>NC_041380.1:190307468-190327286 GCF_002162155.2 Triticum dicoccoides | reverse complement strand
GCGGCGGTGGAGCGGGGGAGGGTGCGGGGGTCGGCGGCGGCGGTGGAGCAGGGGGAGGATGCGGGGGGGTGCTCAGTGGCGAGGGGGATCTGGCGAGGGGGATAGCTATCGAGAGGGAGGGGGATCGAGATCGAGTGTCCTCATGAATATTCAACATTTTTTTCATATGGAATATGAAAAAATATCATCAAATTTGAAAAAATATTCATGAATTCAAAAAGTGCCCATGAAATTTAAAAATATTCATGATATCAAAAAGTAAAAAAAGTGCCCATTACTAGTTTAAACTAGTAATGGCGCACTATGCAACAGTGCGCCATTAGTAGTTTTGCAAAAAAGTAAAAAAAATACAGTAGTGGCGCACTCTATGGCTGGTGCGCCATTAGTAGTTCTAACTACTAATGGCGCACTCTGCCCGGATGCGCCATTAGTATGTTTGAAAAAATAAAAAAAACATTTGGTTACTAGTGGCGCACCAACAGATGGTGCGCCACTAGTATATAGTAATGGCGCACCACATGTCTGGTGCGCCATTAGTGTCAATTCCATCTATAGCCCTTTTCCTAGTAGTGCACTGCTGTTTAGCTCATATTGGTGTAAAGCGCATGGAGAAACTCCATGCAGATGGGATTTTGGAATCACTTGATTATGAATCATTGGATATTTGCGAACCATGCCTCATGGGCAAGATGACAAAAACTTTGTTCTCCGGAACAATGGAGCGAGCTAATGACTTATTGGAAATAATACATACCGATGTATGTGGTCCGTTGAGTGTTGAAGCACGTGGCGGGTATTGTTATTTTTTGACCTTCACAGATGATTTGAGTAGGTATGGGTATATCTACTTGATGAAATACAAGTCTGAAACATTTGAAAAGTTCAAAGAATTTTAGAGTGAAATGTAGAATCACTGTAACAAGAAAATAAAGCTTCTACGATCTGATCGTGGAGGCAAATATTTGAGTTACAAGTTTGGTCTTCATTTAAAACAATGTGGAATAGTTTCACAACTAACGCCAACTGGAACACCACAACATAATGGTGTGTCCGAACATTGTAACCGTACTTTATTAGATATGGTACGATCTATGATGTCTCATACCGATTAACCACTATCATTTTGGGGTTATGCATTAGAGACAGCCGCATTCACGTTAAATAGGGCAATGTCTAAATTCGTTGAGATGACACGTTATACATTATGGTTTTGCAAGAAACCTAAGCTATCGTTTCTTAAAGTTTGGGGATGCAATGCTTATGTCCAAAGGCTTCAGCCTGATAAGCTCAAACCTAAATCGGAGAAGTGCGTCTTCATAGGATACCCTAAAGAAACTATTGGGTACATGATGTCTGCTAGAACTACATCGGTATTTCCCCCAAGAGGAAGGGATGCTGTAGTATGATGGCGGCTTGAAGCTATGTCGGTATTTCCCCAAAGAGGAACGGATGATGCAGCACAACAGCGGTAAGTATTTCCCTGAGATATGAGACCAAGGTTATCGAACCAGTAGGAGGACCAAGCAACAACACGTAAACAACACCTGCATACAAATAACAAATACTCACAACCCGACGTGTAAAAGGGGTTGTCAATCCCTTTCGGGTAACGGTGCCACAAATTGGCAAACAGAAGTGGGAGAGTTGTAAATATTGATAGATTGAACACCAAATAAAATAAAATGCAGCAAGGTATTTTTTGTATTTTTGGGTTTAATAGATCTGAAAATAAAGGCAAAGGAAAATAGATCGCAAAGGAAAATAATATGAAGAAGAGACCCGGGGGCCGTAGGTTTCACTAGTGGCTTCTCTCGAGAAAAATAGCAAACAGTGGGTAAATGAATTACTGTTGGGCAATTGATAGAACTTAAAATACTCATGACGATATCCAGGTAATGATCATTATATAGGCATCACATCCAAGATTAGTAGACCGATTCCTGCCTCCATCTACTACTATTACTCGACACAGCAACCGCTATCCAGCATGCATCTAGTGTATTAAGTTCATGGAGAAACGTAGTAATGCAATAAGAACGATGACATGATGTAGACAAGATCTATTTATGTAGAAATAGACCGCATCGTTTTATCCTTAGTAGCAACGATACATATGTGTCGGTTCCCCTTCTGTCACTGGGATCAAGCACCGTAAGATCGAACCCACTACGAAGCACCTCTTCCCATTGCAAAATAAATAGATCAAGTTTGCCAAACAGAACCCAAATATCGGAGAATAAATACGAGGCTATAAGTAATCATGCATATAAGAGATCAAAGAAACTCATATAACTTTCATGGATAAAAAGAGATTGATCTAATCATGAACTCAAAGTTCATCGGATCCCAACAAACACACCGCAAAAGAGTTACATCATATGGATCTCCAAGAGGCCATTGTATTGAGAATAAAACGAGAGAGAGGAAGCCATCTAGCTACTAACTATGGACCTGAAGGTCTACAAAGAACTACTCACGCATCATCGAAGAGGCACCAATGGAAGTGGTGAAACCCTCCGTGATGGTGTCTAGATTGGATTTGGTGGTTCTGGACTCTGCAACGGCTAGAATTGATTTTTGTTGACTCTCCTAGGTTTATGGAATATTGGGGTATTTATAGAGTAAAGAGGCAGTTCAGGGGACACCCGTGGTGGGCACTACCCAGCTGGGCACGCCTGGGGGCCTAGGCGCGCCCTAGTTGGTTGTTCCCACCTCGGGGCACCCCCTAGGTGCTTCTCCGGCCCATCGGATGTCTTCTGGTCCATAAAAATTCCACAAAAAGTTTCGCTGCGTTTGGACTCCATTTGGTACTGATTATCTGCGATGTAAAAAACATGCAAAAAACAGCAACTGGCACTTGGCACTATGTCAATAGATTAGTACCAAAAAATGATATAAAATGACTATAAAATGATTATAAAACATCCAAGATTGATAATATAACAACATGGAACAATAAAAAATTATAGATACGTTGGAGAGGTACCAGCATCCCCAAGCTTAATTCATGCTCATCCTCGAGTAGGTAAATGATAAAAACAGAATTTTTGATGTGGAATGCTGCCTAACATGTCATATCATATTCTTTTCTTTATAGCATGGACATTTGGACTTTTATATTGTTCAAAGCAATAGTCTAGTTTTGACATGATAACTTAAATACTCAAGCATATCAACAAGCAACCATGTCTTTCAAAATATCAATGCTAAAATAAGCTATCCCTAGCCCATCATGCTCAATCTTCGATCCATTCATGAAACACACTCGCATATTAACTACACCAAATGCTCAAGTACGATCATAGTGCCTCCTAGTTGGTGCTTTTATAAGAGAAGATGGAGACTCAAATTCAAAAATAAAAATTTCATAAAGTAAAAGAAAGGCCCTTCGCAGAGGGAAGTAGTGATTTGAAGAGGTGCCAGAGCTCAAAGCAAAAATTGAGAGATAAAAACATTTTGAGAGGTGTGCCTTTCCCACCAACAAAAATGACTTAGAGTTCCCAACACTTTCCATGCTAGATATATCATAGGCGGTTCCCAAACAAAAATTAAAGTTTATTCCTTTTTCCACCATACTTTCACTTTCCATGGCTAACCGTATCCACGGGTGCCTTCCATACCAACACTTTCCAAGGAATTTATTATTTGACAACCTAAAGTAAATTCATTTTTCATTTTGGGACTGGGCATCCCTAATACCTTTGCCTTACTCTCGTGCAATGAGAAGTGAATAAACACTCATCGTGAGAATAACACATCTAGCATGGAAAATATTAGCCACCCCTCACCACCTTGCGAGCGGTACGAGCACACAAAAGAGAGGTTTATTTTGAAAATTAGAGATGGCACATACAAATTTGCTTAAAACAGCAAAATAATACCTATATCAAGATGAAGGCTAGCAAAGGACTACTAATAGCAAGACTTCTCCCTTGTCCTCAGGATCAAACATAACTACTCACAAAGCATATTCATGTTCATAATCAGAGGGGTAATAATATGCATAAATGATCTGAACATATGATCTTCCACCAATTAAACCAACTAGCATCAACTACAAGGAGTAATTAACACTACTAGCAACCTACTAGCACCAATCCCGGACTTGGAGACAAGAATTGGATACAAGAGATGAACTAGGGTTTTGAGATGAGATGGTGCTGATGAAGATGTTGATGGAGATTGCCCTCTCCCGATGAGAGGAGCATTGGTGATGACAATGGCGATGATTTCCCCCTCCGGGAGGGAAGTTTCCCCGGCAGAACAGCTCCGCCAGAGCCCTAGATTGGTTCCGCCAAGGTTCCGCCTCGTGGCGGCGGAGTTTCGTCCGAGAAGATGGCTTATGATTTTTTCCCATCGAAAGACTCCATATAGCAGAAGATGGCCACCGAAGGGCCACCAGGGGGCCCAAGAGGCAGGGGGGCACGCCCAGGGGGTAGGGCGCCCCCCACCCTCGTGGGCAGGGTGTGGCCCCCTGGTGAAGTTCTTGCTCTTAGTATTTTTATATATTTGGAAAACATCTTCCGTGAAGTTTCAGGACTTTTGGAGTTGTGCAGAATAGGTCTCTAATATTCGATCCTTTTCCAACCCAGAATCCCAGCTGCCAGCATTCTCCCTCTTTATGTAAACCTTGTAAAATAAGAGAGAATAGGCATAAGTATTGAGACATAATGTGTAATAACAACCCATAATGCAATAAATATCGATATAAAAGCATGATGCAAAATGGACGTATCACATAATTACTCATCAACATGACTCACATATTATATCAACATATCTCAAAACTATTATAAGGAATCAAGTTTATTTTGTCCAATGATCTTCATGAAAGTTTTTATTATATCCTTCTTAGATATCTATCACTTTGGAACTAATTTTCATGTGTTGCTTTTGATAAGCTCAAACAAATATAAGTGAAGATCATGAGCATAATATTTCTTTCTCTCAAAATAATTTAAGTGAAGTAAGAGAGAATTTCTTAAAAAAATTACTAACTCTCATATAATTCTAAGTCAAGCAAGAGAGCATTTCTTTAAAAATACTAAAGCACATAGTGCTCAAAAATATATAAGTGAAGCACTAGAGCAAATCCATAGCTCATAAAAAATTTAAGTGAAGCATAGAGAGCAATTTTAACAAGACATGACATAATTTTGGCTCTCTCAAATAGGTGTGTCCAGCAAGGGATCAAGAATAAAAACACAAAATAAAACAAGCAAAGACTCATATCATACAAGACGGTCCAAGAAAAACACATAGTATGTGACGAATAAAAATATAGCTTCGAGTAAAATACTGATGGTCGTTAGAAGAAAGAGGGGATGCCACTCGGGGGCATCCCCAAGCTTAGTTGATTGCTCTCTTTTGGATAATAGCTTGGGATGCTGGGGCATCCCCAATCTTAGGCTCTTCTTACTCCTTATTACTTCATCCATCGTAAGATAACCCAAAACTTGAAAACGTCAATCACACAGAACTCAACAAAAGCCTTTGTGAGATCCGTTAGTATAAGAAAACAAATCACTACTATAAGTGCTGTGGAAAACCAATTCATATTTTATTCTTGCATTATACATACTGTATTCCAACTTTCCTATGGCAAAAACTCATCGAAGAAAACCATAGAATCATCAAAACAAGCACAGAACGCAAAGAAAACAGAATCTGTCAAAAACAGAACAGTCTGTAGCAATATGGATATTTCGAATACTTATGTAACTACAAAAACTATGAAAAATTAGGACCTCCTGGAAAATTTGTATATAAATCTACTGCAGTAGGAATTGGTATTTTACCGCTCTCTAGTTAAAATTGAAAATTATTTTCAGGAGCGCAAAAGTTTCTATTTTTTCAGCAAGATCAAAGAACTATCACCCAAGAAGATCCTAAAGGCTTTACTTGGCACAAACACTAATTAAAACATAGAAAACACAAAAAACACAATCATAAATGTAGCATAATTGTGCTAACACTCAAGAAGAAAAAGAAAAATGTAAACATAAATTTTATTCATTGGGTTGCCTCCCAACGAGCGCTATAGTTTCACGCCCTTAGCTAGGCATAAAGCAAGAATCTCAGTTTTTTCATCTTTGGTTCGAGATCCATAAGATGCCCTCATGATTGATTCATATGGTGGCCTAATTCTTGTTCTAGGAAAGTGTTCCATACCCTTGTTCAAAGGAAATTGCAACTTAATATTTCCTTCTTTCATATCAATCACGACACCGATAGTGCGTAAAAACGGTCTACCAAGAATAATTGGACAAGACGGATTGCAATCAATATCAAGATCAATAAAATTCATGGGCACATACTTCCTATTTGCAATAATAAGAACATCATTAATTCTTCCCATAGGCTTTTTAATAGTAGATCTGCCAAGTGCAAATTTAAAGAGCATTCTTCAATATCGGTAAGACCAAGCACATCACATAGAGACTTCGGAATTGTAGAAACACTAGCACCCAAGTCACAAAAAGCAAAACAATCATTATTTTTAATATTGACTTTGATAGTAGGTTGCCATTCATCATGCAATTTTCTAGGAATTGAAACTTCTAATTCCAATTTTTCTTCTAAAGCTTTCATCATAGCATCAACAATATGTTCAGTAA
The DNA here is from genome assembly GCF_002162155.2 of Triticum dicoccoides. Taxonomy (NCBI): domain Eukaryota; kingdom Viridiplantae; phylum Streptophyta; class Magnoliopsida; order Poales; family Poaceae; genus Triticum; species Triticum dicoccoides. The sequence goes on along the minus strand of NC_041380.1, from coordinate 190,320,669 downwards.
AAGCTTTATTTTGTTCATAAGCATGGGGTGAATTTATCATGGATTGAAACAAACAAATACAATCATTCAAAGAGCAACTATCATAATTAAAGTCTTTTTAATCCAAAAGAGTGGGCACATCACTAGTTAAACTTTTGACCTCTTCAAACCCAATTTTATCAATTTTCTCAACAAGATTTTCACCCTCGGGATTATCGGGACGCCTTCTAGCTAAAGTTGACTCTTGTCTAGTCCCTTTTTCATCAATCTTAACTTTACTAAACAAGGAATCAATAGAAGAAACACCAATCATTTTAAGATCTTCATCGCTTTTACGAATGTGATCATTAGAAAACGCTTTTTCTAAAAAATTTCTTTTAGCTCTATGCATAGCGGTTCTTTTCTTACTTTCATCCATTGAAACATAGAGAGCTTTAATTGATTCCTCAACTTTAGGCACAAAAATTTTCATCTTGAGATTTTCTACATCATGAGAAATTCTATCAACACTTCTAGACAAATCATCAATCTTATTCAACTTTTCTTCTATGGTAGTGTTGAAAACCTTTTGCATGTTGATAAATTCTTTAATATTATTCTCAAGATCAGAGGTGTTCCTATTATTATTATAAGAAGGATTTCCATAGGAATTACCATAGTTAGTAGAGGAATTAATAGGAAAAGTCCTAGGATTAAAATTACCTCTATAAGCATTGTTATTGAAATTATTTCTAGAGATGAAATTCACATCTACGACATCACTAGTTTTCTCAATCAAAGTAGACAAAGGCATACATTGAAATCAACAGGATCACTTTTACTAGCAACCAATTTCACAAGAGCATCACTTTTTCACTCAAAGAAGAAATTTCTTCAACCGAATTAACCTTCTTACTAGTAGGAGTTCTTTCGGTATGCCATTGTGAATAATTTGCCATAATATTATCAAGCAATTTGGTAGCTTCACCCAAAATAATTTCCATAAAAGTATCACCCACGGTGGAATCTAAAAGATTACGAGAAACAAAATCAATCCCGCATAGAAATTCAATCCCATAAAAAGAGGAAAACGCAGGGGCGCGACTCATTTACTAAGTGGACTCGGGTCATGGCCTTCAAGGCGCCCGCGCCCCATGATCACGGGGTGGAAAATAGTCACCTCACTTGTTTTCTCGATTCTGTCCTGCTCGCCACGTGTCCTCCATGGACCAAGGAGGGTAGGCGGCGAACGCGGAGGGCACGGGCCTTAATGGCGAGGCGGGAAACCGGGTCGTCGCTGATTGGAGCAGCGGGTTGGTCCCGATTCCCTGCGCTCCTGGTGGCCGGATTGGCTAAGTGGGGCGGTCGATCCCCGACCCCTCCCCTTTATAAGAAGGGGAGGGGGTTGGCATCCTTCAATCCTTCAACATTCATCTCCTTCCATCTTGACTCCTTCCTTTGCTTCACTATGGCGGGAGGGTGCGCCGGCGCTCCGATGGCAGCGACGAGGGTCTCTGCTCAACAGCGTGCCCCTCCTCCCCAAGAGCTCATGGTTGCGGAGCCGGCCACGAGAGGAAGAGGGAGGGGGCGAGGTCGAGGCCATTGTGGCGCTCGGGGGAGAGGAGGACGGGGCGGTGCACCGGCCGCGCCTCCGCCAGCGGCTCCTCCCCCGATTGAGGGCCATGTCGGAGACAAGCCCCGCGAATTCTTCATCAGGCTACACAAGCCAGTGCACGGTCGCCTCCATCTCCCCACTCCATTCACTCGGGAGATGGAGCTCGACCCGCCAGAAGCCTTGAGGCTGCATATGAGGGGCTACGGGAATGGCAGCATGCGGGTCAATGTCGACTTCCCCGCCCCTCATGTCATGTATCTCCGCCACAGGTGGAAAACCTTCGCCCGTGCCCATAACCAGTCGGAGGGGATCTTCCTCCACTTCAAATTGATGGAGAACGGCCTGCTCTCCATCAAGGTTTTTGGGTACTTGGGAAATTGCCTAAGGTGTTGCATGGAGAGCTCCACTGACGACGAAACCTCCTCCTCGAGTGGGAGTGACGAGGAGGACAACGACAATGGAGATGAGGGCGTCAAGCGGGAGGATGTCGACTCTGACTCCGACTAACCGCGCTGCCTTCCTCCCTCGGCCACGCGCCCTGCCGAGGGTCTTCCTCGTCAAGCTCTCCATCGGCGCGTTCCCCACCACTTCCTTTTTGCCTTCACCTGCCGCACCTAGGAGGAAAGGGGAAAGAATGGAGATCACGGGGCACCTATCTTTCTTTTAAATTGTAGGAACTTGCCAAATTTGAATTTCTAGATAATGTAATCTCTCGAGTCCATGCTTGTGTCCTGTAACCTCTATTCTTGCATGAGCATGTTAATGAAAAATTCTAGCCTTGCCGGGAACCCGTGCACGCGTTATTCTTGTGCAGAGGCAAAATGCCTCCTTAATGTAAGTAAACGAGTCCTCCCGACAAGCTGCCCTGCCGGCGCCCTTTGCACCTTCTGGAGAATCATATCTACCGGGTTACAGACGAAGGGTCCAGCCCCACATCCACCTCCTTATAGCAAGGGCTACTACGACCACTCCGACTGAAGCAGCGTTCGGACCGAAAATGGGAGCACCCGAGTTTTTAAAGAAGAGTGGCGAGGTTTTCTAATGCACAAGTCATAGGTTACGAACACAAATGGGCAAGAGGTAACTTTATCTTTTGGTTTGCCAGGGATCACCGTGCCGGGCGGTCTTCTCGACTTATTGCCGGAGCTGGGTCCTTGGCGGGATCGCGCACCCTTGCCGTGGCTGGAAAGAAGAGAGGGCAAGAGCATGGAACCTCGATGGTCCACTAACATTTATTGGAATCAAAAAGCAGTACAAGACCCTGCACAAGCATGCATATATGTATACACAAAAACATGGGAATCGACAGGAAACTATACATACTAAGGGATTCCTTTCCCTGACTGTGCACAGGGTCTGCGCCTGGCTTTGTACATAGGGTTACATGCCTTGCCGGCAAGGCTAGTACAAAATGGGGGTTGCCAGGGCTCCCGGCAACCGCGCCTTAGGGGTAAAACTTGCGAAGATGTTCAATATTCCAGGAATTGCTCACCGGAATGCCATCTTCGGTCTCCAGGCGGAGTGCGCCGGGCCTGGTGACTTGTATTACCCGATAAGGGCCTTCCCACTTTGGTGTCAACTTGTTTGAATTCTTGGTGGATTGAATCCACTGAATAACAAGGTCGCCTTCCTCAAGGCTTCGGGCGTGAACCTTGCAGCTATGATAGCGGCGCAAGGCCTACTGGTAGCGAGCGGCTCATCAACCCAGTGCCTTCCGCACTTGTGCAACTTGTCAAAAGTCCTAGTCTTGAGGCCTCGCAGCACTTCTGCATTCCCCCTCTCGGCCTGGCCATTACTTCTGGGATGAGCAATAGAAGCAAAGCAGACCTTGCTACCGAGGTCTTGAATGTACTGCATGAAGGTGCGACTCGTGAATTGCGTGCTGTTGTCGGTGATGACTCTGTTGGGCACAGCAAATCAGGAGACTAGCCCCTTGAAGAACTTGACGGCTGACTGTGTTGTCACCTTTCTCATTGGTTCTACTTCTGGCCACTTTGTGAACTTGTCAATCGCGATGTACAAGTACTCAAAGCCCCCGACAACATGGGGAAAGGGGCCCTATATGTCGAGCCCCCAGACTGAAAATGGCCAGGAAAGAGGGATTGTCTGAAGAGCTTGGGCTGGTTGATGAAGCTTCTTTGAATGGTACTGGCACGCTTCACACTTGGTTACTAGGGCAGTTGCATCCTGGAGGGCAGTGGGCCAGAAGAAGCCTTGCCGGAATGCTTTGCCGGCAAGGGCTCTCGACCCTATGTGGGAGCCACACATGCCTTCATGTATCTCCGCCAACAGCCTTAGTCCATCTTTCCCAGGAATGCACTTCAACTTCACGCTGTTTGATCTCCTTCTGTATAGGGCATCCTCCACAAACTGGTACATGCTGGACCGACGGGCTACTTTCTCCGGTTTTGCTTGTTCCTCAGGAAGCTCCCCTGTTTGGAGGAAACAGACGGTATGCTGTGCCCATGCGGGAGCCTGAGGCTCGACGGCAAGGACTAAAGGCACATCTTCGGCGGCAAGGGCAGCTGCCTCTACGGTTAGAGCTCGAGGCTCCACCGGGGGTTGCTGCTCTCTGGCAAGCTTGGGGCACCCGGCAACGTCTTTGCCGGCGGCTCCTGGGAGCTCAGCGGGAAAGTACTTGCCAGGGTCCGCCTTTCTTCGCTTGTTCTGTCCTGCTGATGGCTCGACGGATGGTTGAGTTAATTGAAGCACAAAGGTACCTGGTTCCACAGGCAACTTCAGGGCAGCGCGTGTCGATAGGTCGTCAGCAATGCCGTTCTCCGCTCGGGGAACATGTGATGCTTGGAATCTGTCAAAACGCTCTTCCAACTTCCTCACTTCATCCACGTAGGCCTCCATCAACGGGCTCTGGTAATCCTTGTCGACTTGCTTAACAACGAGCTGCGAATTGCCTCTGATGATGAGCTTCTTGATTCCGAGGTCTGCCCGATCCTGAGACCGACAAGCAATCCCTCGTACTCCACCTTGTTGTTTGTTGATTTTTCCCAAGGAAAGTGCATCTGGACTACGTACTTGAGGTGCTCTCCGGTGGGCGCGATGAGTAGCACGTCGGAATCAGCACCTTGTAGTAAGAAAGCACCATCAAAGTACATAACCCAATCGTGGCAGGTCTCCTTGCCGGGAAGGGTGGTTTCTTGAACCTCTTCGTCGGGCGTTGTGGTCCATTCCGCTATGAATTCTACCAAGGCTCGGCTCTTGATTGTTGAAGTACTTTCAAACTTGAGGCCAAAGCTTGACAACTCCAATGCCCACTCCACAATCCTCCCCGTTGCATGTGGGTTGTGCAAAATCCATTGCAAGGGGAGGCGGGTGACAATGGTGATCTCATGGGCTTGGAAATAGTGATACAACTTTCTCGAGGCCATAAGGAGGCCGAAAAGTGGCTTTTGCATACCAGAATATCTTGATCTAGCCCCCTATAAGAGGGAACTAACAAATAAACGGGGTGTTGCACTACCTTCTTCTTCTGTCCCACTTCGTGCATCTGCTTAGACTCTGTCTTGCCGAAACCGGGCCTTGCCGAGGAGGGCTCCGGCCCATCATCCGACGGTTCTGCTTCTACTGCTGCTTCTTCCCCAAGTTCCCCTTGCGCCACCAGCGCAACGCTGACCACTTGATTCGTTGCTGCTAAGTACAATAGCAACGGTTCTTGTGGTTTAGGCGCGACTAGTATTGGCGTGGAGGAGAGGTACCTCTTCAAATCTTGCAGCGCAACCTCTGCCTCCGGAGTCCACTTTACTGAACCCACCTTTTTCAAAACTTTGAAAAAGGGGAGGGCATGCTCAGCAGATTTGGAGATGAACCTACTCAGGGAAGCAACGCAGCCGGCTTGCCTACGGACGTCTTTGACCCATTTTGGTGCCTTAATCGGCTCAATTGCTTTGATCTTGTCAGGATTTGCTTTCATCCCATGTTGTGACACAAAGAACCCAAGGAGTTTGTTGGATGGGACACCCAACACACACTTCTCTGCGTTGAGTTTGAGGTTGATCTTGCACAGATTTGCAAATGTTTCTTCTAAATCTTGCACGAGCGTGGCCCCGTCCTTGGTTTTGACCACTATGTCGTCCATATAAGCTTCCATATTTCTATGTAGCTGAGGCTCAAAACCAATCTGGACCACTCGGGCAAATGTTGAACCAGCGCTCTTCAACTCGAAAGGCATTCGTACAAAACAGTACATACCACATGGGGTGATGAATGTGGTTTTTTCGTCTTCCTTCATCATGAAGATCTGGTGGTATCCTGAATAAGCGTCAAGGAATGACAGTAGGTCACAGCCGGCAGTGGAGTCCACAATCTGGTTGATGCATGGCAGAGGGACAGGATCCATTCGACATGCTTTATTGACATCTATGTAGTCAATACACAGCCTCCAGGGGAGGGTGCGCTCAACAGATTTGGAGATGAACCTACTCAGGAAGCAACGCAGCCGGTGAGCCTACGGACGTCTTTGACCCGTTTTGGCGCCTCAATCTGCTCAATTGCTTTGATCTTGTCGGGATTTGTTTCGGTCCCACGTTGAGACACAAAGAACCCAAGGAGTTTGCCGGATGGGACACCGAACACACACTTCTCTGGGTTGAGTTTGAGGTTGATCTTTTGCAGATTTGCAAATGTTTCTTCTAAATCTTGCACGAGTGTGGCCCTATCCTTGGTTTTGACCACTATGTAATCCATATCAGCTTCCATATTTATATGTAGCTGGGGCTCAAAACCAATCTAGACCGCTCGAGCAAACATTGAATCGGCACTCTTCAACCCGAAAGTCATTCGTACAAAATAGTATGTACCACATGGGGTGATGAGCGCGGTTTTTTCTTCGTCTTCCTTCATCATGAAGATCTAGTGATATCCTGAATAAGCGTCGAGGAATGACAACAGGTCACACCCGACAGTGGAGTCCACAATCTGGTCGATGTGTGGCAGAGGGAAAGAATCCTTTGGACAGGCTTTATTGACTCTGCGTAGTCAATACACAGCCTCCAGGGGAGGGCGGCTCAGCAGATTTGGAGATAAACCTACTCAGGGCAGCAACGCAGCCGGCGAGCCTACGGACGTCTTTGACCCATTTTGGCGCCTCAATCTGCTCAATTGCTTTGATCTTGTCGGGATTTGCTTTGATCCCACGTTGAGACACGAAGAACCCAAGGAGTTTGCCGAATGGGACACCAAACACACACTTCTCTAGGTTGAGTTTGAGGTTGATCTTGCGCAGATTTGCAAATGTTTCTTCTAAATCTTGCATGAGCGTGGCCCTGTCCTTGGTTTTGACCACTATGTCGTCCATATAAGCTTCCATATTTCTATGTAGCTGGGGCTCAAAACCAATCTGGACCGCTCGAGCAAACATTGAACCAGCGCTCTTCAACCCGAAAGGTACTCGTACAAAATAGTACGTACCACATGGGGTGATGAATGCGGATTTTTCTTCGTATTCCTTCATCATGAAGATCCGGTGGTATCCTGAATAAGCGTCAAGGAATGACAGCAGGTCACACCCGACAGTGGAGTCCACAATCTGGTCGATGCGTGGCAGAGGGAAAGGATCCTTTGGACAGGCTTTATTGACATCTGTGTAGTCAATACACAACCTCCATTTCCCATTTGCCTTACGCACCACCACTGGATTGGCCAACTACATAGGGTGGAGCACTCCTCTAACCAGGCCTGCCGCCTCCAACTTCCTGATCTCCTCGATGATGAACTCTTGTCGCTCCAAAGCTTGTTTCCTGACCTTCTGCTTGACGGGCCGAGCATGAGGACAGACATCAAGATGGTGCTCCATCACCTCCCTGGGAATGCCGGGGATGTCGGATGCTTGCCATGCAAACACATCGACATTCGCCCGTAGGAAGGCGACGAGCGCGCTTTCCTATTTACTGTCATGGGTGGAGCTTGTAGTGAAAGCCCCACCCGTGCCGTCCTCCTTGACGGACACCTTCTTGGTTTCTGGTGGTGCATCCTGGGACTTCTTGCTTTTGCTGGTGGAGCTCTCTGGCACATCCTCAATAGGAGCACAACACTCCGAAGAGGCGCGCTTGCCGGAGTTGGGTGCAAGATGTCGGTGTTCTGGGAACGGGGGTCCCCAGACTTGCCTGCCTGCAGCCCATGACGTGGCTCTGCAAGCGGGCCCGTACAACCCATCTTCACCAACAAGCCTTCAAGACCCTCGCGAGGGGCCAAGCCTCGCGAGGCGGACGACAAAAGACCTCCTCAGGAGCGGCCTCACAAGACCTCCTCAGGAGCGGCCTCACCAGGCTGGCTCATGAGGGGTGGAGAATTCAAGGCAAGGTAAACCTCGCGAGGTTCCGATGACGTGAGCCATGACGATCGAGATCAGGCGGGTGTCAGGCAGGCGCCAGCGCGCGCAGTGTCCTTGTTTCCTCTTTGGTGCTAAGGAAGCAAGCGCAAGCGCGGAGTACTGAGGCGTCGAGCAAAGGTTTCCATATCACTTCAACGAGACCAGGACCAACAGGAGGGCAAGACGAAGGTCACCGTGGAGCCCAAGACGGCGTCACCACCACAGCCTTTTGCAGGCGAAGACTGCTTTTGTGAGGATAAGTTGTACTAGCTATTCCCTTTCCAATCGGATGTTGTTGGCTCCCTTCCTGCTCAATATTTGGGGTGAGGACCAGGGCCTCTATAAATAGGACTAGCCACCACCATAGCTAGGGGGAGGGGACAGATCGAGAGAGACCAGAACTACCACAAGTTCACCGAGCACAAGAACACATCTCCTCAGGAGGCTGTTCTTATCCTTGTAATGTTCATCCTCAGCTCAAGAGGAAATCCACCACCACCACACTTGGGTAGGGTATTACACCACAATGGTGGCCCGAATGAGTATAAATCTTGTGTCCTTTGTGTTGCGAGTTCATCGAGTTAGCCCGTAAGATCTTAGCGAAGTTAGGATGTGGATCGATAGGGGGAGATCTTCGTGCGCACCCCAGTGTTCGAACCTTGAGGGTTTTGTCGGAACCCGTGATCCGACATTCGGCGCGCCAGGTAGGGGGTGCGCCGGAGTTTCTCTTCCGTCGATCTGCGCTCCGCCGCCACCTCGCTTCGCCCTCATGGAAGGCGTATCGCTCCCTGCTCCGATGAATGGTGCCGACGGTGGGGCCAGGGGGCTCCTAGCCTTGGCCCTCGCCCTGCGGCAGGTGCAGTGGCCACCCAAGTTCAAGCCGGAGATGCCGCCGCGCTACGACGGCACGGCGGACCCGACGACTTTCCTGCTGGTGTATGAGGAGGCCGTCCTTAAGGCCGGGGGCGACGACAAGGTCATGGCCAACTGGCTTCCCATGGCTCTCATTAGCGCACCGCGCGCCTGGCTGCTCAACCTCCCCGGATCCATGGTGGCATCTTGGGAGGAGTTGCACGGACTCTTCGCCGCATGCTACATGGCGCCGGCGCACCACGTGGTTGCGGCCCTCCTCGGCGGCTCGCAAGCACCGCCCTCGGATCGTCACGTCAATCCGTTCTTTCGCCAGGTCGGCACTGCTTCTAAGCGCCCTGGGGCTTTGCCGGGCTGGGCCGCGCCCGAGGCTGACCTCATCTTCGACTCAGGGGATCATCCCGCCTCCACCATCGGCTCGGGTGTGCTCTCAATGCTTTGCACGCCCACCATCTTCCATGTGTCCATCACCAAGACACTCATCGACGGTGCCGTCGGCCTCAACGTGCTCTCCGTCGGGGCCTTCAGCCTCCTCACGTACCGCTCGAGCGGCTCCGCCCTAGCAATCCTTTCTCAGGGGTTGGTGGAGGCTCCACCCACTCCCTGGGGCAGATCCGCCTCCCCGTGACCTTCTGCACACGCGACAACTACCACACCGAGCTCATCGACTTCGACATCGCCCACATCGGCCTCCCGTACAACGCCATCCTAGGGTACCCATCTCTAGCCCAGTTCATGGCAGCAATCCATCCGGCTTACAACCTCATGAAGATGCTGGGAGAGAGGGTGTCCTCACCATCAAGGGGGATGCCAAGGAAGCCTGGATGACGCTCAAGCTTGCCCTCAAGATGCCGCAACAGCGCAGCCCTCTGACTCGGATACCTCCAAGGCCAAGGGAGCCGCACCAACCAAGAAGAAGTAGTTTTTTACTCAGGACAAGGAAGAAGCCAAGCGAGTGCTAGTCAAGGAGGATGGGTCCTCAGGGGCAACCTTTACCATAGGCGCCAACCTCGAGCCTAGTTAGGAGGAGGCATTGGTGAAGTTCTTGCGCACAAACAAGGAAGTATTTGCTTGGGAGCCCGATCAGCTGGTGGGGTTCCCAAGAGAGGTGATATTGCACCACCTGAGGGTGTGCCCCATACGCCCTGTGAAGCAGAAGGCGAGGTGGCAGTCCATAGAGAAGCAAGCTTTCATCGTCCAAGAAACCCGCAAGCTGGAGGCTACGAGTGTCATTCGCGAGGTTCGGTACCCCGAGTGGCCGGCAAACCCCGTTGTCGTCCCCAAGAAAGGTGGGAAGGAGCGGATGTGCGTCGACTTCACCAATCTCAACAAGGCCTGCCCCCAAGATCCGTTCCCGCTTCCGTGCATCGACCAGATCGTCGACTCCACTGCCGAGTGCAACTTGCTATGCTTCCTGGATGCGTTCTCAGGATATCACCAGATCAAGATGGTGGTAGAAGATGTGGAGAAAACTGCCTTCCTAACCCCGTGTGGGGTGTACTGCTACACTTGCATGCCTTTCAGACTGTGCAATGCAGGCACAACCTTCTAGCGACTCATGCACATCGCCCTGGGTCGGCAGCTCGGGAGGAACGCTGAAGCCTATGTCGACAACATCATGGTGAAGTCTCGAGGGCGAGGACCTTGATCCAAGACCTGGAGGAGTCCTTTTAAAGCCTCCGCCAGGTGGACTTGCGGCTCAACCCGGAGAAGTGCGTGTTTGGCATCCCTTCCTGCAAGCTGCTAGGCTTCCTTGTGTCCCACAGGGGGATCGAGGCCAACCCAGATGTGACACTCCAAAATTTTTACTTTGGTTTTCAGCAAAAACTTTGTGGTTTTTGAAAAGAGGCCATTTAAAATTTTCCAGAAAACCTTCCTCTTAAGAAACTTTCTTTTCTTTGGCAAGGTTTTTATTCTGGCTTCAAACTTTGGTGTTTGACCTTTTGAAACTTCTTCTCTGTTGGTTCTCTCTCAAAATTATTTTTGGGAGTTTAATCTTTTTCTTTTAAAAAGAAACTCCATGAAATTTGGGATTTTCATATCTTGGAACCACCATGACTTGGGATTCTTGCCCATGTGGTAAAACCCCTCCAAAACCTCCCCTACAACTTGTGATCAACCTAAATTCTCTGTCCCAACTAATCCAAACTGGTTTTGGATTTTTATTCCAATTATTTTTCCCTCAATTCAATTCTGAAAATTATTTGGAGCCTGAGAGATTTTCAAAGCAAGTGCCCTATTGCATTTGAGTTTTGACCTCAAACCAATTCTCCTGGATTGTCCTTTGAACCCACAACCCAAAACCATCTTGATCCACTCCTCCTCTTTTCAAATTTTTCAAAATTCAGTCTCTGCAAGTTTGGACCAGATTTGCCAAATTTGGTGAAATTCATATCTACACTCCTCCAAAAATTCCACCAAAATTCAGGCAGCCTATTTGAGCAAGGAGAAGCCACTCCACCAAAAATCAGCTCAAGGAAAAATCACCAGAGGCCAATTTCATTCAGTCGAACACCTGGTGGGCACTGTTACTGTTCATAGTTCAGAAAATTCAGTTTTCAGTGTCATCTTCAGTCCGTCAGTTTCAGTCACGCGGCCACAGTGCCCTTGGCACGTTCCTCGCCGCCTCTTCCTCTTGTCCGAAGCTGCACACGCGTGCGTGGAGCCTTCCTGGCGTCGGTAGCGCGCTGGCTCGCCCTCGCCGGCGTCTTCTGCGGCGTCGGGACCTCCCGTGGCGGCCGACAGGAGGCACACCATGGCAGAACGCCGTTCCGCGCCGCCCATCGCTCCCTGGCTCTCCGCGTGGCCTCATGCACGCCAGCGCACGCCCGTAGCACAGCCACCGTGGCCGGCAAGCACGGAACGCGCTCTCCGCCGCCGACGGGCCCGCACCATCACCGTTCCGTCGAGCTCGCCCTTAACACCCAAACCCCGGCCAGTTCAACACCAAAACGGACCCGTTGGACCTCCGTGATGATGCTCGACCCCCTAACCACCCCGACCGAGCACTGCGCCACCGTAATCGCTCTCCGGTGATCCTCGTTCACGGCAACCGCCTCGGACCGCCTATATAAAGGGGTCCCGAGCTCACTCTCGTGCACGCAGCACCTCCACTACTCACCAACACCCCGCCAGGCCACTAGGGGGACCTCGAGGAGGTCTCCTCCCCCAGCTCCGGCCGCCTCGCCCCGCCTCGGCCTCCAGCTCGATTCACTTCGCCCTCTCCGACGAGCTCCATCCACGCCCGAACCACCGCCCGCCGGAGTTGAGACCGCCGTCGACGTGCTGCTCACCAGCGACCAACACCACCACCCACCGTTGCGGAAGGACACGATACCGAAGGGGGTGACGGAGCCGCGAACTTCACCGAGCTAGGCTCCGACTACTCTGAACCAGGCAAGCATGTTTGAACTTTTGATATGATGAGTGTCTTGGCATGTTTTGCATTTAGTTAGCTTCATGGCATGCCGGTGAGTATACCGATGAACGTTATTTTATGTGATAACGAGGTAAGTGAGTTCGATGATCCATACGTGGATGAATGTGAATATGAATGGCCATGTGTTGGCATGAGGATGGGTACGACGGCAGTGTTGTAGCATGCCAGTCTTACACCAGACTATGTGACTTCAGTGTCAAACCATATCGGTCCAGTACCTATCATTTCCTTCCTTGTACTACCACATGTTTTCCGCAAGGAATATGGTTTAGTAAGTTCCAAACCGCTTTCATGGTACACACCAAAGAGGAGAGGCCGTGATGATGGTTCCATGGCCCTGGATTAAAGCCAGTCATCCGGTCAGGGGGCATGGGTGTTTCCGGTTGGGACCGAGAGGGGGGCACCCCTTAGAGCGCGCGTATATAAATTTGATCCCATGCTATTCGAGATTGTGATCTCCCCGTCTGAAAAGTTTTTCTTGGACGATGGCTAGGGTGATTCCTAGCATCGAGAGGTAGGATGGGTGTGTACCGGTTAGCTGTGTTTTCTTCTGAAATACCATAACGGAACTAGTCCTTCGTGACTACGGAAATCCGTTGACTGTGGGAAAATTTTTGTACAAACTCTGCAGAGTCATATATTCCTCCAAATCATCTCTTCCATGTCAAGTTTCGTTCTATCTTATCCTAATCAATTGTCAGCTTTGATGACAGAGACTCCAGTGAATCGCATGAGTGCTAAGTCCGGTTAAATGATCACTCCTGTGGATGGACTAACCCGTTTGTTGTCATGAATTGAATGTTTATTATGAGTATTATTTACTTGTGAATAAAAGCCCTTTATGTGATGTCGCTCAGACGTCCGACTGTGGCATTTGTTTTTAAAGCCCTTTCTGCGATGTCGCTCAGACGTCTGACTGTGGCATTTCTTTTAAAGCCCCTTATGTGATGTCGCTCAGACGTCCGACTGTGGCATTTCTTTTAAAGCCCTTTCT
>NC_041380.1:190300880-190305409 GCF_002162155.2 Triticum dicoccoides | reverse complement strand
TCGCTAATTGGTTATTAGCCTGATAGAGCTAATTTATATTTTTGCAATGGTAGTCATTTTCTGTCAGTCAGCATAAATTTATGATCTGACCCTGCAGAATTTTGCCTACTTTTGTAGATGGCCGACGTCAGCTGCGAGTCTCAGACCTTCGCCAACGTACCCGATGGGTTCGTCAAGCTTCTTTCTTCCATCGTTCAGGTCGCGATGGGGCCATCCGTGCGCCCAGTCTTCACACTCTACCAGCACCGAGTCAACGACAGTCTGACCATGCACCAGGCCGCGGTGCAGTTCAGGGGAGGGCGTGGTGAGTTACGCCGCTTCCGGTTCGTGGGAAGAGCCATGCCTACGGAGAGGCATGCTATGCAGATGGCAGCCCGCGAGGCGATAGCTCGTCTCAGGGATGTCCTTCCCGTGATGAAGACTCGTTGTTACCGTTATCTTCCGTGCCATGTGCCTTACACCTGTCACTACGCATACTCCTGCCCCAGAGGAGAACGAGACGAGGCTTTTGAGATGCTCATTGAGTATCTCCGGGCCCTGGAGGCAGCCTTCGACAACCTGGTGAACGACTTCGTAGCTACCCGCATGGACTCAGTCCATGGCTGTGCTGCCAACAGGAGGGAGCTCCTACCCATCGCTCCGCCACCGACTTTTGTCTCGTCATCAGCATCTTTTACGCCTACTCGTCGCTTGCCTTCTACCGAAGAATTTAACCAAGTCATTGCACCCACTCCAGCGCGCACTACACCAACCTTCGCGCCCACTCCTGTACGTGTTGCTCCGCCCCTGGCGACCGCTCCGCCCGCTCTGCTCAACACTACACGTATGGAGCCCATTAGCGAGGAGGAGGTCGAGTCCCCAACCTCGCTACGCCTCGCCCTCGGCAGGGCAAGGGAGGTCGTCAACATTTCTGCCTGAGTACGCTTAGCTGCCGTGTGTTGTACCGCTTTGTAAGATATGTGCATAGGCTGGGAGAAGTAGCCTGTTTTCGCATCATGTAGGATCTGGAGAAGTGCACTAGCCTTAATAACATGTCAGGATTAGGTACGCATATCCTGAGTGATGTACTGTATAATTACCGCCCGCGTGTAAGATGTGTAATGAGCAGTCCTTCTCCGTGCGCAAGTCGTTTTATTTTTCTTAAGTAAGCTGAGTTATTTAATTCTATTTGCCAGCTTTATGCATTTTATGGATTTGTTTTTGCGACTCTTTCCGCTTTTCTTATGGGTTTTACAAAATATGTCCCCAGAGTGAAAAATGTCTCGTCCTTGGACTCGCTCCATGCCAATTCCATCAGAGGAAAATTATGATGCACAACCCAGCAACGAGTTCACTCAGGGACAGTCAAGCCAACCGGGAAATGAATCGGCACTTTCACAAATGTGCCGCCTTTATGAACAGAGTCAGCAACAACATCGTGAAATAATGAACCAAGTCATCAACATGGGAAATCACCATGGACAGTATCAGCAACATTCCAAGTTATCTGAGCTACAGAAGACACGTCCTCAAACATTTTCTCACACTGACAAGCCTCTTGAAGCCGAGGACTGGCTTCGAGATATGGAGAGGAAATTAATTATTGCAAAGTGTTCAGATCTAGAGAAAGTACTATATGCTCCACACTATCTCACAGGAGCAGCCGCATCGTGGTGGGAGAATTTTCTGCACATGCATCCCAATGAAAATGACATAACCTGGGATGATTTCAAGGAAGGTTTCCGTGGTGCACATATTCCTAAGAGTATTATGAAAATCAAGAAGAGAGAATTTGATGACCTCAAACAAAGGAACATGACAGTGTCAGATTACAACAGTCAATTTACCCTATTATCCCGCTACGCCAATGAGGAGCGTATGACTGAAATCAAGAAGATGGAGAAATTCCTTGACGGTCTGGCGCCCGCACTTAAATGCCAACTGGTCGTGCACACTTTTCCTGATTTTAAAACGCTGGTGGACAAGGCCATTACTCTGGAAAATGAGAGACGCAGTCTGGAAGATATCCGCAAGCGAAAAAGGGACCAGACTAACCACACTCGCAATCACCGAAGCAAGATAGATTTTAAAAAGGGTGGGACACCCAAATTCTCATCCAATGTCTCACGCCCAATCAAGAATTTTCATGCAAGGGACAAGGAATTCACCTATCGCCCCGGCGTTACTTGTTACGCTTGTGGAGAAGAAGGGCACTATGCCAAACAGTGCCCCAAGCCAAGGAATTCAACCCCAAAGCTGAACAACGACAACAATAATTCAGCGCCCAAACGAAACAATTTCAATCCCAACAATAACCACAGGAAGGGTCATCTGAACCACGTAACCAAAGAGGAGGCACAAAATGCTTCGGATATCGTACTCGGTACGTTTCCTGTCAACACAATACCTGCAATGGTTTTGTTTGATTCTGGAGCTTCTCACTCTTTCATCTCGAAAAGTTTTGCTTTGCAAAATAATTTTTCGATGCTTCCTTTGGAGAAATCCATAATAATCAAGTCCCCCGGGATTCAGCAAGTTTCTCAGAATTACTGTCAGAATGTGGTCATTGAGTTTGAAGGATTGGAGTTTTACGCAAATCTTATTGTATTGGAAAATAAAGGACTGGATGTCATCCTAGGGATGGATTGGCTAACCACCAATAAAGGTTTTATAGACTGTTTCAACAGGACCGTGATTCTCACACACCACCAAGGGAAGACAATAAGAGTATCAGCCAAGGAAGGAAAAAGACCCCGGCAACCGAGGTTAAATAAGGTGGACGTTTCTGAGCTAAACAAGGTTCCAGTAGTGTGTGAATTTCCAGATGTATTCCCTGAAGAGCTGCCAGGCATGCCACCAGATCGAGAAATAGAATTCCGCATTGAGCTAGCACCAGGGACCACCCCCATATACAAGAAACCATACAGAATGGCACCATCCGAGTTGATCGAATTGAAGAAGCAGATAAAGGAATTACTGGATAAAGGGTACATTCGGGCCAGCTCCTCACCTTGGGGATCACCAATTTTATTTGCCAAGAAGAAGGATGGAACGCTGAGATTGTGTATCGACTATCGAGCACTTAACATGGTCACAGTCAAAAACAAATACCCGATGCCAAGGATAAATGATTTGTTTGATCAACTTGCTCAGGCCAAGGTATTCTCAAAGATTGACTTAAGATCAGGATACCATCAATTGAAGGTACGAACGGAAGATATCCCCAAAACAGCCTTCACCTCCAGATATGGACTGTACGAGTTCACAGTGATGCCATTTGGATTAACTAACGCCCCGACATATTTTGTTCACCTCATGAACAAAGTATTTATGAAGTTTATGGACAAATTCGTCGTAGTATTCCTCGACGATATTCTGGTATACTCCAAAACACCAGAAGAGCACGCAGAACATCTCAGGATTGTACTAGGAGAGCTAAGGAAACACCAATTGTATGCCAAGTTCAGCAAGTGCGAATTTTGGCTAAGACAAGTAGGTTTTCTAGGCCACGTGCTGACTCAAGACGGTATAGCAGTGGACCCAGAGAAAGTCAAGGCCGTACTTGACTGGAAGTCACCAGCCAGCGTAACAGACATACGAAGTTTCTTGGGAATGGCAGGGTATTACCGCAGATTTATTGAAGGATTTCCCACCATATCCAAGCCTATGACACAGTTACTCAAGAAAGATAAGAAGTTTGAATGGACAGAAGCCTGCGAGAAAAGCTTCCAAGAGCTAAAGCAGAAATTAAGAACAGCACCAGTATTAATTGTACCCGATATACACAAGAATTTTGAAGTATTTTGTGACGCATCCAGAAAGGGTCTCGGATGCGTGTTGATGCAAGAAGGCAAGGTTGTCGCCTACGCTTCAAGGCAACTTCGCAAACACGAGGAAAATTATCCCACTCATGATTTAGAAATGGCAGCAGTTATTCATGCACTCAAGGAATGGAGGCATTTTCTACGTGGGAATCGATGTGAGATATATACAGATCACAAAAGCCTCAAATGCATTTTTACGCAGCCAGAACTAAATTTACGGCAACGCCGCTGGTTAGAATTGGTAAAGGATTATGATGTTGGTATCCATTACCATCCAGGGAAAGAAAACGTAGTGGCCGATGCCCTGAGTCGGAACCCCAGCTCCAACGGGAACTATCTGCACAGCTTGAGGCCCGAATTCCATCAAGAATTTGTCAAGCTCAACTTGATAATGGTAGCAGAAGGCACCATATCAAACTTGGAAATACAACCACACCTTGTGGAGAAAATTAAAGAGGCTCAGTCCGGTCACCCCAGCATTGAAGGAATTAAAAGGAAGTTGAGTATGGGCAAGGCCTCGGAATTCGTCATAGACAATGAAGGAATATTATGGTACGGAGAAAGGCTACGCGTGCCAAACATAGAAGACCTTAAACAGCAAGTTTTAACTGAAGCACACACCACTCCATATTCGATCCACCCTGGAGGAACCAAAATGTATAAGGATATTCAGGAAAGATTTTGGTGGCACGGTATGAAGAGGGACATAGCCGCTTTCATTGCATG
>NC_041380.1:190280372-190300870 GCF_002162155.2 Triticum dicoccoides | reverse complement strand
GAGAAAGTACTATATGCTCCACACTATCTCACAGGAGCAGCCGCATCGTGGTGGGAGAATTTTCTGCACATGCATCCCAACGAAAATGACATAACCTGGGATGATTTCAAGGAAGGTTTCCATGGTGCACATATTCCTAAGAGTATTATGAAAATCAAGAAGAGAGAATTTGATGACCTCAAACAAAGGAACATGACAGTGTCAGATTACAACAGTCAATTTACCCTATTATCCCGCTACGCCAATGAGGAGCGTATGACTGAAATCAAGAAGATGGAGAAATTCCTTGACGGTCTGGCGCCCGCACTTAAATGCCAACTGGTCGTGCACACTTTTCCTGATTTTAAAACGCTGGTGGACAAGGCCATTACTCTGGAAAATGAGAGACGCAGTCTGGAAGATATCCGCAAGCGAAAAAGGGACCAGACTAACCACACTCGCAATCACCGAAGCAAGATAGATTTTAAAAAGGGTGGGACACCCAAATTTTCATCCAATGTCTCACGCCCAATCAAGAATTTTCATGCAAGGGACAAGGAATTCACCTATCGCCCCGACGTTACTTGTTACGCTTGTGGAGAAGAAGGGCACTATGCCAAACAGTGCCCCAAGCCAAGGAATTCAACCCCAAAGCCGAACAACGACAGCAATAATTCAGCGCCCAAACGAAACAATTTCAATCCCAACAATAACCACAGGAAGGGTCATCTGAGCCACGTAACCAAAGAGGAGGCACAAAATGCTTCGGATATCGTACTCGGTACGTTTCCTGTCAACACAATACCTGCAATGGTTTTGTTTGATTCTGGAGTTTCTCCCTCTTTCATCTCGAAAAGTTTTGCTTTGCAAAATAATTTTTCGATGCTTCCTTTGGAGAAATCCATAATAATCAAGTCCCCCGGGATTCAGCAAGTTTCTCAGAATTACTGTCAGAATGTGGTCATTGAGTTTGAAGGATTGGAGTTTTACGCAAATCTTATTGTATTGGAAAATAAAGGACTGGATGTCATCCTAGGGATGGATTGGCTAACCACCAATAAAGGTTTTATAGACTGTTTCAACAGGACCGTGATTCTCACACACCACCAAGGGAAGACAATAAGAGTATCAGCCAAGGAAGGAAAAAGACCCCGGCAACCGAGGTTAAATAAGGTGGACGTTTCTGAGCTAAACAAGGTTCCAGTAGTGTGTGAATTTCCAGATGTATTCCCTGAAGAGCTGCCAGGCATGCCACCAGATCGAGAAATAGAATTCCGCATTGAGCTAGCACCAGGGACCACCCCCATATACAAGAAACCATACAGAATGGCACCATCCGAGTTGATCGAATTGAAGAAGCAGATAAAGGAATTACTGGATAAAGGGTACATTCGGGCCAGCTCCTCACCTTGGGGATCACCAATTTTATTTGCCAAGAAGAAGGATGGAACGCTGAGATTGTGTATCGACTATCGAGCACTTAACATGGTCACAGTCAAAAACAAATACCCGATGCCAAGGATAAATGATTTGTTTGATCAACTTGCTCAGGCCAAGGTATTCTCAAAGATTGACTTAAGATCAGGATACCATCAATTGAAGGTACGAACGGAAGATATCCCCAAAACAGCCTTCACCTCCAGATATGGACTGTACGAGTTCACAGTGATGCCATTTGGATTAACTAACGCCCCGGCATATTTTGTTCACCTCATGAACAAAGTATTTATGAAGTTTATGGACAAATTCGTCGTAGTATTCATCGACGATATTCTGGTATACTCCAAAACACCAGAAGAGCACGCAGAACATCTCAGGATTGTACTAGGAGAGCTAAGGAAACACCAATTGTATGCCAAGTTCAGCAAGTGCGAATTTTGGCTAAGACAAGTAGGTTTTCTAGGCCACGTGCTGACTCAAGACGGTATAGCAGTGGACCCAGAGAAAGTCAAGGCCGTACTTGACTGGAAGTCACCAGCCAGCGTAACAGACATACGAAGTTTCTTGGGAATGGCAGGATATTACCGCAGATTTATTGAAGGATTTTCCACCATATCCAAACCTATGACACAGTTACTCAAGAAAGATAAGAAGTTTGAATGGACAGAAGCCTGCGAAAAAAGTTTCCAAGAGCTAAAACGGAAATTAACAACAGCACCAGTATTAATTGTACCCGATATACACAAGAATTTTGAAGTATTTTGTGACGCATCCAGAAAAGGTCTCGGATGCGTGTTGATGCAAGAAGGCAAGGTTGTCGCCTACGCTTCAAGGCAACTTCGCAAACACGAGGAAAATTATCCCACTCATGATTTAGAAATGGCAGCAGTTATTCATGCACTCAAGGAATGGAGGCATTTTCTACTTGGAAATCGATGTGAGATATATACGGATCACAAAAGCCTCAAATACATTTTTACGCAGCCAGAACTAAATTTACGGCAATGCCGCTGGTTAGAATTGGTAAAGGATTACGATGTGGGTATCCATTACCATCCAGGGAAAGCAAACGTAGTGGCCGATGCCCTGAGTCGGAACCCCAGCTCCAACGGGAACTATCTGCACAGCTTGAGGCCCGAATTCCATCAAGAATTTGTCAAGCTCAACTTGATAATGGTAGCAGAAGGCACCATATCAAACTTGGAAATACAACCACACCTTGTGGAGAAAATTAAAGAGGCTCAGTCCGGTCACCCCAGCATTGAAGGAATTAAAAGGAAGTTGAGTATGGGCAAGGCCTCGGAATTCGTCATAGACAATGAAGGAATATTATGGTACGGAGAAAGGCTACGCGTGCCAAACATAGAAGACCTTAAACAGCAAGTTTTAACTGAAGCACACACCACTCCATATTCGATCCACCCTGGAGGAACCAAAATGTATAAGGATATTCAGGAAAGATTTTGGTGGCACGGTATGAAGAGGGACATAGCCGCTTTCATTGCATGCTGCGACTCGTGTCAACGCATAAAAGCTGAACATCAGAAACCAGCCGGACTACTGCAACCTAACAAAATACCTGAGTGGAAATGGGATGAAATAGGGATGGATTTTATTGTCGGATTACCTCGGTCATGACACGGGAATGATGCCATATGGGTCATCACTGACAGGTTGACCAAAGTAGCACACTTTATTCCAGTAAAGACAACCTACACCACTCAGAGGCTTGCCAGGATTTATCTTTCCCGCATAGTCTGTCTGCACGGTGTCCCGAAGACTATAATTTCCGACAGAGGCACTCAGTTCGTCTCAAGATTTTGGGAGCAATTACAACAGGCTCTGGGAACCCAACTAGCCTTCAGTACCGCATACCATCCTCAGACTGATGGACAAACAGAACGCGTAAACCAAGTTTTAGAAGACATGCTGAGAGCATGTGTCCTCACCTATGGAACCAGTTGGGAGGACAGCCTACCATATGCCGAGTTCGCATACAACAACAGTTACCAGGCCAGCCTGCAAATGGCTCCTTTTGAAGCCCTATACGGAAGGAGATGTCGTACCCCGTTAAATTGGTCAGAGACCGGAGACAGCCGCATCTTCGGACCAGATATGCTCAGAGAAGCCGAGGAAAAAGTCAAGCTAATCAGGGACCGACTTAAGACCGCTCAAAGTCGACAGAAAAGTTATTATGATCAGAAACATCGTAGGGTCAGCTTCGAACCCGGTGAATTCGTATACTTGAGAGTATCCCCGATGAGAGGATTGCAACGGTTTAAGATTAAAGGAAAATTAGCACCAAGATTCATTGGACCATTTTGCATAGTGGCACGAAGAGGCACTGTAGCCTACCAGCTAGACTTACCCGAAGACTTGTCCGACATTCATGACGTGTTCCACGTCTCTCAATTAAGGAAGTGCGTAAGCAACCCAGAGAAACAAGTATCTCATGAGAACATTGACATACAGCCAGACCTCACTTATCGAGAACGTCCCATAAGAATATTAGAGGAGTCTGAAAGGAGGACCCGACAGAAAACCCTCAAGTTTTTCAAAGTCCAGTGGAGCAATCACACCGACAGTGAAGCAACCTGGGAAAGCGAGGATTTTCTTCGGACAGAGCATCCACACTTATTTAAGGATCAGCTGAAATCTCGGGGACGAGATTTTTCCTAAGGGGGTAGGTGTTGTGACACTCCAAAATTTTTACTTTGGTTTTCAGCAAAAACTTTGTGGTTTTTGAAAATAGGCCATTTAAAATTTTCCAGAAAACCTTCCTCTTAAGAGACTTTCTTTTCTTTGGCAAGGTTTTTATTCTGGCTTCAAACTTTGGTGTTTGACCTTTTGAAACTTCTTCTCTGTTGGTTCTCTCTCAAAATTATTTTTGGGAGTTTAATCTTTTTCTTTTAAAAAGAAACTCCATGAAAATTGGGATTTTCATATCTTGGAACCACCATGACTTGGCATTTTTGCCCATGTGGTAAAACCCCTCCAAAACCTCCCCTACAACTTGTGATCAACCTAAATTCTCTGTCCCAACTAATCCAAACTGGTTTTGGATTTTTATTCCAATTATTTTTCCCTCAATTCAATTCTGAAAATTATTTGGAGCCTGAGAGATTTTCAAAGCAAGTGCCCTATTGCATTTGAGTTTTGACCTCAAACCAATTCTCCTAGATTGTCCTTTGAACCCACAACCCAGAACCATCTTGATCCACTCCTCCTCTTTTCAAATTTTTCAAAATTCAGTCTCTGCAAGTTTGGACCAGATTTGCCAAATTTGGTGAAATTCATATCTACACTCCTCCAAAAATTCCACCAAAATTCAGGCAGCCTATTTGAGCAAGGAGAAGCCACTCCACCAAAAATCAGCTCAAGGAAAAATCACCAGAGGCCAATTTCATTCGGTCGAACACCTGGTGGGCACTGTTACTGTTCATAGTTCAGAAAATTCAGTTTTCAGTGTCATCTTCAGTCCGTCAGTTTCAGTCACGCGGCCACAGTGCCCTTGGCACGTTCCTCGCCGCCTCTTCCTCTTGTCCGAAGCTGCACACGCGTGCGTGGAGCCTTCCTGGCGTCGGTAGCGCGCTGGCTCGCCCTCGCCGGCGTCTTCTGCGGCGTCGGGACCTCCTGTGGCGGCCGACAGGAGGCACACCATGGCAGAACGCCGTTCCGCGCCGCCCATCGCTCCCTGGCTCTCCGCGTGGCCTCATGCACGCCAGCGCACGCCCGTAGCACAGCCACCGTGGCCGGCAAGCACGGAACGCGCTCTCCGCCGCCGACGGGCCCGCACCATCACCGTTCCGTCGAGCTCGCCCTTAACACCCAAACCCCGGCCAGTTCAACACCAAAACGGACCCGTTGGACCTCCGTGATGATGCTCGACCCCCTAACCACCCCGACCGAGCACTGCGCCACCGTAATCGCTCTCCGGTGATCCTCGTTCACGGCAACCGCCTTGGACCGCCTATATAAAGGGGTCCCGAGCTCACTCTCGTGCACGCAGCACCTCCACTACTCACCAACACCCCGCCAGGCCACTAGGGGGACCTCGAGGAGGTCTCCTCCCCCAGCTCCGGCCGCCTCGCCCCGCCTCGGCCTCCAGCTCGATTCACTTCGCCCTCTCCGACGAGCTCCATCCACGCCCGAACCACCGTCCGCCGGAGTTGAGACCACCGTCGACGTGCTGCTCACCGGCGACCAACACCACCACCCACCATTGCGGAAGGACACGATACCGAAGGGGGTGACGGAGCCGCGAACTTCACCGAGCTAGGCTCCGACTACTCTGAACCAGGCAAGCATGTTTGAACTTTTGATATGATGAGTGTCTTGGCATGTTTTGCATTTAGTTAGCTTCATGGCATGCCGGTGAGTATACCGATGAACGTTATTTTATGTGATAACGAGGTAAGTGAGTTCGATGATCCATACGTGGATGAATGTGAATATGAATGGCCATGTGTTGGCATGAGGATGGGTACGACGGCAGTGTTGTAGCATGCCAGTCTTACGCCAGACTATGTGACTTCAGTGTCAAACCATATCGGTCCAGTACCTATCATTTCCTTCCTTGTACTACCACATGTTTTCCGCAAGGAATATGGTTTAGTAAGTTCCAAACCGCTTTCATGGTACACACCAAAGAGGAGAGGCCGTGATGATGGTTCCATGGCCCTGGATTAAAGCCAGTCATCCGGTCAGGGGGCATGGGTGTTTCCGGTTGGGACCGAGAGGGGGGCACCCCTTAGAGCGCGCGTATATAAATTTGATCCCATGCTAATCGAGATTGTGATCTCCCCGTCTCAAAAGTTTTTCTTGGACGATGGCTAGGGTGATTCCTAGCATCGAGAGGTAGGATGGGTGTGTACCGGTTAGCTGTGTTTTCTTCTGAAATACCATAACGGAACTAGTCCTTCGTGACTACGGAAATCCGTTGACTGTGGGAAAATTTTTGTACAAACTCTGCAGAGTCATATATTCCTCCAAATCATCTCTTCCATGTCAAGTTTCGTTCTATCTTATCCTAATCAATTGTCAGCTTTGATGACAGAGACTCCGGTGAATCGCATGAGTGCTAAGTCCGGTTAAATGATCACTCCTGTGGATGGACTAACCCGTTTGTTGTCATGAATTGAATGTTTATTATGAGTATTATTTACTTGTGAATAAAAGCCCTTTATGTGATGTTGCTCAGACGTCCGACTGTGGCATTTCTTTTTAAAGCCCTTTCTGCGATGTCGCTCAGACGTCCGACTGTGGCATTTCTTTTAAAGCCCCTTATGTGATGTCGCTCAGACGTCCGACTGTGGCATTTCTTTTAAAGCCCTTTCTGCGATGTCGCTCAGACGTCCGACTGTGGCATTTCTCTTAAAGCCCTTTATGTGATGTCGCTCAGACGTCCGACTGTGGCATTTCTTTTAAAGCCCTTTTTGCGATGTCGCTCAGTCGTCCGACCGTGGCATTTCTTTTAAAAGCCCTTTATGTGGTGTCGCTAAGATGCCCGACTGTGGCATCATTTTCCTTATTTTTATTTGTTCACCTTTCGAGGCGTCGCTTCAGACACCCGATCGGTTCTTATTTATGTTCTGTGGAATTTCAGGCGGACTACTGCCGTTTTCCCTTTTTACTTACCCGTTATGCCAGTTTTATTTATTGTGCATTAAGGAAGTAATCATGTTGCATCCATGCATGCATTTGTTATATCTTACGTCCGAACTGTCTTGCGAGTACTTTCAAAGTACTCACTGGCTTGTTGATTTGGCCAGATGCTGACGAAGGCGATCTCATGGATGAAGAGTTCGATAGCGAGCCCGACACTTAGAGGAGTCCCAGTCAGTCTTGTGCGACCCTGGATTTGGCCACTGTTTTATATCCGCTTCCGCTACCAAATAAATTCATCGAGCCTCTCCTCGAGGCTCGATGAGATGACTGACGTAGAGTCTTGTATTTCTCTCCCCGCTGTGTTTTTCCACCACCAGCCTATCCTTGAGTCAGTAGTATGTCTCCACACCACTGTGTTCTGTCCGCCATTATGTATGATTATTGGCGTGCTTGTAATAATTTGGTTGAGCGACCGTAGTTCGACCCTGTAATATATTTTATGCTACTGGCTTATTGTATCAAGAATTTGTCTGCCAGTGTGGAGGATTTCTCTCATACTGGATTTAAAAGATTGGCTTTTCAATAAATATTTTTATTGGAAAACCGGTCGTGACACCAGAGAAGGTCAAGGCCACTGAAGACATGAGTCCACCGCAAACCCTCAAGGAAATGCAGAAGCTTGCTGGACGGGTGACTGCATTGGGACACTTTATTTCCAAGTTGGGAGAGCGTGCCCTACCCTTCTTCAAGTTGATGAAGAAGAAGGGCCCATTCGAGTGGACCCCGGAGGCCGACCGATCATTTCAAGACCTCAAGAG
This sequence comes from Triticum dicoccoides, assembly GCF_002162155.2. Lineage (NCBI taxonomy): Eukaryota > Viridiplantae > Streptophyta > Magnoliopsida > Poales > Poaceae > Triticum > Triticum dicoccoides. The sequence goes on along the minus strand of NC_041380.1, from coordinate 190,293,026 downwards.
ATACCTGACTAGCCCCCAGATGATGGTGGCGCCGCGACCTCTCGAGCCCCTAGTGCTCTATCTTGCCACCACTCCCTACTCCGCTAGCACGACTTTAGTGGCGGTTCGAGAAGAACACCAAGCGAAGGGCGCATTGCACCGAGCTACACCTCCAACAGAGACAACGCAAGACCCGGAGGGCACCACAAGGGCTGCAGCAGCAACAGCAGAAGAGCAAGCTCAGCAAGACGACGCTCCCAAACCCGCAAAGGCCTCAACAAGCGATCGAGAGCTGGGGGCTCCACCACCTCAGGAGGCACCCCAACTCCCAGAAGATGCAAGCCTCATCAACACACCTACCCTTGTCGAGCACCTGGTATACTTTGTCAGCACGGTGTTACGGGACGCAAGAGCACGGTACCCCATGCCTCAGAAGCTCCTGCTCACGCTCCTGGTGGCCTCACGAATACTACGACACTACTTTCAAGGCCACCCCATCAAAGTCGTCTCAGCCTACCCGCTGGAGAGGGTGCTCAGGAGCCCCAACTCTGCTGGAAGGGTCGTTGAGTGGAACATCGAGTTGCAAGCATTCCAGTTGGATTTCAGCACTACCAGGGTCATCAAGGGAGTTGCACTCGCTGATTTCGTGGCAGAATGGACAGACGCCCCGGCGCTTGAAGTAGGCGAAGATCGGTCCCTCTCACCGGGAAGTGAGGTGCCTGACGGCTGGGTCATGTATTTCGCTGGTGCCTTCGCACACCAGGGCGTGGGGGCTGGAGCCGGTGCTCATCTCACCCACTCAGGACAAGCTCTACTACACCGTGCAGCTCTGCTTTCAGCAGGGCGAGAAGGTCTCCAACAACATCGCAGAATACGAAGGCCTCATAGCTGGCCTGAAAGCTGCGGCAGCTCTCGGGGTGAAGCGCCTCACCGTTAGGGGTGACTCGCAGCTCCTCGTCAACTTCTCCAACAAGGTGTACGAGCCGAAGGACGAGCACATGGAAGCATACCTCGCGGAGGTGCGCAAGATGGAGAAGCAATTCTCGGGCCTGGAGTTGCAGCACGTGCCCCGTGGCACCAACAAGGAAGCTGATGACATCGCCAGAAGAGCATCCAAGCGATAGCCCCAAGAACCTGGCGTCTTTGAGGAGCGGCTCTTCAAGCCATCAGCAACACCACCGCTTTCAAGAATAGCTCAGCTCGGGAGGAACTCCCGCAGCCGCCTACCACAGGAGCCCCGGCCTGTGGCCCGACCTCGGGAGCACGCCTACTCTTGGCGCTCGAGCCCCAGGAGGGATGCTGGACCAAGGAATTCAAGGAATACCCGACGCAAGGGACGTTGCCGGAGAAGGAGGAGGACGCGGAGCGTGTGGCCCTGCAGGCCACAACATACTACATCCAGGACGGTGAGTTATACAGGAAGCGGCCAAATCACGTTTCACTGTGTTGTATCTCCAGGGAATAGGGGAAATAGATGATAGCCGACATACACGGCGGGGACTGCAGGCACCATTCATCATCGCGAACCCTCGTCGGCAAGGCATTCCGCAGCGGATTCTACTAGCCTACGACGCTAAATGACGCGGCTGAGCTAGTGAAGTCCTGCGAGGCCTGTCAATTCCACGCCAAGCAGATCCATCAGCCAGCTCAGGGCCTCCAGACCATTCCACTCTCGTGGCCGTTCACAGTGTGGGGGCTAGATATCCTGGACCCATTCCCTCAGGCGCCTAGGGGCTATCGATACCTCTACATCGCCAGTGACAAGTTCACTAAGTGGGCGGAGGTTGAAGCCGTCCGCACCATCCCAGCTGGCTCTACGGTCAAGTTCATGAAGGGCCTTGTGAGCCATTTTGGGGTCCCCAACCGCATCATCACCGATAATGACTCACAGTTCACTAGTAATCGCTTCAAGTCATATTGTGCTAACCTTGGAACGCAGATCTGCTACACTTCGGTAGCGCACCCCAGGAGCAATGGCCAGGCCGAACGTGCCAACGTGGAGATCCTGAGAGGCCTCACGACCAGGACCTTCAAGAAAAAGCTCGAGGCCTGCGGCAGGGGCTGGCACGATGAGCTCCAGTCTGTGCTGTGGTCCATCCGCACCACCGCCACCAAGCCGACGGGCGAGTCCCCGTTCTTCCTCGTCTACGGAGCAGAAGTAGTCCTCCCTCCCGAGGTCAGACATCGCTTCGCACGGGTCCTGGCTTTTGATGAAACGCAACAGGATGTCAGGCGGGCGATGGACCTCGTGCTGGGGGAGGAACATCACCGCTAAGCTGCACTACGGGCAGCAAGATACCAGCAGGCGCTGCGGCCGTACCACTGTCGCAACGTTCGCTCCAGGACGCTCGAGGTCGGTGACCTCGTCCTGAGCCGGGTCCTCTCCAGGGAAGGGCTGCATAAGCTCTCACCCATGTGGGAGGGCCCGTTCAAGGTCGTCCATGTCTCCAGGCTTGGCGCCACGCGCCTGGAGACACAGGATAGGGTACCCGTCCAGAACGCCTGGAACATTCAGCACCTCCAGAAGTTCTACCCCTAAAGAAAGGCCCAACACCTGTAAAGAAGGCCCGGTGCCTGGGAAGAAAGGCCCAGCGCCTGTAAAGATCGCCGCCCGTGACACTCTCACGTAATAACGAGTGGGGCTATACACACCACGGAGTCTCAGGAGTGCCGCCCTTGGGCCTCGAGGGCTCCCTCCCACGTCTTAGTGGCAGCACTTAGCTCCGCGCTGGTGAGAAGACGTCGAAGACCAGACTAGGTGCCAGACGCGGCTTTTCATTTGCTTTCTGAAGTTGGCTCACCCCTCTTTAATTGAAATTTGCTTTCTGGTGTCTCTTGCTGGTCTCGCCCTTTCGCTTTCTGCCCCTATTTCTGCCTTCATTTCTTTGGTCGGCCTATACTCTCTCTCGCGTTCCTCGCGAGGGGGCTGAACAGGTACCTTTGTGAGCTTCCTTCTTCACTTTTTCTTGAGGTACCCTCGTTCGAGCCTGCAAGCTGGTGCACCTCTCTCTCCATCCGTGCCCCTCGGGTACCACAATGTGAAGCGCTGGGTCAAGGCCAGTGGCGCCTATGACCAAGCCTCAGGTGAACGATAAACCTCTTGACAAACTTTTTGCAGCTCCTAAGCGCCTACCAGGCCAAGGAGGCCTTGGCAGGCACCAGGAAGCAAGCGCCTCGTGAGGAGGAGGCTACCCCGAGCAAGTCAAGCTAAGTTATCCCTACATAAAACGACGATGTTGCGACATAGCATAGGAATGACAAACACATCATAATGATTAAGATCATAGTTCGATACATGCCCCTCCGGGCCCTTTCTGGTTTCTTTCTGATGAAGGAAGGAAATGAAGAAGAAAGTAAAAGCGGTGCGTGCCCCTACAGCGATCCGCGAGGGCGTGCTCTTGGCTCCATCCCGAGCTCAGCCAGACCCCTCCTCGCGCTTCATGGAGACGCAGCGACGAGACGACCCACTGCAGCCTTCGAAGCGGGCACGGCGGCTGGTCGTAACCGCTGCTGCTGGAGCTATCGCTGGAGGAAGAGCCGCCGTAGCTGGACGAGACGTGGTCGGCCCCAAGGGCGGGTTCGCCCTCATCCTCATCACGACTATCGCCAAGGCCAAGCACGTCCTCGCCGTCGTTGACCTCAGGGCAGCGCCCGACGCGGCGACCATCTTCCCCAAACACCCTCATGTAGAGGGTCGCGTCACCATCATATTTGAAATGGAGGGTGCACCGCCTGCCCAGGCCGCACGCGCGGGCAAACGTCAGCCAACCACGGGCTAGGGCTATGTTGCCCGCGATGGAGACCTCGATCACGACCCAGGAAGCCCTGCTGCAGTAGCCGTCCGCCTGCAGCCAGAACCCGCCAGGACCAGAGGCTAGCAGCTCATCGACGAAGAAACGCAGGAGCTGAAGCCAGTTGCCGGCCGGGTTATTCGACCAGACGACGAACTCCGGCAGCACCTCCGCTGAGTGGAAGCGCGGCCGGGAAGGCCGCGCAACCACAGCGCGTCTCCCTTCATCGATAGGACAACCATGACCGGAGCGACCCCTGCCACACGAAGCGGTGCCGCCACGGCTGCGCGGGGCCACGGCGGGGGTAGTGGTGTGCTTGCGGGGATGGATGCATCCATGCTTGGGCACCGGAGAGCCGGGCCCCTCGCGAGGGGCTTTCCCTTTCTCCGCTGTGGAGAACCTCTTCGACGGCGCCATTGGTGTCGCAACTGGCGATGGAGCAAAGGGGGAGAAGCGAGCGGAATAGGAAGAGATGGGCGACGGGGGCTCTGCCCCCTCCCCATTTATAGCAGAAGAAGGCCAACTAGCGCCCCCCACAATCACATGCAATGATGGTTTTTTCCTGCATGCAGCAGAGACTCGTCAAATTGAGCAGTTGCTGAGGCAACATGGGGAAGCGGAGACACCCACATCCAATCAACCGCCACGCGCCGACCAAGGCCGCAGGCTATTGGGGCCCGCGGCGCTCCACACTTGCCCCTTGGCTTCGCCTTGAAGCCAAGCCCGAGCGCGCCTTGGGCCCGGGGGCTACTGTCGGCGTTCTGGGAACGGGGTTCCCCAGACTTGCCTGCCTGCGCCCCACGGTGTGGCTCTTCGAGCGGGCCCGTACGACCCATCTTCACCAACAAGCCTTCAAGACCCTCGCGAGGGGCCAAGCCTCGCGAGGCAGACGACACAAGACCGCCTCAGGAGCGGCCTCACCAAGCTGGCTCATGAGGGGTGGCGAGTTCAAGGCAAGGCAAACCTCGCGAGGTTCCGATGACGTGAGCCATGACGATCGAATCAGGCAGGCGTCAGGCGGGCGCCAGCGCGCACAGTGTCCTTGTTTCCTCTTTGGTGCTAAGGAATCAAGCGTAGGCGCGAAGTACCAAGGCGTCAAGCAAAGGGTTCCATGTCAGTGCAACGAGACCAAGACCAGCAGGACGGCAAGACAAAGGTCACCGTGGATCCCAAGACGGCGTCACCACCATAGCCATTTGCAGGCGAAGACTGCTTTTGTCAGGATAAGCTGTACTAGTTGTCCCCTTTCAAATTGGCCGTTGTTGGCTCCCTTCCCGCTCAATATTTGGGGAGAGGACCAGGGACTCTATAAATAGGACTAGCCACCACCATAGCTAGGCGGAGGGGACGGATCGAGAGAGACCAGAACTACCACGAGTTCACTGAGCACAAGAAAACCTCTCCTCAGGAGGCTGTTCGTCCCCTTGTACTGTTCATCCTCAGCCCAAGAGGCAATCCACCACCACCACATTGGGGTAGGGTATTACACCACAATGGTGGCCCGAACCAGTATAAATATTGTGTCCTTTGTGTTGCGAGTTCATCGAGTTAGCCCGTAAGATTTTAGCGAAGTTAGGACGTGGATCGGTAGGGGGAGATCTTCGTGCGCACCCCAGTGTTCGAACCTTGAGGGTTTTGCTGGAACCCATGATCCAATATTTGGCACGCCAGGTAGGGGGTGCGCTAGAGTTTTCCTTCCGTCGATCTGCACTCTGCCGCCACCTCGCTTCACCCTCATGGCAGGTGTCTCGCTCCCTGCTCCGATGACCGGCGCCGACGGCGGGGCAAGGGGGCTCCTAGCCTTGGCCCTCGCCCTATGGCAGGTGCAGTGGCCGCCCAAGTTCAAGCCGGAGATGCCGCCGTGCTACGACGGTGCGGCGGACCTGACGACTTTCCTGCTGGCGTATGAGGAGGCCGTCCTTAAGGCCGGGGGCGACGACAAGGTCATGGCCAACTGGCTTCCCATGGCTCTCGCTGGCGCACCGCGCGCCTGGCTGCTCAACCTCCCCGGATCCAAAACGGTGGCCCGAACCAGTATAAATCTTGTGTCCTTTGTGTTGCGAGTTCATCGAGTTAGTCCATAAGATCTTAGCGAAGTTAGGACGTGGATCGGTAGGGGGAGATCTTCGTGCGCACCCCAGTGTTTGAAACCTTGAGGGTTTTGCCAGAACCCGTGATCCGACACAAGAGGTCTTGCCAGAAGAGGTTTCGCCGGAAGGGGTTTTGTCGGAAGGGGTATTGCCGGCCTTCTTCCTTCCCGAGGCTTCAGCGGCAGGAGCAAGTGCCTTGGCGACAGTTGCTGCAACTGCCTCTCAGTAGAGTTGGTCGGCGCAGATGAGTGCGTCTTTCTTGTCAAAGGGGATGGTGATGATGGTCAGCGGCCCTGGCATCTTCATCGTGTTCTAGGCGTACTGTGATGCTGCCATGAACTTGGCCAGCGCTGGGAGGCCAAGGATCCCGTTGTACGGCAAGGGGATCTCGGCGACATAAAAAACGATCTTCTCCGTCCTATAGTTCAGCTCGCCCCCAAACGGAACGGGTAGTGTGATATTACTTTTATGCTGACTCCTTCCCGAGTTGACCCCTTGAAACGTGCTCGTCTCCTCGAGATCTCCATCAGGAATCGACAGCTTCTTGATCACAGCGGGCGAGATCAAATTCAGACCGGCCCCACTGTCAACCAACACTTTTTTCACCTTGAGGTTGCGTATTGTTGGTGAAACCAACAATGGCAAACACCCGACCACAGTTGTGCGATCGGGGTGATCCTCAGTGTCAAAAATGATGGGCGTGCAGGACCACTTCAGTGGCTTCTGGGCATCGAACGATGGCTCTGCCGTGGTGACCTCACGCGCCCAGTGCTAAAGTTGGCGGTGAGAGGTGTGTAGCGAGGCGCCACCGCTGACGCACATGGCCTCTGTAGCTTTCTCGAATTCGTGTTCGCCGGACTCGTCGTCCTCATCATGATCATCATCTTCTTCCTTCCTGTTGCGGCCCCGAGCGGGCCTATCTTGTTGATTATCTTTGCTGCGGTGACCTCCTTGGCTGCCATGCTTCTTGCCGGACCCCTCAGCACCATTCTGACCCTTCTCCTTGTCTCTCCTTTCATATTTAGCTTTCTGCTTTTCTACAAGCAGCTCAACCTGTCGGCAGTTCTGGAGGTCATGGCCCTTGGTGTTGTGGATCTTGCAGTACTGCTTGGCAGAGCCTCCTGGCTTGTCGGCGGCCGCCAAGGCCCGGCAGGCGGCGCACCCGGCAACCTCCTTGCTGGGGTCGTCAGCTTTGGCCTTCTTGGCAGTGCCGTGGTCGCCGGATCCCTCAATGGCAAGCACAGTCTTGCCCTTACGCTTCCTGTTGCGGCGCCAACCCTTCTTCGCCGGGGCAATGGCGTCTTTGTCTATGGAGTTGGTCTGTGCGCCGGCGTCCTCACCGGGGTACTTCCTTCCTTCCCCAGCCCGAGCACATCTACCAGCCAGAACATAAAGTTTGGCTACATCCTTGACCTTGTTCATCTCCAACTCTTCACACATCTTGCAGTTGCGTATGTTCTGATGGAACACACTGATGACAGCGGCGGGATGAACGTCTGGGATGGTGTACTGCACACGGCTAAATCTTGGTACATACTTATGCAGGGACTCGCCATCCTTCTGGGGATGACATGTAAGTCAGTTTCCTAGCCAAGAGCTTGGTGGCCTTCGGTAATGGCACCAACAACCTCGTGGCACCGATCCGACCAGGAAGAGATGGAATCTACCGGCAGGTGCATCAACCACGACATGACGTTGGGCTTAAGCACCAACGGAAAGTAGTTGGTGAGCACCTTGTCATCGCGAGCCCCGGCGGCTTGCATCGCGATGGTGTAGATGCCGAGGAACTTCGACAGGTGAGTCTTGCCGTTGTACTTTTCCCCAACATCAGGCTTGAACGTGCAGTGGGAGGGTCACTAGAACTGCTGCAGCTCTTGGGTAAAGGCCGGACAACCCACCTCGTAAGGCAGATCGCTAGAGCCCCCCGACGCTAGGTGGTCCATAGCAGGCCCCGCACGCCGATCCGACTGATGGCGCGCCTCCCGCTGTCGCTCGATGGTAGTTTGAGTGTCTTCCTCAGCTCGCTCTTGAAGAACTCGACGTTGGCCACAGCGGGTTCATGGGTCGGATGACGTTGTGGAAACATTGTCATAGGTGTCGGCCCGTCGAGCCGGTGGCTGCTATCGCGGTCGTGGGGGAGGAGAGTGCACCGTGGTCGCAACATCTCCGTTCCTCCCACCACCGGCATGCACTAGCTTGACAGAACACTGGCATGAGGGTCCCGTTGGGAGCGGCTCATCTTTATTGGTGAAGCTGATGAGGCTTCGAATGGTGGCCCTCCACTCGTCGAGCTTCTCTGCAGGAGGGGGAAGTCAAGGAGCAGTTGCACGCGCGCCAGCGCTTCTGTTAGCGCGGGCGGTGGCGAAAGCCGCGTGGACCGCGACGCACTCCGACTTCTAACCAAGTTAGAAGGAGCTCTGTGACGGTCTCGCAGTCGCACGCCGCTTTCGCCAGCATCCGGGCGCGTACGCCGGCCTGGTGCGTCCTGAGAGTGGCACACAAGGCTCTTCCTGCGGTGGTGCCCGGGAGATCTGGCGTCGCGGTGTTGCTCATCGCGTGCGGCCTTGGAAGGCCGCAGCGCGGGTGCCAGATGGGGCGCCGTAGAGGTTGCCGCGCCATCCGTGGGCAGCACGGCCCCGCCCCCGGACCCAGCGGCGTGCGACTCGTCGTCTCAGACTCGAACGACGCCGCTCGCCTGGCTCCGATTGCCAGAGTGTCATGGATGCTTGCGGGCCACGTCCCTGGCACCATCCATGGCCAGCCGATCGCTTGCACACACTGGCATGGACGGGCCGGCTCTGGACGACCCGATTGCTGTGATCCCCTTTTTCTTGGGGGGCATGGTGATTATGAAGTCGATGCGCTAACTTCCTATCCAGATTTTCACAGCTTGCACCCCCTACCTGGCGCGCCAAAGATGTTGATGGAAATGACACCTATGGGATCATAGGGAATCCCTTCTACGGTTGGCGGGCGCGGGGCTATGGAAAGAGCGGGTTTAGAAGATCAACATGGGGGAATTTATCCAGGTTCGGGCTGCAAGTGATCCGTAATACCCTACTCCTGCTGGTTTGTGTTTATCTGATGTTCTTGGACTAGCTACAAAGCGTGCAGGGTCCAAAAAGTACGAATCCTCCCCCAGTAATGTAACACCCACAATGTGGCTATATCTCCCACGTGTCGGGGCACGACTTAGAGGCATAGCCGCATGGTAGGTTTGTCTCAAGAGGGGTAATCTTCACACAATCCCATGTACTGAATAAGAAATGGATAAAGAGTTAGCTTATAATTGCCACTTCACACAAATACAAGTTAAACATACATCATCCAAAATACAAACAAGGTCTAACTACTGAACCAAAATAAAAGAAGACAACCCCAATGCTAGATCCCCGATCGTCCCGACTGGGCTCCACTACTGATCAACAGGAAATGAAACAAGACAATGATCAAGATCTTCAGTGACCTCCCAATTGAGCTGGGTTGCGTCACCTGCACTGGTATCATCGGCACCTGCAACTATTTTGGAAGTATCTGTGAGTCACGGGGACTCAGCTCTCACACCCTCGCGATCAAGACTATTTAAGCTTAAGGGTAGGAAAGGGTAGTGAGGAGGAGCTACAGCAAGCACTAGCATATATGGTGGCTATCTTACGCAAAAGAGAGCGAGAAGAGAAGCAAAGCACGGTCGAGAAGCTAATAGTGATCAAGAAGTGATCCTGAAGCTACTTACGCTCAAGCATAACACGAGACCGAGTTCTCTTCCCAGACTCCGCCGAAAAGAGACCATCATGTATACACACGCGGTTGACTCATTTTAATTAAGTTAAGTGCCAAGTTCTCTACAACCGGATATTAGCAAATTCCCATCTGCCCATAACCGTGGGCACGGCTTTCAAAAGTTCAAACTCTGCAGGGGTGTCCCAACTTAGCCCATCACAAGCTCTCACGGTCAACGAAGGATATTCCTTCTCCCAGGAAGACCTGATCAGACTCGGAATCCCGGTTACAAGACATTTCGACAATGGTAAAACAAGACCAGCAAAGCCGCCCGATGTGCCGACATCCTGATAGGGGCTGCACATATCTCGTTCTCAGGGCAACACCGGATGAGCAATCCGTACAACTAAAACCAGCCCTCAAGTTTCCCCGAGATGGCGCTGCAAGGGGCTCTAGTTCGTACCAACACTTAGAGAAGCACTGGCCCGGGGGGGTGTTAAAATAAAGATGACCCTCTAGTCTGCAGAACCCAAGGGAAGGTGATAGGTTGTTAGGCAAATGTAAAACCAAGGTTGGGCCTTGATGGAGGAGTTTTATTCAAAGCGAACTGTCAAGGGGTTCCCATAACACCCAACCACGTAAGGGACGCAAAATCAATGAACATAACACCCGTATGACGGAAACTAGGGCGGGAAGAGTGGAACAAAACACCAGGCATAAGGCCGAGCCTTCCACCCTTTACCAAGTATATAGATGCATTAAAGTAAATATGATATCCCAACAATATCCATGTTCCAACATGGAACAAACTTCATCTTCACCTGCAACTCGCAACACTATAAGAGGGGCTGAGCAAAAGCGGTAACATAGCCAAACAACTGTTTCCTAGGTAAGGTGGGTTAGAGGCTTGTCATGGAAATATGGGAGGCATGATATAGCAAGTGGTAGGTAGCACGGCATACCAATAGAGCGAGCAACTATCAAGCAAAGATAGAAGTGATTTCGAGGGTATGGTCATCTTGCCTGCAAAGTTCTCAGAGTTGACAAAAGCTTGATCCTCGTTAGCGTACTCAACAGGTTCCTCAATCACGTACTCGTCTACTGGCTCTACCCAAATCAAGAACACAAGCAAAATGACCAATAATCAATCACGGTGCAATGCACAATCAACATGATGCAAAACATGGCATGATATGCGAGATGTGATATGCAATTCATATGCATGCTCCGGAAGGAAAAGATTGATCAAGTCATCAACTTGGCAAACCAAGTGCGCCGCTGGAAAGATGAGATGATTTCGGTCGAAATCGATATAGAGATCACCGGAAACGGATGCACGGTTTGCAAATGGCAAGCAAAACAAGAATGCCACAATTCTGTGATTAACAACACAATGTCATCTAGAATGCAACAAAAAACTAAGCTACTGCACTCCAACATATCAACAAGGAATATGGCAGTGATTTACTCAAGATGCTTGATAAAACATGAACACTGAGCTACGGCTAGAACACACAAGAGCAGGTTCAAACAAGCATGGCAAAAGTGCAAAAGATATTAGCTTCACAGACTTAGTGAAAATACTAACATGGGAGGAATAACATCAGGAAGCAATGTTTAGAGCAAGGTAACAACATGCTACAGGAACATATCATAGCAAACAAAGTCATGGCATGATTCTACTAAATGCATATAACAAAAGTCCCTTACTGACCATGAGCCAAAAAGGCACAGAAGATATGATGGCACCCATGTAAACATAGCAAGTTTTATTAACAGTTACAAACTTAGCAGAAAACAGAGCATGGCATAAACAGAATACAAGGCATCTTTGAGAGCTCAAATCACTCACCACAAGTCCTTTCATGACAAAACAAGCATAGCATCATCAAGATGACATGTTCAAGAAGCTAAACATGGCAAGAGCAAGTACATAGCATGCATGGATCACTAACAACAACCATGTCAAAATTGATTAACAAGTAAACAATCTGCTAGGAACATTTTATAGCAAAAGTAGAGAAAGATTAAGATATGCTAGAGCACTCCATAATTGCAAACAGGGGCATGGATGGATAGAGCATACCCATATGTCCAAAACACCCTTACTGAAGATAATCAAAACAAGCATTGATCTCACTATAGCATCATGTTTACATGGCATAAAAATAATAGCAGGAAAAGGACTTAATACAATCCTAAGTCCCTGAAATCAGCAATACCACGAAGGCTACTTTGCATGCTTGTGCTAGTTACCACATTGATCACAAAAATATATGGCAAGCACCCCTGTAAATATAGCATGGCATAGATCAAAACACATGTAGAGCTCATGCCCATATGATGCACACAACAAATGTGACAAAAATGACAAAACATCATAATCTGATAAGTAGCAGCAGTAAACATTTTAGAGCACTCTTGCATCAGTTATTAGGGCATCAAGATGAACTCAAACAAGCAAGCCACAATGGAATGAAATGGAGAGCATCTCCCAATGAACATTTTTATATCTCATATGCATGATTCGGAGCACTGAGCACCAAGATGTGACATGATGAAGGATGCATAAAAATAACAGGGATTCAGGACTTAGCCGAAACTCCAGATCTGAAAACTAAGCGTTAGATACCTAAAATACGCTTGGGCAGGATTTAGTGGGCTGGAGCTCACCTTTCGGGCTTCGGTCCAGGAAGAAAAGAGGCAAGGCGGGCCGGTGGAGATGGGCCGGTGCTGGGCCCATGAGCGGGAGGCCGGGCGGTCGTCGTCCTCGTCGTGCGCTCGCACAAGGAGGCAGGGGCGACGGCGCCCGATGGTCAACGGCGAGCTCTGGCAAGCTTGGGGCGCGGGGAAGGCCGGCGAATGGTGTAGGTGGCCGGATCCAGTTGGATCCGCATGGATCTAGGGCGGAGGAACCCATCCCGACAAGGGCGAGAGGCAGCGTGCCGCAGACGGCGGCTCCGGCCGGCGAGCTCAACGGCGGGCGGCGCGGGCGGCGCTCCGGTGAGCGGGCGGCGGGGCTGACTCGGTGGCACTGGCGTCGGGTGGCGCGGGAGTGAGGCGGAGGAGCGGCG
>NC_041380.1:190174504-190280129 GCF_002162155.2 Triticum dicoccoides | reverse complement strand
CGATGGAGGACGCGCGGGCACGGGGCGGCGCCGGATGGGCTCGGCGGTCCCGCTCCGGGCCCCGCGGGCCGCGTTGGTGGGAGGAGCCGGCGGGCCACATGGCACGATGTGAGTGGATGAGGGAGGCATCGGAGGTGACGTGTCGCCTCACGATTGGCCGGGGTGATGTGGCGGCGGGGGTGGACATGTCCGGCGCGGTGCTGACGCGTCCGGTGGCGCGGAGGAGGACTGGATCTAGGGTTTCGGACCCGAGATTTGGACGGGGTGCACATATTTATAGCTAGGAGGAGGTAGGAGTGTCCAAATGGAGTGTAGTTTTCGCCCACACGGTCGTGATCCAACGACGGAGAACATGGGAGTGGTTTGGATGGGTTATTCGGCCGTTTTGGAGGGGTGTTGGGCTGCAACACACAAGAGGCCGTCGCGGTTACCCGGTTAACCGTTGGAGCATCAAACGAACTCCAAATGGGACAAAATTTGACAGGCGGTCTACCGGTGGTGTACCAAGGCCACTTGGCAAGTCCCGGTCCATTCCGAGAACGTTTAACACCTGGTTCAGAAAAGAGACAAGAGGAGTGCGTCGATGCAAGTAGGAGTGTCGGATTGCAAAATGGACAACGGGGAAAATGCTCGGATGCATGAGACGAACACGTATGCAAATGCGATGCACATGATGATATGATATGAAATGCATGACATGAACAAAAGCAAAACAAAGACAAAAGCCAACCACGAAGGGAATCTCACAACACCTCTCTAGAAAAGGCTAGAGTCGGAGTTACAAAAATGGAAAGTTGTATCCGGGGCGTTACAAGTAAGCCTCGGGCCTCCTTTTATAGCAAAAGGGGTCGCCACAGTGGCACACAGGAGGTGGAAAGTTTGTACTGTATACAAGTCTATCACCTGATACTGTAGGACAAACACATTTAATGCGCTGCCGACGTGCCCTCTCACTTTATCGGGGATGGCAAGGAAGCTTGCCTCGCCCGTCGCCGCCTCGTCTCGCACTGACGCGCATCCAAGCTGACTAGGCGTGCAGTGCCACACTGGCTGACTGCTGAGTGGGTGCGGTGGCGGAGTCTTCACGAAGATCTGCATGTCACCACGCAGGTGCTCGCTGAGTTGGCCTGAAAGCTGCACGTCGCCATGCAGGTGCCTGCCTCGTTGGCGGGTTGACTGCTGTGTTGGAACGATGATGGAGCCTTGGTAGGTGGGGGCCTGGCTGCGGCCCCGTAGATGTCCCCGGCAAGTGTCTTGCCTGGGGTCCCCCGGCAAGGATCTTGCCGGGAGATTTCCGTCTTCTGGCCCTCATCTACTCTTTTCTGTTCTTGGTCTTTACAAAGATCCGCATGCCACCATGCAGGCGCCGCCCGAGCCTTGGTTCCAGTGTTGTTGACGGTGTCGGAACCCTTAGGCTCAAGGGTGGCGGCTCTGCTGGTGTTGGGCAAGTTGCCCCGGCAAGGCTCTTGCCGGGGCTACGTAAGCTGCCCCGGCAAGGCTCTTGCCGGGGAAATCCCACCTTGTCCCTCTTCTTCTCGCGCCTTCGGCTTGGCACTGCTCTGGTAGTCTTGTGTCTTCGCTTCCTCTAGCCCACCAAGCGTGGCCGCTGGCATGTGGTCGTGACTGCCCGCACAGAAGTAAAGGGGTAAAATAGGACCCCTACTTTTGTACACCGACAAACGGCAGGTGAACAAATTACTGTTGGAAAATTGATAGAACTTCAAATAATCATGACGTTATCTAGGCAATGATCATTATATAGGCATCACGTCAAAGATTAGTGGACCGACTCCTTCCTGCATCTACTACTATTACTCCACACATCGACCGCTGTCCAACATGCATCTAGTGTATTAAGTTCATGGAGAAACGAAGTAATGCAATAAGAATGATGACATGTTGTAGACAAGATCTATATATGTAGAAATTGACCCCATCATGTTATCCTTAATAGCAACGATACATACGTGTCGGTTTCCCTTCAATCACTGGGATCAAGCACCGTAAGACCGAACCCATCACAAAGCACCTCTTCCCATTGCAAGATAAATAGATCAAGTTGGCCAAACAAAACCCAAATATCGGAGAAGAAATACGAGGCTATAAGCAATCATGCATATAAGAGATCAAAGAAGACTCAAATAACTTCCATGGATAAAAAGATAGATCTGATCATAAACTCAAAGTTCATCGGATCCCAACAAACACACCGCAAAAGAATTACATCATATGGATCTCCAAGAGACCATTGTATTGAGAATCAAACAAGAGAGAGGAAACCATCTAGCTACTAACTACGGACCCGAAGGTCTACAAAGAACTACTCACACATCATCGGAGAGGCACCAATGGAAGTGGTGAACCCCTCCGTGATGGTGTCCTAGAGACCATTGTGTTGAGCTTTCAAACATTTATAGCTATAGTGCTCCGTTGCATGGCAAGCCCCACACCTTGCATTGACATCAATTGATGGGCATCTCCCTAGCCTGTTGATTAGCCTCGTCGATGTGAGACTTTCTCCTTTTTTGTCTTCTCCACATAACCTCCATCATCATATTCTATTCCACCCATAGTGCTATATCCATGGCTCACGCCCATGTATTGCATGAAAGATGAAAAAAGTTTGAGATTACTAAAGTATGACACAATTGCTTGGCTTGTCGTTGAGGTTGTGCATGATGAGAGCATTCTTGTGTAACGAAAGTGGAGCATGACCAAACTATATGATTTTGTAGGGATGAACTTTCTTTTGCCATGTTATTTTGAGAAGACATGATTGCTTAGTTAGTATGCTTGAAGTATTATTATTTTTATGTCAATATTAAACTTTTGTCTTGAATCTTTCGGATCTGAACAATCATGCCACAATAAAGAAAATTACATTGAGAATTATGCTAGGTAGCATTCCACATCAAAACTTCTGTTTTTATCATTTACCTACTCAAGGACGAGCGGGAATTAAGCTTGGGGATGCTTGATACGTCTCCAACGTATCTATAATTTTTGATTGTTCCATGCTATTATATTATATGTTTTGGATGTTAATGGGCTTATTTATACACTTTTATATTATTTTTGGGACTAACCTACTAACCCAAGGCCTAGTGCAAATTGCTGTTTTTTGCCTATTTCAGTGTTTCGCAGAAAAGGAATATCAAACGGAATCCAAATGGAATGAAACCTTTAGGAGAGTTATTTTTGGAACAAACATGATTCAGGGGACTTGGAGTGGACGTCAAGAAAGAAACGAAGGAGCCACGAGGCAGGGAGGCGCGCCCGCCCCCCTGGGCATGCCCCCACCCTAATGGACCCCTCACAGCTCCACCGACCTACTTCTTCCTCCTATATATATATCCATATACCCCGAAAATATCCAGGAGCACCACGAAACCCTATTTCCACTGCCGCAACCTTCTGTACCCAAGAGATCCCATCTTGGGGCCTTTTCCGGAGCTCCGTCGGAGGGGGAATCAATCACGGAGGGCTTCTACATCAACACCTTAGCCTCTCCGATGATGTGTGAGTAGTTTACCTCAGACCTTCGGGTGCATAGTTATTAGCTAGATGGCTTCTTCTCTCTCTTTGGATCTCAATACAAATTTCTCCTCAATCTTCTTGGAGATCTATTCGATGTAACTCTTCTTGCGGTGTGTTTGTCGAGATCCGATGAATTGTGGGTTTATGATCAAGTTTATCTATGAACAATATTTGATTATTCTCTGAAATCTTTTATGTATGATTGGTTATTTTTGCAAGTCTCTTCGAATTATCAGTTTGGTTTGGCCTACTAGATTGATCTTTCTTGCAATGGGAGAAGTGCTTAGCTTTGGGTTCAATCTTGCGGTGTTCTTTCATAGTGACAGCGGGGGCAGCAAGGCACATATTGTATTGTTGCCATCGAGGATAAAAATATGGGGTTTATATCATATTGCTTGAGTTTATCCCTCTACATCATGTCATCTTGCTTAATGTGTTACTCTGTTCTTATGAACTTAATACTCTAGATGCATGATGGATAGCAGTCGATGTGTGGAGTAATAATAGTAGATGCAGAATCATTTCGGTCTACTTGTCTTGGACGTAATGCCTATATACATGATCATGCCTAGATATTCTCATAATTATGCACTTTTGTATCAATTGCTCGATAGTAATTTGTTCACCCACCATAATACTTATGCAATCTTGAGAGAACCCACTAGTGAAACCTATGGCCCCCGGATCTATCTTTTATCATATAAGTTTCCAATCTATTTTATTTAGCAATCTTTACTTTCAATCTATATCATAAAAATACCAAAAATATTAATCTTATTATTATTATCTCTATCAGATCTCACTCTCGTAAGTGACCGTGAAGGGATCGACTACCCCTTTATCGCGTTGGTTGCGAGGTTCTTATTTGTTTGTGTAGGTACAAGGGACTTGCGTGTAGTCTCCTCCTGGATTGATACCTTGGTTCTAAAAAACTGAGGGAAATACTTACGCTACTTTACCGCATCACCCTTTCCTCTTCAAGGGAAAACCAATGCAATGCTCCAGGGGTAGCAGTGTCTAGATTGGATCTGGTGGTTTCTGGAACTTGCGGTGGCTGGAATTGATTTTCATCGACTCCCATAGGGTTTCTGGAATATTGGGGTATTTATAGAGTAAAGAGGTGGTTCGGGAGGCACCCGAGGTGGGCACAATCCACCAGGGCATGCCTAGAGGCCCAGGCGTGCCCTGGTGGGTT
This sequence comes from Triticum dicoccoides, assembly GCF_002162155.2. NCBI lineage: Eukaryota > Viridiplantae > Streptophyta > Magnoliopsida > Poales > Poaceae > Triticum > Triticum dicoccoides. The sequence continues at coordinate 190,275,397 of NC_041380.1, read as the reverse complement.
GTGCTCCCCTCGGAGCACCCCCCAGGCACTTCTTCAGCCCATTGGATGTCTTCTAGTCCAAAAAATCCACAAAAAGTTTTGCTGCATTTGGACTCCGTTTGGTATTGATTTCGTCCGATGTAAAAAACTTGGAAAAACAACAACTGGCACTTAGCACTATGTCAATAGATTAGTACCAAAAATGATATAAAATGACTATAACATGATTGGAAAACATCAAAGAATGATAATATAACCACATGGAACAATCAAAAATCATAGATACGTTGGAGACTTATCAGTACACCTTCTACCACAAATTTGAGGGCAAGATCTTTGTTGCTAAGAATGGGTCCTTTCTAGAGAAGGAGTTTTCTCCATAAAGAAGTGAGTTGGAGGAAAGTAGAACTTGATGAGGTAATTGTACATTCTCTCGAATTGGAGAGTAGGATATCAGAGAAATCCGTTCCCGTGATGCCTACACCAACTAAAGAGGAAGCTAATGATGATGATCATGAAACTTCGGATCAAGTTACTTTTGGACTTCGTAGGTCAAACAGAGCACGTTCCGCACCAGAGTGGTACGGTAATCCCGTCTTGGAAGTCATGCTATTAGACCATGGCGAACCTACGAACTATAAAGAAGCTATGATGAGCCCAGATTCTGATAAATGGCTTGATGCCATGAAATCTGAGATAGGATCCATGTATGAGAACAGAGTGTGGACTTTGGTGATTTTCCCAATGATTAGCAAGCCATTGAGAATAAATGGATTTTCAAGAGGAAGACAGATGATGATGGTAATATCACTATCTACAAAGCTCGACTTGTCACAAAAGTTTTTTCGACAAGTTCAAGGGGTTGACTACAATGAGAGTTTCTCACCCGTAGCAATGCTTAAGTCCATCCGAATCATGTTAGCAATTGCCGCATTTTATAATTATGAAATCTGGTAAATGGATGTTAAAAACCGCATTCCTTCATGGATATTAAAGAAGAGTTGTATATGATGCAACTAGAAGTTTTTGTCGATACTAAATATGCTAACAAAGTGTACAAGCTCCATCGATCCATCTATGGGCTGGTGCAAGCACCATGGAGTTGGAATGTATGCTTTGATGAGGTGATCAAAGCATATGGTTTTATACAGACTTATGGTGAAGCCTGTATTTACAAGAAAGTGAGTGGGAGCTTTGTAGCATTTCTGATATTATATGTGGATGACATATTATTGATTGGAAATGATATAGAATTTCCGAATAGCATAAAAGGATACTTGAATAAGAATTTTTCAATGAAAGACCTTGGTGAAGCTACTTATATATTTGGCATCAAGATCTATGGGGATAAATCAAGACGCTTAATAGCACTTTCACAAAGCACATACCTTGACAAGATTTTCAAGAAGTTTAAAATGGATCAGTTAAAGAAAGGGTTCTTCCTTGTGTTGCAAGGTGTGAAGTTGAGTAGGACTCAAAACCCGACCACGACAGAACATAGAGAGAGAATGAAAGTCATTCCCTATGCCTCAGCCATAGGTTCTATAAAGCATGCCATGATGTGTACCAAACCTGTTGTGTACCTTGCCATGTGTTTGGCAAGGGGGTACAATAGTGATCCAGGAATAGATCACTGGATAGCGGTCAAAATTATCCTTAGTTACCTAAGAGGACTAAGGAGATATTTCTTGATTATGGAGGTAATAAAGAGTTCTTCGTAAAGGGTTACGTTGATGCAAGCTTTGACGCCGATTTGGAAGACTCCGAGTCTCAATCTGGATACATATTGAAAGTGGGAGCAATTAGCTAGAGTAGCTCCATACAGAGCTTTGTAGACATTGAAATTTATAAAAATACACACGGATCTGAATGTGATAGACCCGTTGACTAAACTTCTCTCACAGGAAAAACATGAGCGCTCCTTCATACTCTTTGGGTGTTAATCACATGGCGATGTGAACTAGATTATTGACTCTAGTTCGCCCCACAGCAAACAATGCATGTATCTTATATATCGACGCTGCCGCCGACATCCATCCTTAACGACGATGACCCAGCATAGCTCCTGGCCAAAGGTGGCTGTCGAGGCGAAGAATCTCGGTCTAGACGCCATCTAGAAAAGCGTGCAGCTGGCGGCCAAGCTACAGCCCAAGCCGGATCTACCTACTGTCAGCTGAAAATACTAAAGATGCCTCATTTTGATGCTGAAGAAGTTAAAACCACTTCTTGCCTTGATGTTCTGAAGATTTTGTCAAAATGTCAGTCCAGCCTATAAGTTGTGCATAACTAACCAAAGTTATACTAATGAACCAACTGGAATGGTGCCTACAATGTTACGATAAGTTACATATATAACAGAAGGCCATCAAAATATCAAAGGGGCAATGTAATAGATATAAACAACACTTAAATGGTTGATTTTCCTGAGCTATTCTGAGAAAAGAACCACATGAGTAGGTTGTGCTTCTGTATTTCAGTGTCGGAGAAGTTTACTACACTTCTGCATTTTGGCGGAGTGAGTAGGAGGACTCCCAAGGCGGAACATCAGTAAAAGAATTAATGCCAAAGAAGGAGTAAAAGAATTAATAAACATAATAATTTGTTAAGGAGCACCTTTAGTCCTTCAGGACTAACTGTTGCAAGAATAGAAGAGCTTACACCCTGCAATTACGTTCAACATAGCCAAATAATGGTTGATTGAGCATAATATCACCTCAACTTACGGTGGCAACTTCATACAAGTTTGCTAAACCAAGATTAGTACCTACTTTGAAATCAAAACAAATTGTTGGGATCACAATAAAGTAAACTAACAAAATAAAAAGAATAAATGTCTAGCTTCTAACTAGTCATCTTCTAAAGCACCTGGTGGGTCTTCCACAATCCCTCAACGAAGGACCTCCCAACTCATGAGATAGAGAAGCAATACATTGACTGAAATAAAACAACACAAGCATTATTTCATGATAGGACCAATATTCCTCTACCTCACCTTCACTTATTTTTCAAAATCTTAATTTAAGTACTTATTAAGGCACGTCTTCAAAATTTATGAGCAATCAAATACGCTGAATAATTTGCACCCGTAACTTGCCTTCAGTTCATCCATATTGAAGAATGTTCCCGATTAAGTGATTATTACATGCATTACGGTGAATGCAACAAACCCAGTGGCACAAAGGTCTCCTAATTAGCGCGGTGAGCACCCATGCATTTGTCCCAAGTGAAGGAAATATGCCCTAGAGGCAATAATAAAGTTGTTATTTTATATTATATTTCCTTATTCATGATAAAGGTTTATTATTCATGCTAGAATTGTATTGATCGGAAACTTAAATACATGTGTGAATACATAAACAAATACCGTGTCCCTAGTAAGCCTCTACTAGACTAGCTCATTGATCAAACATGGTTAATGTTTCCTAACCATAGACATGTGTTGTCATTTGATAATGCGATCACAACATTAGGAGAATGATGTGATGGACAAGACCCATCTGTTAGCTTAGCATAATGATTGTTCAGTTTATTGCTATGGCTTTCTTCATGTAAAATACACATTCCTTCGACTATGAGATTATGCAACTCCCGGATACTGAAGGAATACCTTGTGTCATGGATCTGTCACAACAAATGTCCTAGCAAAAGGACTTAGGTGTGGAGCCATCGCAACATAGTTAGCTTGAAGGGGTTGAACAGGAACAAATGACACAAAGGCTTTACCCAGGTTCGGCCCCTCTCAATGAGGTAAAATCCTACTCCTTCTTCTAGTAGTATTGCTTGAGTTTCGATTACAAGGGAGCGAATACGCTTGACCTAGTTCTCGATTGATTTTCTCTTTACCTAATCTGCCGTCGGGTCTCACCTTTATATACACAGGTCGAGACCCAGAGGCTTACAGAGTCCCGACCAACTCACACAATGTGACCGGCTAGTCATGACTTACAGGGCAAGTCATCATACAGCGGTTCATTGGCTCAGGTCTTGGGCTTTCACCAGGTCTGCCTCCATAAGTCGCCGTCTTCACACTTCTCCTTGGGCCTCCTTGGACCTTCTTCATATTAAACCACAAATGGTGTAACCCGGCCCCTCCTGGGCGGGTCACACCTCGGAGCTATATCCCCAACATTAGGCCCCAGGTTGATCTGAACTTGTTGATGTCAATCTTCATTGTTTAACTTAACAGACTGTGCATTGGTGCCGAATTTTATGCAAACCACTATGACCCACCATGACGTCATATAAACAGAATCATGGTAACCCGCCATGACCTCTTGTCCATTAATTCCGCACAAGACCCAGGATATCTCAATGGATGTTTAACTTTAATAGGCTTCCCAGAAATCGAGGCGCCCACATTGTTAACATAATCATTTTGCCTCCTCGATTTCCGCACATGCCATCTTATCACTTCCTTATAAATAGGGACATGGGGGCCTCCTTTTCACTTTTACCCCTGCCTCTGCCTCTTCTTCTTCCTTGCGACGCTCGATGCCACCGGAGCTCCACCGGCCCTATCGACAATGTTGCCTTGGCCGCTACATCAACCTGATTCACCCCAGAAAAAATGTGGTGCCCCTCCGCTGTCCATCGGCATCACCAGGTACCCATCCCCATTTTGCTTCCAATCTGCATTAGGGTTCCTCGGTTCTTTGGTGTTCACCGATGTTCGTCGTGCTCGCTTGTAGTTCATCTGCCATATTGTATTGTTGAACCCAGACGCGATGCTGAAGTCATGCTTTGATTACCTTAGTATCTGCTATCAATTATAGATCTATTCCGTGCTGACGAGATTCACTCCCCAACATAGTAGTTCATCCTCTGTGTTTTAGGTTTAACAATTTCCATCTATTTTTTGAATTGCCATAGATCCAAAATTATAAGCTGATCCTGCGAAACTTGTTTGTTTAGCACTTAGTGAATTTGCACTCAAATCTAGACATGTAAATGCTTGCTTGACCACTGCTGTATGGGAAGCTCAAATGATACCTTGCAACCAGCCAACACCAGCCGGCTTACTTATGAATTTCTGAACTGCTAGTATCTGTCCATTCTTAATCATGACTGTATAACCCGCTGGCACCTTGTCGGCTTAATCAAACTGATTTATCTGTGTCGTCCATTGCAATCTATCCTTTCATGCATAACAAGCTTTCTCCTTAATCATTGATCTTCTCATCATTGCGAACATTAACCCGCCAATGTTTCATTATCAGGCCTCTTAACCAGAAAAAATGACTGAAACCGTCACCTATGTGATTGGTCGCTTCCACTGTTATGGAGCAAACTCTTAATGAGTATGTTCAAGTGGGCGTCTTATCAGCCAAAGATGTTATCCACTGGCGGGTTCCAGGGACAGAAGTTAGACCTCAACCAAAGGAAGGTGAAGTCATAGTTTTTGCCGACCATATGATCTGTGGTTTCTCACCACCCAGCTCAAAATTCTTCCGCGACGTACTACACTTTTTTCAACTTCACCCCTAAGATATCAGACTGAATTCCATTTCCAACATCTGCCATTTTCAAGTTTTCTGTGAAGTATACCTTCAAGAAGAGCCTAGCATTGACCTTTTCAGAGAATACTATTATTTGAACTGCCAGACCGATTTTACAGACGGGCCCAGCCTAGAACTTGGTGGAATTTCAATTCAAAAGTGAAGAGATGCTATATTCCCCGCAGCCGCACTTCCCAGTCACCCCACAGACTGGAACTAGACCTAGTTTTCTTGCCAAGACACATCTCCATCTGGAAAAAATCCTCTGCCGGGTTTCTGCGACTGCCGGCTTAGCCCAAAATATCAGACTTCGGATCAGATCAGCACTACTGAACGGGCTATGTATATGCCTACCTTTTCAAAGTAAGAGCCCTGCTGGCTAATGGATTGACCGAAGTTGATCTGGTCCGATGCTCGGTCGCCTAGAGAATCATACCTTTGAGCCGTCGGCCCGGCTTAATGTGTGAATACACTTGTGATGTCAAAGATCCATGCGTCATTGTCAAATGCATTTGGAAGACAAATAGATCAATAAGATAACTAAAACACTGCTCGGGGAAATCTTAGAAAGCTGCAGTAAGACGGGCTTGAATCCCTTTTGCTCCCTTAACCCGGCTCCAGCTGTAAGTATTTCAACCATCTTTACTTAATTCATTATTCTCATACATTGCATTCTCCTTATTATCACTTGCTTTCTTCAGGCCGACTCTCCTTTCTGGAAGAAATTGTAGGATAAGTCGACCAAAAAGGCCAGGGCAAAAACCAAAGCTTCAAAGAAAACCAAGAAGAAAACATACGTAACAGAGCTATTCAGCCTAGATGATGAGTCGGAGGTCGAACTCGATTCTCTTGGCTCCTTTTTTGTGCATCTTATTGACGCTGATTCCTCTCAGGATGATGCGAAGACCAGCCAGGCAAAGGTTGATGAGGTAACTATCATTTCCTCCGACTTAGAGCTCTAGCCAAGACAGGGAGTTTGGCAAGTGACCCGAAAAGTAAGGTTTTCTCACCCTTTAGCTTACTTGGATCCCAACTTTCTTTTGAAGAAGCAACAACATGAAGCCCATCGCACAACACGGAATGGTGGAGGCGGATAACTTTCTGCTGGCTTACCCAACACGCCGGTCCCTCGCAAATGCCGGAAAGAGGTGCCACATACTTCAATCCACTCCTTTCCAAAAGCGAGTCTTATCCGTCAACCACTTAATCCTTCCGACTCAAATCATCAAGGAACTTCTCACACATCCTCTAGCGACTCTACTAGGACTTGCGGACGCTATTGCCATCCTATCATATCTATCAGGTCTCACTCTCGTAAGTGATCGTGTAGGGATTGACAAACCCTTATCGCGTTGGTTGCGAGGATTTATCTGTTTGTGTAGGTACGAGGGACTCGTGCGTGGCCTCCTACTGGATTGATACCTTGGTTCTCAAAAACTGAGGAAAATACTTACGCTACTTTGCTGCATCACCCTTTCCTCTTCAAGGGAAAACCAGCCCAGTGCTTAAGAGGTAGCAAGAAGGATTTCTGGTGCCTTTGCCGGGGAGGTCTACGCAAAAGTCAACACACCAAGTACCCATCACAAACCCTTATCTCCTGCATTACATTATTTGCCATTTGCCTCTCGTTTTCCTCTTCCCCACTTCATCCTTGCCGTTTTATTCGTCTCCCTCTTTCTTTTTACTCCTCGCACTTTCTGCCGTTATGTATGAAATTGGAGAAACTATTGTTGATATGGACAATAGTAATAACATGGAAAATTCTGATGCTCCTGCTGAAGAACCCCCTACCTTACATACAAAAAGATTCCGAATTGGTAGTGGTAATATTATTGGAAAAGGGGCTATTCAAGATTTCTTTAAATGTGTCGGTGCTTTGCCTTCTATGGGTAGTTCTATTCTTCATAAAGCTAGTAGTCTTGCAGACGCTATTACCATGCTTGTTGTTGAACTTGAAAGGCAATTTATGCACATGCACCCTTGCATACAAAGGATTTCCTAGGATTTTCTAATATTGAGCATTCTCCTGTTAAGCGTGCCTCTACTATATTTTTGGCTCATGAATTCAGATTTATAATAAAAGAGGCCAAATAAATCTGTGCGCATTATAGGGTGGACGCTGGCCGTCCTACCATAGAAACTATCCTATTTGATCAAGAGGAAAAATGCGTTTTCAATCTCTAGATTATGTTGCTTTCAATGAAAACCTTAGAAAAAAGGTTCCTACCAATGTTCTAGTTGATAGACTTTCTGAACTTAATAATTATTTTTCTATTTGAGATAATGAGCTAGGATATTCTCTTGAGTATAGGCTCACAAAGTTCTGTCAAAAGAATGCCTATAATGATGAATTGGTTGTGCAATACGAAGGGCCAAAGGAGGAACCTATACCTCCTAAATTTGATCTTGGGGACTTTTGTCCCATTAAATTTAGCCCTTTTGATTACTTTTTCTTGCCTCAAAGAAAACTTGCTGCTGAACGTAGAGAATACAAAATGAGCTTTAATGATCTATCCTATTATTATGGCGATACCTAGATCTATCCTTGCTTCTTATTCCTAGCTAGGGGCGTTAAACGATAGCGCTTGTTGGGAGGCAACCCAATTTTATTTTTATTCCTTGATTTTTGCTCCTGTTTAGTAATAAATAATTTATCTAGCCTATATTTTGGTTGTGTTTTTTGTGTTTAATTAGTGTTTGTGCCAAGTAGAACCGTTGGGAAGACTTGAGGAAAGTCTTTTTAATCTTGCTGTAAAAAACAAAACTTTGGCGCTCACGAGAATTGCTGACATTTTTATTTTGAAAGTGATATTAAGTTAATTCTTTTTCATATGATTAATAGATACATTCCTCACGTCCAGAAATTTATTTTATATTTTTTGGGTTTCCAGATCTTGCGTTAGCTACAGATTACTACAGACTGTTCTGTTTTTGACAGATTCTGTTTTTCGTGTATTGTTTTCTTATTTTAATGAATCTAGGGCTAGTAAAATAGTTTATAAACCATATAGAAGTTGGAATACAGTAGGTTTAACACCAATATAAATAAATAATGAGTTCATTACAGTACCTTGAAGTGGTGTCTTGTTTTCTTTCACTAACGGAGCTCACGAGATTTTCTACTTTAAGTTTTGTGTTGTGAAGTTTTCAAGTTTTGGGTGAATGATTTGATGGATTATGGAACAAGGAGTGGCAAGAGCCTAAGATTGGGGATGCCCAAGGCACCCCAAGATAATCTAAGGACACCTAAAAGCCAAAGCTTGGGGATGCCCCGGAAGGCATCCCCTCTTTCGTCTACTTCCATCGGTAAGTTTACTTGGAGCTATATTTTTATTCACCACATGATATGTGTTTTGCATGGAGCGTTTTGTATGATTTGAGTCTTTGATTTTTAGTTTACCACAATCATCCTGGCTGTACACACCTATTGAGAGAGACACACATGATTCGGAAATTATTAGAATACCCTATGTTGATGAGGACATGACTACCTTGGATATGACCAAAAATATTGCATATATGCATATTTGTCAGGTGATTTCTAGTGCAAACTATTCAATAATCTATTTATGTTATCCAGAACAAAAATACTTCACACACTTTTGTGTTTTGTCTAATTGCAGGTGTATGGGACATTTGTACAATCCACATATGAAGATAAGGAAGAAAGAGATGTTTATTTGCTGTCCAAAAAGTTCTCTCACGTCACTTTTGGCCCAAGAGAAGATAGAGTCCAAGTCTCTCACGTTCTGGATTCAGATTCGGACCGCACAGACACACCTGACTCAAAACGCACACAAGTTTTTCATACGGACTCCGAATTGGGTGATTCTTTTTTTGTTGGAAACTAGATTTCGTGCACTTTTCAACCCAATTGGAATCACCTTCAAATTCGTCCGGAGCGTTGAGTTGTGGACGAAACAATCTGATGCTGCAGCAGAATCCGAGTCAAACTACAAGTCCAAAGGTGTTACATCACCTCCACTTGGGCCCATTGGCCTTGTACGACCTAGATTTAGTTTTAGGCTGCCTTGGGACGTCCTCCCACCTCCTTGGCCGCCACCCCTTGCTCCTATATAAGTAGATCCATCTAGTAGCTTTTCCTTGGGATTTGTTTAGTTAAAAGTTAGCCATTGCAACTTCGTGTACTTCGTTTGTGTCCAATGACCAGACCAAGACCACTTTTCGGATCCCCACCATTATCAATACTTCATACATATTCGCGATATTCAGATTGCTTTTATCATATTCTTGCTTGTTCTTTGATTGCTTGCAGGAATAGACCTTCGTGGTCAGGTTGATCGTGCTCCGGCGTGGTCAATAACCTCTCGGAGTTGGTTTAGCGATTGCTAAGGCACAACGTCGTTGCACGTTTGTAGTCGGATCGTCAAAGTCGTCTCCACCAAATCGATAGTTATCATCTCATCGAAAGATCGGGACACCTTTGTCTCTATCAAGTGGTATCAGTTTTCAGGTTGCTCGGTGAGAATATCCAGTTTTCCTAGATTAGATTTATTTTCTTACCTATTGTCCAAGAAAAAGCCACACAAAAAAAGTTAGATCTGTTCATCCTTTATCCAAGCCAGTCTGAGCCTTTGCAATTTTCTATTCATTGCTTGCATAGTTGAATTATCGGTTGCATCGTCGTGTCAGTTGCTGGTCTTAGCGTCTAGTTCCTTTAGAGTTTCGAGTTCTGTTCACATTAGTCACGCCGCCGCTGCATCATTATCCCTTCCGCTGTCCACCATCCCATCTATTAATTTCCACCACATGCTACGCACTGTTCATTGTCATAATCATAGTTGAGGTCATTCACATCTTCGCCTGATCCAATCTGCATCTTATCTAGTTTGTCTTGGAAAGAAAAAAGAAGAAGATAGAGAAAAAAAAAGAGAAAAAAGGAAAAAAAAGAAAAAGAGAGAGAAGAAAAAGAAAAAAAAAGCGTGAGAAAAAAAAAGGAGAGAAAAAAAATCGAATATATCTAGAATCAATCTCGTACCTGAATTCGGATTGGAATCTGTTTTGCGCACTGTTTAGTAAAACAGGTGTATCTTCCTCATACGAAGTCCGATTTGGCTCCGTGAGTACTCAAATTGAAGCTAGAGACGAGCCGCATATAAATAGTTGCAGAAGCTAGTTCAATATTTGACACCTCAAAATCGGCTTCTAAATAGGTCTTTTTGCCCTCTGAAGTTCGTGAACACAGCTTGTTCCAATTTTTCAGGCCAGTTTTAGAATTCTTTGACTCCTCATATCAATTCGGAATTGAGTGATTCTTTTTGCATTGGAAAGCTTGAGTTAGTAGCATTCTTTGAAAGAATTTATCAGAAAATTGTCTCAAACTTTTCAAGAGGAAAGTTGGAGAGAGAGTTGTTGTATATCCTGCTTGGCAGTTGTTTTTCATCATTATCTTCACTGCCGTTGTGATCTTCACTTATATCTTGCTGTCAAGAGCTACTTAGTATCCTTCATTGATGCTAGTTGTGCTACGCCGGCACCTCATTAGTGTTTTAGGCTCGCGTCTCTAGTCCGATCTAGCCTAGGACCAGCACAGTACCGTCGTTGAGCGTTTATTCAACATTGCATCTTTGAATTGATTATTGCTAATCTTTTGCTACCATATATAGCCAACCCAGCTCCACATATTTCTACACCGTGTATACGTACGCTCCCCTGGCAATCGCTTTACTCAATATTCGGAGTTACTTGACACCGCTGGTTGCCGATCACCGCCTGCTGCATGGTAAGAACTTGTAAGACATTGATATTTGCTTTACTGTGAGCGTTTTACCACCACATCCTAGTAGTTATAGGAACATTATTTTTGGGTTTTGTTTCTTGTTCTACTAATCATGACAGGATCCAGAGTCAATTCATGGGCTTTGTCGATCGCGGGAGACGTGCCACCACCTTTGCAAATACCACAACCGTCACGAGAGGTGCACTGATGAGGACATCAATACAATTGTTACACCCACAGCCCCTGCTGCTATACATACTGGACCAATTACTAGAGCTCGTGCACGCCAACTAAATTACCAGGTACTTTCGTTTCTTGGTAATGATTCTAATGTTTATGAGAATATGATGCTGCCTAAATTGGATACATTTGTTTTGCTTACAAATGAAGGGCCTAGCTTGGAGAAGGATGAACATTGGAGCAAGAACAAGCATGGAGATGATGGCATGCGCAAGGGGAACAAGAACGGAGTTACAAGTGATGATTTCAGGACTTTGAAGCCACCATAATGGGTGCATGAAGCCTTGGACGAAATATACAAGATGCCACTTCATAAATTTCGTCCCGAGGCTATTTTAGGTGCTGCGTCACCTTATTATTGGGCCAGGCCCATGTAATTTCGAAATACATAAGTATAGGCTATTTTTAGAGTCCGTATGTGTGGGGAAACAAGAGATAGGGTTGATTTCGGCCCCCTCCACCAAGGGCCACGAAATTCCCCCCTCTTCCTCCATATATACAGCCCTTAGGGCATCGTTTAGACTTTGGGTTTTGTTTAGATTAAAAGTTCGCCATAGCTGCAACTTCGCGTACTTCGTTTGTGTTCAACGACCAGACAAAGGCGTCACAGAACCCCACCTTGATCAATAAAGCTTTCATCTTATATTCGCAATATCCAGATTGCAATCTTAGTTTCTTGCTTGTTCTTCGTTTGCTCGCAGGAAACAGACCCTCGTGGTCAGGTTGATCGTGCTCCGGCGTGGTCAATAACCTCTCGGAGTTGGTTTAGCGATTGCTAAGGCGCGACGTCCTCGCACGTTCGTAGTCGGATCGTCAAAGTCGACTTCCACCAAAGCGAAATCCACCATCTCATCGAAAGACGGGACACCTTTGCCTCTATCACCGTGTATACGTACGCTCCCCTGGCAATCGCTTTACTCAATATTCGGAGTTACTTCACACCGCTGGTTGCCGATCACCGCCTGCTGCATGGTAAGAACTTGTAAGACATTGATATTTGCTTTACTGTGAGCGTTTTACCACCACATCCTAGTAGTTATAGGAACATTATTTTTGGGTTTTGTTTCTTGTTCTACTAATCATGACAGGATCCAGAGTCAATTCATGGGCTTTGTCGATCGCGGGAGACGTGCCACCACCTTTGCAAATACCACAACCGTCACGAGAGGTGCACAAACATCCAAATGCACATGATCAGGTTAATGTATCTATACCACCATTTAATGGCCGTTTTAAACCTGCTTTATATATTGAATGGGAGTTCGACATAAAAAATATATTTGCTTCCCATAATTTCAATGAACATAAAAAGGTTAAGGTTGCGGTTGGTTCTTTCACTGGTTATGCTTTGGTTTGGTGGAGTGAATATTGTCGGTTACACCCTGATTATATACCTACTACTTGGGATGATTTGAAACTTGCCATGCGACATACTTTCGTCCCTGCTTATTATACTCGTGACATGATTAAGAAGTTGCAACACTTAAAACAAGGTAGTGAAACTATAACAAAATATTATGATGATTTACAAACTACCTTGTTGCATTCTTCTTTAGAAGAAAGTGAAGATGATTTTATGGATAGATTTTGGGGAGGATTAAACCGTGATATTCAAGAGATACTAATTCATGAAGAGTGTTATCCTATGGACCATTTGTTTCATCTTGCTTGCAAAGCTGAACAGGAAATAAAACGACGTGTTGGCCACGAGGAGAACAAGCGCACGGTGCACATTCCAATAGTTGATATGATTGTTCCTTCAACTACTAGGCATAATATGACAACCACATCCGTTGTTATCAGGACTACATCGCCTCCACCATGTGACACATCGGCCCCGAGAGTGGCTACATCATCTGAGTTGATCATAAGAGGTAATGACAAAGGTACTGATCTTCCATCTCTACATGAGAATGATGAATGCCTTGTCAATTTGAATGCACCATCTGATGAGCTACCCACTACTTTGATCACACCACCTATTTTAGAGGACTACGTTGATAATTTGACTTTGCCATGTGATCAAACAACTGAAATACCAACAATTTTGAGTGCACCCATTGAATTAACTATTGATGCAAAAGAACCAATGTTTAATCATTTTGATATGACCTCTAATCTTGGTGATGATTCTGTGTTGAATGACTTATTGCATGTTTGCTTATTTAAGCATGTTGTAGCATGTAAATTTGATGCAAGTAAGGTTTATTCACCAATGTTGGGATGGTTTAATGATGAACATTGTCAATCTTTTGAAATGAGTAAGAGCTTCACTTATATGTGCAAACTGAGCTGCAATATTTTCATGCCTTCTACTTCTTGTGCTAATTTTTTGGCTTTAGATTTTATGAACTATGCAAGTTACTCATCTATTCATGTGTCATATATGCAAAAATCAAGGGAAGTAAAAATGGATGACATATACATATACAACATGTACACCTTGTCTCTTTTGTTAGCCACATTTCAGATTAAGCAAAGCCGAGGACGGCTTTATTTTCAAGAAGGGGAGGATGATGAGGACATGACTACCTTGGATATGACCAAAAATATTGCATATATGCATATTTGTCAGGTGATTTCTAGTGCAAACTATTCAATAATCTATTTATGTTATCCAGAACAAAAATACTTCACACACTTTTGTATTTTGTCTAATTGCAGGTGTATGGGACATTTGTACAATCCACATATGAAGATAAGGAAGAAAGAGATGTTTATTTGCTGTCCAAAAAGTTCTCTCACGTCACTTTTGGCCCAAGAGAAGATAGAGTCCAAGTCTCTCACGTTCTGGATTCAGATTCGGACTACACAGACACACCTGACTCAAAACGCACACAAGTTTTTCATACGGACTCCGAATTGGGTGATTTTTTTTGTTGGAAACTACATTTCGTGCACTTTCCAACCCAATTGGAATCATCTTCAAATTCGTCCGGAGCGTTGAGTTGTGGACGAAACAATCTGATGCTGCAGCAGAATCCGAGTCAAACTACAAGTCCAAAGGTGTTACATCACCTCCACTTGGGCCCATTGGCCTTGTACGACCTAGATTTAGTTTTAGGCTGCCTTGGGACGTCCTCCCACCTCCTTGGCCGCCACCCCTTGCTCCTATATAAGTAGATCCATCTAGTAGCTTTTCCTTGGGATTTGTTTAGTTAAAAGTTAGCCATTGCAACTTCGTGTACTTCGTTTGTGTCCAACGACCAGACCAAGACCACTTTTCGGATCCCCACCATTATCAATACTTCATACATATTCGCGATATTCAGATTGCTTTTATCATATTCTTGCTTGTTCTTCGATTGCTTGCAGGAATAGACCTTCGTGGTCAGGTTGATCGTGCTCCGGCATGGTCAATAACCTCTCGGAGTTGGTTTAGCGATTGCTAAGGCACAACGTCGTTGCACGTTTGTAGTCGGATCGTCAAAGTCGTCTCCACCAAATCGATAGTTATCATCTCATCGAAAGATCGGGACACCCCGCCTCTATCACTATGTGCTTCACTTATATCTTTTGAGTTATATAGTTTTTGCTCTAGTACTTCACTTATATCTTTTAGAGCACGGTGGTGGTTTTGTTTTATAGAAACTATTATTCTCTCATGCTTCACTTAGATTATTTTGAGAGTCTTAAATAGCATGGTACTTTAATTAAATAATCCTAATATTCTAGGTATTCAAGACTAGTAAAAAACTTTCTTATGATTGTGTTGAATACTAAGAGAGGTTTGATGCTTGATGATTGTTTTGAGTCATGGAGGTAGTGATATCAAAGTTGTGCTAGTTGAGTAGTTGTGAATTTGAAAAATACTTGTGTTGAAGTTTGCAAGTCCCGTAACATGCACGTATGGTAAACGTTATGTAACAAATTTGAAACATGAGGTGTTCTTTGATTGTCCTCCTTATGAGTGGCGGTCGGGGACGAGCGATGGTCTTTTCCTACCAATCTACCCCCCTAGGATCATGCATGTAGTGCTTTGTTTTGATGACTTGTAGATTTTTGCAATAAGTATGTGAGTTCTTTATGACTAATGTTGAGTCCATGGATTATACGCACTCTCACCTTTCCATCATTGCTAGCCTCTTTGGTACCGTGCATTGCCCTTTCTCACATGGAGAGTTGGTGCAAACATCGCCGGTGCATCCAAACCCCGTGATATGATACGCTCTTTCACACATAAACCTCGTTATATCTTCCTCAAAACAGCCACCATACTTACCTATTATGGCATTCCCATAGGCATTCCGAGATATATTGCCATGCAACTTTCCACCGTTCCATTTATCATGACACGTCCATCATTGTCATATTGCTTTACATGATCATGTAGTTGACATAGTATTTGTGGCAAAGCCACCATTCATAATTCTTTCATACATGTCACTCTTGGTTCATTGCATATCCCGGTACACCGCCGGAGGCATTCATATAGAGTCATACTTTTTTTCTAGTATCGAGTTGTAATCATTGAGTTGTAAATAAATAGAAGTGTGATGATCATCATTTTCTAGAGCATTGTCCCAAGTGAGGAAAAAAAGAGAAGGCCCAAAAAAATGAGAAAAAAAGAGAGAAGGGACAATGTTACTATCCTTTTTACCACACTTGTGCTTCAAAGTAGCACCATAATCTTCATGATAGAGAGTCTTTTGTTTTGTCACTTTCATATACTAGTGGGAACTTTTCATTATAGAACTTGACTTGTATATTCCAACAATGGGCTTCCTCAAATGCCCTAGGTCTTCGTGAGCAAGCAAGTTGGATGCACACCCACTTAGTTTCTTTTGTTGAGCTTTCATATATTTATAGCTCTAGTGCATCCGTTGCATGGCAATCCCTACTCCTTGCATTAACATCAATTGATGGGCATATCCATAGCTCATTGGTTAGCCTCGTTGATGTGAGACTTTCTCCCCTTTTTGTCTTCTCCACATAACCCCCATCATTATATTCTAATCCACCCATAGTGCTATATCCATGCCTCAAGCTCATGTATTGCGTGAAGGTTGAAAAAGTTTGAGATTACTAAAGTATGAAACAATTGTTTGGCTTATCATCGAGGTTGTGCATGATGAGAGCATTCTTGTGTGACGAAAATGGAGGATGACTAAATTATATGATTTTGTAGGGATGAACTTTCTTTGGCCATGTTATTTTGAGAGGACATAATTGCTTAGTTAGTATGCTTGAAGTATTATTATTTTTATGTCAATATTGAACTTTTATCTTGAATCTTTAGGATCTGAATATTCATACCATAATTAAGAAGAATTACATTGAAATTATGCCAAGTACCATTCCACATAAAAAAATCTATTTTATCATTTACCTACTCGAGGACGAGCAGGAATTAAGCTTGGGGATGCTTGATATGTCTCCAACGTATCTATAATTTTTTATTGTTCCATGCTATATTATATTCTGTTTTGGACATGATTTGGCTTTATTATACACTTTTATATTATTCTTGGGACTAACCTATTAACCAGAGGCCCAACCCAGAATTGTTATTTTTTGCCTATTTCAGAGTTCCGTAGAAAAAGAATATCAAACAGAGTCCAAATAGAATGAAACCTTCGGGAACGTGATTTTCGGAACGAACGTGATCCAGAGGACTTGGACCCTACGTCAAGACATCAACCAGGAGGCCACGAGGTAGGGGGCACACCTACCCCCCTGGGCGTGCCCTCCACCCTCGTGGCCCCCCTGTTGCTCCACCAACGTATTCCTTCCTCCTATATATACCTACGTACCCCTAAACTACCAGATACGGAGCCAAAACCCTAATTCCACCGACGTAACTTTCTGTATCCACGAGATCCCATCTTGGGGCATTTTCTGGAGCTCCGCCAGAGGGGGCATCGATCATGGAGGGCTTCTATATCAACACCATAGCCCCTCCGATGAAGTGTGAGTAGTTTACCCCAGACCTTCGGGTCCATAGTTATTAGCTAGATGGCTTCTTCTCTCTTTCTGGATCTCAATACAAAGTTCTCCCCCTCTCTTGTGGATATCTATTCGATATAATCTTCTTTTGCGGTGTGTTTGTTGAGACCAATGAATTGTGGGTTTATGATCAAGTTTATCTATGAACAATATTTGAATCTTCTCTGAATTACTTTATGTATGATTGGTTATTTTTGCAAGTCTCTTCGAATTATCAGTTTGGTTTGCCCTACTAGATTGATCTTTCTTGCAATGGGAGAAGTGCTTAGCTTTGGGTTCAATCTTGTAGTGTCCTTTCCCAGTGACAGTAGGGGCAGCAAGGCACGTATTGTATTGTTGTCACCGAGGATAACAAGATGGGGTTTATATCATATTGCATGAGTTTATCCCTCTACATCATGTCATCTTGCTTAAAGCGTTACTCTATTCTCTTGAACTTAATACTCTATATGCATGCTGGATAGCGGTCGATGTGTGGGGTAATAGTAGTAGATGCAGGCAGGAGTCGGTCTACTTGTCTCTGACATGATGCCTATATACATGATCATACCTAGGTATTCTCATAACTATGCTCAATTTTGTCAATTGCTCAAGAATAATTTGTTTACCCACCGTGAATACTTATGCTGTTGAGAGAAGCCACTAGTGAAACCTCTGGCCGCCGGGTCTATTTTCCATCATATTAATCTTCCAACACTTAGTTATTTTTATTACCTTTTATTTTATTTTGCATCTTTATCATAAAAATACCAAAAATATTATCCTATCATATCTATCAGGTCTCACTCTGGTAAGTGACCGTGTAGGGATTGACAACCCCTTATCGTGTTGGTTGCAAGGATTTATTTGTTTGTGTAGGTACGAGGGACTCGTGCGTGGCCTCCTACTGGATTGATGCCTTGGTTATCAAAAACTGAGGGAAATACTTACGCTACTTTGCTGCATCACCCTTTGCTCTTCAAGGGAAAACCAACACAGTGTTCAAGAGGTAGCAAGCAACAAGGACATCGGCACACTTCTTCATCCGAGCAGCAGAATTAGTTGCAAGAGCATCTAGGACGGCGTTGTGCTTGTTCTCCAGTTCCTTGGTGCGCTACCGCACGAGGACCTCTAGATCTTCATGCTTAGCGCGGAGAGTGGCTTCAAGATTCTCCGACGGAGAGCAATGCTCTGCTCCGTGGCGTCCAGGAGAGCCTTGCGCTCTGCCAGACGTGTTTCTCCAGCAATGGCATCCTCCCTCATCATTGAAAGTGTTTCTTGTTGCCTCAGGAGGACTTGGAAATGCTTGTCGTGCCAGTCACACAGCTCAACCCCCTTGTTCTTCAGCTTCTGATCCACCTTGTTGGCAGATTGGCGCTGCTCCTTGAGCTCCTGCCACATCCGGCTATGCCGCTCCTGCATTTCTTTCAGGTCTGTCACCAGGGACTACATGAAGGATAGGTCCATGGCGATGGCGACAGAGTCGTCCACCTTTGCGACTCCTTGGTATAGTGACGCCAAGATGCGCTGGAGCTCTTCGTCAAGCTCTGTGCTCATCGCCATTGATGGACCACGGGTTCCAGGACTGGGTTGTGTGAGCACTAGTGCCAAAGGACTCGAAGAACATGGTGGGGCCTCCCCTGAGGTGCCGAAATGGGGGAGGGGGCCCATGGTTTGGAGAGGAATCTTCTCCTCGACCATGACCACTGATCCAGACCCGCTGCCGAAGATTTCCTTGGGTTCCTTTAAGGAACCCAAGGCGCTCCCGACAGCATGCCCCTAATCCTCTACGGCAACGGTCTTGGCGGCTTCATCCGCAACAGATTTCCCTATGTTGGCCACCTCCTCCAGCAGTTCTGGCTCTTCATCCAGGAGGACTGCGAACAAGGAGACAAGCGAAAGGCAAAAAGACAGAAGCTTTAGATTGTCTAAAAATAGGGAGAAGAGATATATGAGAAGAAGAAGGAAAAGAGTAGAGGTTAAATACCTGGAGAAGCCTGACAGGCAGGGGCTTTGGTTTCCCCGGGAGCATCAGTTGCCAGACCGTGAACTCCACCCCCTGCCGTGGCAGCCACGGTGACACTCTGTGTGGGCTCATCGTAGGAGGGCCTCACCAAGGCTTCTTCAGTCGGGTTAGCAAGGGGAACATGCCCTTCCAGGGAGGGCTCATCTTCTGTCGTCTTGCCGCCTCCTCCACCTGGGGGGATGGGAAGCCCATCTCTGTCACCTCCAGCAGGAGGAATCAACCCTCCACTTTCAGGCCGGGGGCTGGGCTGGGGGCTCGGAGCAGGGTCATCCATATTGCTCCTCGCAAGCCCAAGGTCTTCACAACCTTCGGCGACCCAGTGCACCGAAGCCTCTTCGACCGATGGATGAGTGTCTCCGTATCCTCCTCCTCCTCCCTGCCAGCAATAGAAAAACAAGAGGTCAGTGTCGGATTTCGGGTTCCGGCAGACCCTTGAGGTTCGAACACTGGGGTCCGCGCGGAGATTTCGCCCCCTACCTACCTGCACCCCTCCGCCTCGTTAAGGTCTAAGCTACACAAAGAACAACATAAGAGACACAGGGTTTATACTGGTTCGGGCCATCGTTGTAGTGTAATACCCTACTCCAGTGTGTGGTGTGGTGGATTGCCTCTTGGGCTGATGATGATGAACAATACAAGGAAGAACAGCCTCACGAGGGTCTGTTCTTGGCTGGGGCGATGAACTGCGGGGAGGAGCTCAGTCACCCTTCTCTCTCTCTTTGATCCTTTCTTTTATGTTTCGATCCCCCTATTTCCTTCCAAAAACCCCCCTTTGCTCTGTGGGTGGCTGGTCCTTTTTATAGAGGCCCTGGTCCTCTTCCCAAATATCGAGCGGGAAGGGAGCCAACAATGGCGGGCTAATTTGAAGGGGGACAGCTAGTATCAGCTATCCTGACAAAAGTAGTCTTCGCCTGCACAAAGCTCTGGTGATGACGCTGTCTCGGGCTCCACGATGACCTCCGTCTCGTAGTCCTCATGGTCTTGGTCTCGTTGCACTGAAATGGCAACCTTTGCCTGATGCCTCGGTACTCCGTAGCTGCGCTTGCCCCCTTTGCACCAAAGAAGAAAGGAGGACACCGCGCGGGCTGGCACCCGCCTGGCGCCCTTGGTCGTCATGGCTTGCGTCACGGGCACCTCGTGAGGTACCCCGCCTTGGTCTCTCCGCCTCCTTGTGAGCCAGCCTGACGAGGCCGTGCCTGAGGAAGCCCCGTGTTGTCCGCCCGCGAGGCTTGGCCCCTGGCAAGGGTCTTGGTTTTGCGTTGGTGAAGATGGGCCGTGCTGGGCCCCCCTTTGAGCCACGCCGCAGGCCGCAGGCACGCAAGTCTGGGGACCCCTGTTCCCAGAACGCCGACAGTAGCCCCCGGGCCCAAGGCGCGCCTGGACTTGGCCGTGCAGGGAGGCAGAAGGGCAAGAGCGAAGCGCCGCGGGCCCTAACAGCCTGTGGCCTTGGGCGCCGCGTGGCGGTTGATTGGACGTGGGCGGCACTGTTCCCCCTCGCCCTCCTTATTTTGCGCCATGCTCGGCGGACCCGTAGTCGTACACAGCCGTTCCCCTGTTTGGTTGCTCGAGCGCCCTCTGTCCTTCCTCCGCTCGAACTCTGGTTTCTGTTTTCAACTCAATCTTGAACCTTCCCCCCCTTCCCATCGCCATGGCTCCGACGAAGAAGGGAAGAGGGAAGAAACCCGTGTCTCCGCCTTGCCAGCCGCTGTTGGCGGCCCCCGCCGAGGGCTTGGGCAAGGTCGGCTTGGCTCTGGCCACCATCTTCAGTGAATGCGGGAGGACGATGGCCTGTCCCTCGTCCCACTTCTCCATCGACAGGATAGCCACCGAGGTCCTGTATTTTGCTGACGTCCTATGGGCGGGTCTGGTTCCTCCCTTTTCTGATTTCTTCAATGTCGTGCTTTCCCATTATCAGATCCACATGATGCATCTGGGTCCTGAATCCATCACTCTCCTTTCGGTCTTCGCCTTTGTTTGCGAGGCTATGATGGGCATCCTTCCTTCGGTTGCCTTGCTGCGCCACTTCTCACTGCGCCTTGTTGACCCTACCCAATGTTGGGCGTGTGTGAGCTTCATTGCCGCGCCTGAGATGGCGGCCTCTGAGATTGACTTCAAGCTCCCTCCCCCCGTGGCTGGGTTCCGCGAGCGGTGGATGTATGTGGATGCTGGGGTGCCCAGCCCCCTGCTGTCGGAGCCAACTTCGCCTGCTATTCCCAATTCGGGCTGGGGCCAGGAGACGCTTGAGAGCCCCCGGCTCGTCTTCGTCTGGCACCGCTTCACGTTCTTGAGGTCGCTTGGCGCGACAGCGCCCAAGGTGGTGAAGGAGTTCCTGCTATGCCACGTTGCTCCTCTCTAGCGCCACTCCCGCCGGATGTGGGCCTTCAGCGGACGCGATGATCGTATGAGGCTCCAGGAAGAGGACCTGACGCCTGAAGTGCTGAGGACGGTGCTCTTGACCCTGATGGGGGACCCAACCCTGGCAGCATCTAGCAGGGAGGGGCCTTGATGTACCTCTGCCAGAGCGGGGGCGATTTTGTGAGGCAGATGCCTATCTTCGATGAGTGGGGGCCGCGCCCCGCCGGCTTCCAGGGGCCTCGCGAGAACCCAGTGGTGGTGACCGCCCTTCCAATCGGCCAAGGCGGCTCTTCCTCAAGTGGCAGAGCAGGGAGGCACGAGGTGCCGGAGGCCGAGGGGGCTCCCGGCGGGGCGCCAGCGCCGGGCGATGCTCATGAGGAAGCAGTTATCGAGGCCCGTGCCGCTGAGGCTGAGGGTGACAAGCAGCTTCCCTCTACGCCTACGACTGGGGCCACTGAGGCTCTGGTGGCTTCTCTTGGCAAGGCGATTGGCGACGCACATCAGGCAGGCGCCCCTGACACAGATCGCCTTAACGCTCCATCTTCGTCGCAGGTTGATCCCTGCACCCGACTCTTAGGCCGCTTCCGCGTGGACTTTGAGGCCCTTCGAAAGAGAAGGGAGGCCCTGGGCGACGATTACCCTTGTCGCCTGCTGAAGAGTAGGAAGTACTTCGCCACTGATGAGTAAGCCTTCTCCTTTCCCAGCTCTCGATCCTTCTGTTGCTCTTACTGACCATTGCTCCGCAGGCCCCTTCCAGCCGAGCTTGTGGAGACGGCTGAGGAGCCGTTCCCCTTGGCTTCGCCCCCTCCATCGTCCTCAAGCGCTCCAAGCAGTGGAGCCCTTGTGGTGAGGGCGATCAACGAGGTGAACCGTCTCGAGGCGTATCGTGGCCCTGCGCACCTCGCGATCCTTCGCGGGCCTTCTCGTGGCATAGCCAGCCTGCTGTGGGCTTCTCGCCTGGTCGTGGACTGTGATTGGCTGAGGCGCTTCCTGCGCTCTTCACCTAGGGACGGGCTGGCCCCAGGCCGGGCTTCTGACGCGACGTGCCCGGCCGTCGCGAGGGTGCCAGCCCCCAGCCCGGAGGGGGAGTGCTGACTTGCGGCCCCCGGCGCTTGCTTGGGGCAGATGATGGTGTGGAAGACGTGCTCGAGCGTGCTCGGGAGCATCGCGCTCTCCGCCAAGGATTCCTTCGAAGGGCGGCTGACGCGGTAAGCCTGCTTGGAGAGGAGCTTGCCGATGAAGACGCGCGCTTTGAGGCTGAGGGCCTGCGCCTGGCTGCAGAGAGGCGCGAGCTGGAGGGCACCATCGCCCTTGCGAGCCGTCAGCACGATCTTGACGACACAGAGGCCAAGGCGGTGAACGGCGGCGGAGGAGCGGGCTCGGGAACTTCTGGCCTAGTGCCACTCACTAGAGGAGCAGGTGGAGCTGCGCGAGGCAGCCCTCGCGTCGATGAAGGTGGCCTCCAGCAACTCAGCAGAGCTCCAGAAGCGTGAGGAGGCGCTGACGCTGGAAGCCGCCGAACGTACCCGAGAGTACGAGCGTCTGGAGACGAGGGAGCGCTTGGTGAAGCAGGCGGAGGATGATGTTGCTGCACAGGAAGGCCGCGTCCTGAAGGAGGTCGGACGTCGAGTGGCGATGGCGCATTTGAACCTCGAGCACGAGTTCGAAGAGAAGCTGGGGTTGATCCGGGCAGAAGCTGAAGGGAGGACTGCTGCCTTGAGGGCCAAGCTGGAGGAGGCGACGCGGCGGGCTGACGCTTTCCGGGCCGCTCTTGAGGTGGCGCAAGGTGAGTTAACCGCCTCCCAGGCCGAGGTGCTCCTTCTCCGCCAGCGGGTGGAGGAGGCTGAGGTCGTCACGGGCCAGAACGCGGACGAGATCCGTCAGCGGCGGATCCTGGAGCATGAGCACGGCCCCATGCTTGCCACGCTCCGGGAGAGAGCCAACACAGCCTTGGGCAACATCTGCGAGGCGGCTGTTGGCGAGCCGCACGCAGTCAACTATGCTGGCAATCTTCAGTTCTTCACTGGCGTGGTGACGCAGCTGGAGGCGTGGTCGGTCAGGGCTGACAGGTTGGTGGAGGAGAGGAACCGCACCTTGCTTGGGTGCGCCTTTTCTCGCGTCTTCAGCCACCTCCAGAACATGGATCCCCACTTTGATTCTGACGCCGCCATCGCCCCAGTCCCCCAGGCCGTCCAAGGCGACCTGGCACACTGGGTGGAAGGCAATGTGGATGCTCTTATCAAGGCCTTCGCTTCAGACAATGACGACGTGATCATGGCGGCCGACGAGGGTGGCGTGGTGAACGGCCCTGACGCCGCTGGCGGCGACGTGGACAGCGATGGCGAGTTCGGCGACGCCAGCAACGGCTCGGGTGGTGCTCCTGAGAACGCATTGGGGGATTCATCCGACTGATTGTGCATCGCTCCTACTTCCTTACCCTGCATGAATAGAACTCAGGTTTTGGCCTGATTGAAGTGAGAGCATTTTGGAGGGGGAGCCCCTTAGGTAAAACTTGTGTTCATCGTATTAGTAGACGCTACATTGCCCATGCGCCCGCGCCAAGTGGTTGGCCCAAGCGACGCGCTGGTTGGCTAGTTTACCTTTGTCCCATGCTGGCCCTGAGGTAGCCCGCGGGGGGTTGTGGTGTCTCGAGTGTTCCCTGATTGGGTTCGTAGGATCTGCAGTAAAACACCCTCCTGAGAGGTCACGTCGGCGGCAGTCTGGGCTGCGCCCAAGCTAGGCCTGACCCGGCTCGCGAGGGGCTCGCGAGGGGAGGCAGCTGAGGCCAAGCGGTAACCAAAACGCGAGAAATTGCTCGAACGAGACTAAGCACCCCTTCCCCGAACACACGCAAATCTCAAATTCGAATCCAACTTGAATCCAGCGGGGGAAAGCGACAACCAAAGGGAAGAGCAACGAAAGCAAACAAAAGGCCGCGTCCAGCACCTAGTCTAGTCTTGGACGTCTTCTCACCAGCGCGTAGCTAAGTGCTGCCACTGGGTGTGGGAGGGAGCCCCAGGGCCTGAGGCCGGCACGCCTGAGACTCCGGGGCGTGTACAACACCACTCGTTATTACGTGAGAGTGTCAAGGGGCGGCGAGCTTCACAGGCACTGGGCCTTCTTCACAGGTACTGGCCTTGCTTCATATCGCCAGATGAGGGCCCCGCCTTGCACCACACTCTAGTGCCATCAACGACGACCGGAAACCAGGACGCCGCCGATGGGGTAGAGCGGTCGCCAGCGGTTCCCCCGACGACCACGGGTCCTCCGCCGGGGGCAGGCCCTGAGGCACCTCCCCAGCGGAGGGCCTACCTCCTAAGAACACCTTACTCCGAACGCCGCGGTGGTGATGTCGGATCCCGGCCCCTCTCCTGCAGCCCCCTGCGCCCTCCTCCCGAGGGGCAGGAGACTGTGGGAGTGGGACAGCTGCTCGCTGTGACGACCTGCACCTCCTGCGATCCATGGTTAGCGTATGCCTGCTCCTGAAGAATTAGCGGTAC
Source organism: Triticum dicoccoides (assembly GCF_002162155.2). NCBI lineage: Eukaryota > Viridiplantae > Streptophyta > Magnoliopsida > Poales > Poaceae > Triticum > Triticum dicoccoides. The sequence goes on along the minus strand of NC_041380.1, from coordinate 190,250,137 downwards.
CCGATAATCGTTTCCCCCAGCGTGGCCAGTGGGACCGTCCCGGGGCTCCCGGAAGGGCTCAGCTTCTGGCGCCTCGTCCCCCCAGCTTGGGCTGAGGAGCGAGCCTTGTTCGCTCTCGTGTGGGTGTCCTTGGTCCATCATGAGGGGCACTTATTCCTTCGGCGCAGTCATCCCGAATGCCAAGCCGTAATGCCCTGCATGCCACGCGGTCCTGCCTAACGCGCCCACCGTGGGATGGCAGCGCGGCTGTCCACTGGGGCCGCGGGTCGCGTCGAGTCCTTCTTCTTCACGGACCGGGAGCGGGGGCAGCGCCGCCGCCGGTCCGGCGCTAACAGCTTCGCTGGCGTTGGAGTAGCCTTGGAGTCCGCGGGCGCGCGTGGAGCCCCCGCGCGGGCCGCCCTGGGCTTGAGATGGGAGCTGGGTGGAGAAGGGGTGAGCCCCCGAGGCGGCGAAGCCCAGGAGCTCTGCCACTCGCTCCAGCAGCACGTCTTGGCCGCCCTCCAGCAGCCTGCACTGCAGCAGCTCTCGGGCCACTGTGAGCGCGGCCCTCGAGTTCGCCTACTCCCTGCGGGTGCACGGCGTCGTGGTCGCGGCGTGATTGGAGGCCCTTGCTGTCGACCGCGCCTGCCGCGGTGTGAGAGCTATCGAAGCCAGTCCGCGTCGCCCACGGCCCGCAGCGCCCTGCGGACCGTGAGCTGCCTAGGGCATGGGGTCGCCCGAGGCAAGCGGCTCTGCGCAGGCGGGCCATGCCGCCCACGGATCTGGGTTGCCCGCCTGGTCGCTGGACATGGTGATGACGACGCGACGTGGCGCGAAGCGGTAGAAGGTGGATTCCGGCGCACCCCTACCTGGCGCGCCAAATGTCGGATTTTGGGTTCGGACAGACCCTTGAGGTTCGAACACTGGGGTGCGCGCGGAGATTTCACCCCCTACCTACCTACACCCCTCCGCCTTGTTAAGGTCTAAGCTACGGAAAGAACAACACAAGAGACACAGGGTTTATACTGGTTCGGGCCACCGTTGTGGTGTAATACCCTACTCCAGTGTGTGGTGTGGTGGATTGCCTCTTGGGCTGATGATGATGAACAATACAAGGAAGAACAACCTCGCGAGGGTCTGTTCTTGGCTGGGGCAATGAACTGCGGGGAGGAGCTCAGTCACCCTTCTCTCTCTCTCTGATCCTTTCTTTTATCCTTCGATCTCCCTATTTCCTTCCAAAACCCCCCTTTGCTCTGTGGGTGGCTGGTCCTATTTATAGAGGCCCTGGTCCTCTTCCCAAATATCGAGCGGGAAGGGAGCCAACAATGGCAGGCTAATTTGAAGGGGGACAGCTAGTATCAGCTATCCTGACAAAAGTAGTCTTCGCCTGCACAAAGCTCTGGTGATGACACCGTCTCGGGCTCCACGATGACCTCCGTCTTGTAGTCCTCATGGTCTTGGTCTCGTTGCACCGAAATGGAAACCTTTGCCTGATGCCTCGGTACTCCGTGGCTGCGCTTGCCCCCTTTGCACCAAAGAAGAAAGGAGGACACCGCGTGGGCTGGCACCCGCCTGGCTCCCTTGGTCGTCATGGCTTACGTCACGGGCACCTCGTGAGGTACCCTGCCTTGGTCTCTCCGCCTCCTCGTGAGGCAGCCTGATGAGACCGTGCCTGAGGAAGCTCTGCGTCGTCCGCCCCGCGAGGCTTGGCCCCTCGCGAGGGTCTTGGTTTTGTGTTGGTGAAGATGGGCCGCGCTGGGCCCCCCTTTGAGCCACGCCGCAGGCCGCAGGCAGGCAAGTCTGGGGACCCCCGTTCCCAGAACGCCGTCAGTCAGTCAGTGAAGATAATCAAGCATACTGAAGTAATTGCGAGAAAGGAAATATTCCATACTCCTCATCAAGAATCATGGAGCTCAATTCGAATTCCATGGGCGGTGGGGATGACCTGCCTCTCTTCTGGGATGGTGGGGCAGAGCTCTCCGACAGCCCTAAGCCCGACCAAGGCACTAGAGGCTCCGATGTAGACGAGCTCTGCGAGGAGCTCGAACCAGAGTGAGGGCTGGAACTGACTTCCACATCCGCTGATTGCTTGGCGGGGGAAGCTTTGATCCCAGCAAGACGAGGAGACTAGCGGCATGCCACATCAGTCTTGGTATTTCTGGTGGTGGTCTTCTTCACTCTCTTGGCGGCAGGCACTGGATTTGGGGCCACCGTTCCCTGATTGGCAGCTCGCCTATTGGGACGTTGATCCAAAATCGGCACAAGAGCTTGAGGTTCAGCCGTGAGCCACTCTGCCTCAGGCTCCGCTAGCTCACCAACCTCCTCCTCCTCTTGGAGCTCTGCTTCCGCGGTGGCTAGGGCATCAAGCCTGACCATCTCGTCCCCGGCAACCTCTTCTGTGGTCTGCGCCTCACTGCCACCACGAGAGGAACCCTCATCCTCAGCCTTCACTTTTCCCTTCCCGGCCTTTGCGGCCCTTGCCATCGTAGCAATGCGGGCAGCTTTGTCCTCCTCGATCCTCCTCTTGATAAACGTTGCTTCCACGGAGGAGGTGCGTTTGTATAATTTGGTCTCCACCTTGGCAACCCTCTCCGTCAGGGCGGTAGACCATTCAAGCTCTTCGTCAAGAGTAGGCAACCACCAATCACTTGCTACCCCATGAGCATTGCAGTCCATCATCCACTTCAAGATCTGGTCCCTGGCAGAATTGGCATTCAAGGGGATAACATTTGCCGGCAGCTTGAACAACTCGAAACGGCCAAACAGCTGACCGCACAACCAGGCGTGGCCATAGATAGACAGTTTATTGGCCAAACCTGGGAGCAATCTCATCCTGTCCCCAGCGTCACCATACAGCAGGGCAGGTCTGTCCTTCTTCTGCAGTGGCGAGATGCGGTGGAGGCAAAAATTAGTCCCCACATGTTCGATGGTTAGCCCGGCAGCCTTCAGGCGGGTGATCCTGTTAATTACCGGGCAAAGGCTATCGTCGGTGAGGCTGACTACGCTCCATTCCTTACTGCGCTCAACACACACTGTCCGTGCTTCTTAGAACTCCGGGGCTTTCTCATCCTGAATCCAACACCAGTCTCCCCTCCACTCATCCCATGTTTCGCACTGCCGACCAGGGATATAATCCCAAGACTTCCTTGCCACCCGCGGCATCCATCTGATGTTCCCAGAGCGATGAGTTTTGTTCTCCACTCGCGGGACAAAGTAATGCCTGAACTGATCAACGTTGGGGATGACTCCAACAAAAGTCGCGCACAAATGAGCAAAGATGGCCATGGTCGCCATTGCATTCGGCGTGAAGTCGACAAGGTGGAAGCCATAAATCGTCATCATCACCTCAAAGAACTCAGAAAAGAGGGAGAAGAGACGGCAGATAAAGTACCCGCAGAAGAACTTATAAGAATTTGACGGATCTTCCTCTCCCTCCGCCAAGACATTGGGGGCGCCATGTCCCTTTGGTACTTCCCTCCCCCAAAGGTATCCGTACCTTGCTTGCAGAACCGGGCCGTCCAGATTCGACGGAAAGAAGACAACATCTCCCCTCCACTTCTTGTCTAGCTCCGTTGCCCTCTTGCATCCCTCGGCGACCACCTCCTTCGCTGCGGCCATATGCTTCTGTTTTGCTGCAATTTTCTTCCCCATTCCCGTGAGCGCTAGCGTGAATGGGGGAAGAAATCTCGTGTAGGAACGGCGGCGGGCAAGGAAGAGAGAGAGAGGAAGGGGCTGTTGTTTGGCTTGCGGAGGAAGATCATGGGATGGTAGGGCAGGCGACAAGTAAACCGTCCTGCTCCGCGTTTTCCTATCTTAAGGGGAATAAGCGTGGAATATGGGCATGACGCTTCAGAAAATTACCATTTTACATTAACTGCAACAGTCCCACGACCCGACGACTCGCAGTAATTGCGCAAAGTGGACGTTGGATTGACTGGTCATCGTGACGAACCGCCGTGCACAGCCCTCTCCTGCCACGTGTTTGTGACGCCCCAAGACCGACGCTCCAGAAGCCTTCCTTGTTCTTTGTTGCCATCATGTGTTTTATTTGTTTGTTGCATTCATCATGTCATCATTTGCATTGCATCGGCACTCCCTTGCCGTCATGTTTTTATAAAACTTGCATCCGTTGATAGTTGCTGCTTCTTCCTTGTCTCTGTTATCCTTTCTCAGACCGACCATTCTTTTGTTGCCCGACTGTTTGGCCCTCTCTACACAATACTCAAACTCCTTGCGCGCGTCCGAAAGCTGTTCTGAACCCGACCCAGGCAGTCGTCACCGTTGGATTCAGATCATCCCCAAACATCCCTAAAATATCTCCATTTTCTTATTTGGACTCCCTACATATTTATTCTTGACCGTCCGATTTAGATCGGAGGGACCAAATGCCCCTATACAAAATCCACTTGCTATATAAATCAGACCAAACCCTAAAAACTAGGTCATTTGTCCCCCTAGCCGCCGCCACCTGTAGCCTCCTCCCTCCTCGAATCAGATGCCGCAACCCATCAAATCCATGCATCCGCAGCGCCACCTGCCCCCCTTGTTTTCTTCACTGGACCAATCCCGCAACCTCCCCCAGATTCACCAGTCAGCCACCACCATAATCTTCAAATCCTTCGATCCACCCAACCACGCATCTTGCTCCTCTTGTGCACCCCGCCTTCGCCCGCCGTGCCTCGTCGGACCGGCCTCGCCGGAGACCAACGCAGCTCACACCTCCAGCCATCGCCGTCGAGCCATCAACGACCTCTAGCAGGATTGTGCCCTTCCTCTCTAACCTCCCCTCGTCCAGGAGCCGAGCTCCTCAATCCATCCTCGCGCTCAAGGCCTCCCTGCCGACCACGGGGCCCCGTAGCCGTGTTCTCCTTTCCCTCTGCTTCTTTCCTTCTCCCTGTTGTCATCTCCTCTCTCTCTCTCTCTAAGTCCCGCCATGGTCGTCCTCGCAGGAAACCGAGCTCCAAGCGCGCCGCCATCCTCAGAGTTTGCCATTCGCTTCTGTTCCTCATCAGATCCGTCGGTCCCTGCCGGATCCGCATGCCTCCGGCACCTCTCGCGATGATATAACCAAGAAAACTTCGAAAAATAAAGATGAACAATTGAAACCAAGAATTTTGATGAACATCCGGAATAAGGAATTGAATTTACTCGATGAAACAAGAATAAGAATTACATTATGCTTATCCTTCATCAATTAAATTGATGGCCCACGATGGATTTGGCATACTACTTATTCCCGTTGAAAAGGATTCATGAGAGATATAGCGCAAACTTGTGAAGGTCTACATGAATCCATCGGTAGGATTGGAACAACGAATAAATTAATATGAGAACATGGGAAGAGGAATCTTGAACACATCGTTGTAAGAATTAAAAACGATTGAAGAGAAGAGAACAAATCGCCGGGAAGAATTGAAAATGAACATAGAAAAGGAACAATTCACCAGGAAGAATTATAAAACGAATAAAGATACTTGACGGAATTTAGATACATGAGAACGAATAGATCACGAGCTGACTAGAGAATATTTGAAAGATGCACCAGAACAATTGGGGAATGAGAGCTGAACATTGAGAACAAATATATCCAAAATGATGGCCTTGGTAGAATCAAAATGAAACTACTCATGAAAAGGATTTCAGATGGTCATGAAAAGGATTCTCACAATCGAAAACAATTAAGAGAGGATGGCATCAAGCTTGAAATACGAATCTTTGAGAGTACGGACCAAGATTTAGGAAAAATTCTTCTTCGGTCTTCAAAATCTGAGAATGACAACGAGATATGCCACCATGAATTTTTTAGGCGCCCCGGAATGAAGAATAGAAAGGTTGAACCAACGATGAAAATAATTTGGAAGCGATCTTGGAGAAGGCATATGACTGATGGAATCCATTCTTACATCACACTTTTGAAAAGAATTTTGGAATCGCTCTGGATAAATTAGAAGAGTCAGGTAAGATCCTGGGAAAAGACCTGTGGGTTAGGTCCCACTCAAAGATACACCGTTGCATGATTACTTGAAAAGGGAGATTGCATCGGTTGAATTAAATGGCTTGAATGAGATAACAACCTAGTAATAGGTTGAACAGATCTTGAATGAAAAGACGAGCCTTCTGAGATATCTTCAACACTCCAGAACAAATGAATAGTGAGAAGTGAATGATTAAGAGGTGCATCGGCATGAGAAAGCATTTGAAACAAGGAAAGGAATATGAACAACACAGAAATCTTGAATTGAATCCACCAGAGAAGAAAAAAAATGAAGAATGATAAACTTGAAGCTTCCTTAGTATCTTCCCGAGAATCATCGGAGAAGAACATTGACGGAAAAGAATGGAGAGACTTCCCATCAATAAAAAAGGATACTTGATTAAGAAATCTGAGTCCTTGAAGAAATGGGGTGGGAGGGCGGGAAAAACAAAGACAACTTTGGACGGATGAAACAAACACCGTTGAGAAAACTTAGAATTGATCTCGCGAATGGGGAAAATGATAGGATCGTCGTGACGAGAAGCGAACTGGTTGGAAAAGAATTGACATGACAATCTCAATGATCAAGAAGGATTAGTTCTCCCACAGAAATATGAGAACACCTCTTAGAAAGAGGCATGGAATCAACATTTGACATAGAAGCAACTCGAATACCACAACTAAAAAACTAAGGATTTGGTTTGCAGAATAAGCCGGAAACAAATAAATGATAGATCCCATATCGTATCATGTGTCTGTTGGAAAGATATCCTACGTGATACTTGAATTCCCACCTAAGAACTCCCGAAACTTTCTGGTTATGCAATCTGGTGTTGGGGATACAGGGAGGCACAATATATATCACACAACTAACGAGCCCTACGCTCCAACTGTATCCATCCGTCAACATATAACCAAGAAAACTCCGAAAACCATGTACCTCAACCTTCGAAAAGCATCCGTTATACAAGTTGTGGCAATACTCCCGAACTCCCTCCCCAATACTGGGTGGCGTCAAGGTTATCTCACCACTAACTGCATAAAAGAGATTTTTGATGTCGGCAACCTCAGGTATTCCAGAACTGCAATGATAAAATTGTGATGACAACACCTTGGAGCTCAACTCCCCAGGACACTGCCACAACCCCTAAATGTCAGGAGGCACCGAGAACAATGTTCTCGTCACAAGAATATCGGAACGACACCAAGATACCCGCGTGATCCTATTTTTTTTAGTGAAAATGAGGAGAGGAAAGTCAAAACATCTACGTCAGGAGACCTCACCAAAGCGACGAAGGGGGCCGAGGAGTAAAAAGAATCCTACTCTCCGATATATATAATCCTAAGACTCAAAACATTTTTCTTCTAGACTCAACAAGGACAGCGGTTTGATCAATCAAGGGGGCTCCTAAGGTCGGTAAGGCTCTGATACCAACTTGTAGCGCCCAAGATGTGATTCTATCCCAGCCATGTGATGAATTCATGATTGGGGCAAAACCGCATTTCGAGCGCATAGTAAGGTGGATATCATTACAACATACCATGTACTGAATAGATGAGAATACAAGATAAAGGCTTACACTCGCCACAAGTTACAACATTCATACAATAATACATCAATACATAGCTACCATCATACATAAGAGCAGGATTCGGCTATGGATGAAATCAAATGAGAAAGAAGAACGACATCCACCCTGCTAGACCAGGCTCCCCTGACCTGGAACCTATCCCTTGAATGAAGAAGAAGAAGCGGAAGAACTCCAAATCAGGCAAGCATCACTCTCACGTCAGATCATCGCATTACCTGTACCTGCAACTGCTATTGTAGTAAACTGTGAGCCACAAGGACTCAGCAATCCCATTACCATGGGTATCAAGACTAGCAAAGCTTAAAGGGTATGGAAAGGACAAGTGGTGAGGTTGCAGCAGCGACTAAGCAAAATATGGTGCCTAACTTATGAGTACAAGAGTAAGATGAGAAAGTACGCAAACTGTCGAAAACTAGTAACGATCATGAAGTGATCCTGAACTACTTACGTTCAAACATAACCCAACCGTGTTCTCTTCTCGAACTTCCCGAAAAGAGACAGTGATGGTTACACATGCGGTTGGTGTATTTTAATTGAGTTTACTTCAAGTCTTCTACAACCGGATATTAAGAAATTCCCATCTGCCACATAACCACGGGCATGGCTCTCGAAAGTTTAAACCCTGCAGGGGTGTCCCAACTTTGCCCATGACAAGCTCACGATCCGCGGAGATAATCCTCCATCGCGGGACAACCGATCAGACTCGGAATCCTAGTGCACAAGACATTTTGACAATGGTAAAAAAACCAGCAAGACCTCCCGATGTGCCGACAAATCCTGATAGGAGCCGCACGTATCTCGTTCTCATGGCACATCGGATGGGCAATACGTCGGGTTGGCTGAGACCCTGGTTGCCCAGGGGGCGCCGGACATCGCCCGGTTTGGACCAACACTCAGAGGAGCACTGGCCCGGGGGGTTGATTAAAAATCCATGGGGGCCGGCAAGTCCCTATGCAAGTTTTAGTTGTTATTAGGCAAATGGTAAAACCAATGTTGGGCCTTGCTGGAAGAGTTTTATTCAAAGTGAACTGTCAAGAGGGTCCCATACCCCTCATCATGTTAGGGACGCAAAATCAAGGAACATAACACCGGTATGATAGAAACTAGGGCGGCAAAAGTGGAACCAAACACCAGGCATAAGGCCGAGCCTTCCACCCTTTACATTGTGGATCTCACTCCTCCAATGCGTAAGCATATGTTTGCTCCTAATGTCGATCCGTCCCCAATTATGAATGATGAAGCTGTATTAGAAGCCTTAACTGGCATCGACTGGACGTCTCCTGACCTCCAGATCAGCGAAGAGGAAGAGCCGGAGTAGGATGACCCGGAGTCATCAACCCGCCATGACGATGGCCATTGATACCAGGTGGCTCTTAAATCAGGGCACAAGAACAATGTCCTGAGAAACAGTGAAGTCCCATTTTGTAGGTCCACTATGGCCTTGTAATAGCATAGGTTTGCAAACTATGATCTGTTATGCCATCGTGTATATTTAGCCGCTTAACTGTTAAACCACCGATATAACCATTTTATGAATCGCCGCTATTCCTTTTCATCATCACCAATGTTGGGCAGACCAAAATTTTCATATTTTCTGCACACAAGGTAAACAGTATATGCCCTGGCGGTTTAAGCCAAGGCAGGTAACATATCCTGATACAATAGTCTTTGGAACATTGTATAAAAAGACTAGGATAAAAGCCATCTAAGCCGGAAATATTTTGGTGACTAAAAGTTGAAAACCAGGGCGGTTTACCAAACCCCGAATATTCATATCATCATGGAAAAACATACTTGTAGATTGATATCATGGCAATTCCTTTGATAATGATAAGCTGTAAACATGAAATATCATGATGTTGATTGCTCAAGGCAAATATCCTGGCGGCTTACAATCCGCTGTCAGGGCGGGTTATGAAACCCAAAGATGCTGAGATATGAGACATAGTCGGGGACGCCTAGCCCTAATTGTGAGAACCATAGGGTAAGGGAAGAGTCTTTTTAAACCCAAAATATTCAGAAAAAACGGAAATTTAGAAAACAAAACGAGGCTTTCATGGGCCGCCAATCCCAAATCTCAAATTCGAGAGTTACTTCAATGAAACTAGCATGATATCCATTGGTTTATCCTCGCTTTCCGTAAGCCGGCCCTCACACGACAAGCCTTTGTGTTAACTTTAACGAGTTCTGGGTCTTATTTAAAAGATAGATTGTGAAGAGTAAGGCGGGTCTGATGTAGTGTTGATCCACAAGTATAGGGGATCTATCATAGTCCTTTCGATAAGTAAGAGTGTCGAACCCAACAAGGAGTAGAAGGAAATGACAAGCGATTTTCAGCAAGGTTTTCTCTGCAAGCATTGAAATTGTCGGTAACAGATAATTGTGTGGTAAGATAATTCGTAATGGGTAACAAGTAACAAAAGTAAATAAGGTGCAGCAAGGTGGCCCAATCCTTTTTATAGTAAAGGACAAGCCTGAATGAACTCTTATATAAAGCAAAGCGCTCCCGAGGACACATGGGAATTACTGTCAAGCTAGTTTTCATCATGCTCATATGATTCGCGTTTGTTACTTTGATTCATAATTTCTTTCTCGTAGTCTATCTTAGCATTAACAATATTCAATAAAGGTCTACCAAATATAATGGGACAAACAAAAGTCATCTTGTGGGGAAGCAAGAACAATAAAATCAGTAGGATATTTTATTTTCCCACACAAGACTTCAACATCTCTAACGATCCCAATTGGTGATATAGTATCTCTATTAGCAAGCTTAATAGTACCATCAATATCTTCTATCTCAGCAGGTGCAATATCATTCATAATTTATTTATCTAAAGTAAAAGGAATTGCACTCACACTAGCACCCACATCACATAAGCCATGATAACAATGATCTTCTATTTTAACGAAAACAACAGGCATACCAACAACATGTCTATGTTTCTCTTTAATATCGGGTTTAGCAATTCTAGTAGCTTCATGACAGAAATAAATAACATGCCCATCAATATTATCGACCAAGAGATCTTTAACCATAGCAATACTAGGTTCAACTTTAATTTTTTCAGGGGGTGTAGGTGTTCTAGTATAGCTCTTACGAACCACAGTTGAGGCTTTAGCATGATCTTTTATTCTAACAAGAAAAGGTGGTTTCTCAATATAAGTAGTAGGAACAATAGGGTCAACATTATAAGTAATAGTTTCTTCTTCAACTCTAATAGTTTCTACTACTTTAACTTCAATGGGAGGATTATATTTAAACCACTTCTCCTTAGGGAGATCAACATGAGTAGCGAATGATTCACAAAAAAGAAGCTACTATCTCAGAGTCAAGTCCATATTTAGTGCTAAAATCACGAAAAGCATCGGTATCCATAAAAGATTTAACATGATCAAACATAAGGTTTATACCTGACTCATTACCTTCGTCGAGTTCCCAATCTTCAGAGTTGTGTTTAATTCTTTCGAATAAATCCCATTTGAATTCAATATCCTTCTTCATAAAAGAACTATTACAAGAAGTATCGAGCATGGATCGATCATTATGAGAAAGCTGAGCATAAAAATTCTGAATAATAATTTCTCTTGAGAGCTCGTGATTAGGGCATGAATATAGCATTGACTTAAGCCTCCCCAAGATTGAGCGATACTTTCTCCTTCACGAGGCCAAAAATTATATATATAATTGTGATCACGATGAACCAGATGCATAGGATAAAACTTCTGATGAAATTCCAATTTCAATCGGTTGTAGTTCCATGATCCAATATCATCACATAGCCTATACCATGTCAATGCCTTTCCCTACAAAGATAAAGGGAATACATTCTTCTTGACAACATCCACAGGCATACCTGCAAGCTTAAATAATCCACAAACTTCATCCACATAGATTAGGTGCATATCGGGATGTAACGTTCCATCTCCCGCGTAAGGATTAGCTAGCAGTTTCTCTATCATACCCAAAGGAATTTCATAATAAATATTTTCAGTAGGTGCAGTAGGTTGAGGAGTAACTCTTTTCTCTTCCGGTTGAGGCGATGATACCCCAAACAAGCCCCTGAAAGGATTACTTTCCATAGTAACAGGTGACAGTAAATTTCAGCACATTATATAAATGTTTTCCTTACCAAATTCCACTTACCAAAGGCGCTTCACTCCCCGGCAACAACGCTAGAAAAGAGTATTGTTGACCCACAAGTATATGAGATCTATCATAGTCCTTTCGATAGGTAAGAGTGTTGAACCCAACAAGGAGCAGAAGGAAATGACAAGCAGTTTTCCACAAGGTATTCTCTGCAAGCATTGAAATTATCGGTAATAGATAATTGTGTGATAAGATAATTCGAAACGGGTAACAAACATAACTAGTCACAAAGTATATTCATGTTCATAATCAACGGAGTATTAATTATCATTAAGGATCTGAACATATGATCTCCCACCAAATAAACCAACTAGCATCAACTACAAGGAGTAATCAACAATACTAGCAACCCACAACTACCAATCTGAGGTTTTCAGACAAAGATCAGATACAAGAGATGAACTAGGGTTTGAGAGGATATGGTGCTTGTGAAGATGTTAATGGATATTGACCCCCTCTCGATGAGAGGATCATTGGTGATGACAATGGCTTCGATTTCCCCCTCCCGGAGGGAAGTTTCCCTGGCAGAACAGCTACGCCGGAGCCCTAGATTGGTTCTGCCCACACTACAAAAAAATACACTTTCGTGATGATACGTTTTTGTCACAGTAGGTCACGTTTTCTATCATGCATGTACATCCATGACAATTTTATGACAAAATCAAGATAGTCATACATGTACTGTCGTAGAAGTGTTCCATGACATTACCAAAATTATCATCATAGAAGTGTCCACTTCCATGACGATAAATGGCGCGTCATGGAAGTGCTTTCGTCAAGGGTAACCAACACGTGGCATCCACCATAACGGGTTGTCGTTAAGCTATCAGGTCTGGTTTGGGATCCGATAACCTGGTAACAGCCCGGACCAATGGGGATTTTCCACGTGTAAAATTCTCATTGGCCGAAGGAAACACGTGTTGGCTCACCCTTGGGACAGATGTCATCCACTCATTGGATAGGAGGCGCCAATGATACATCGACACATGGCATGGCCCAACAGTGGCCCATTCCGGTGAAAAAGGCCAGCCCAGTAAAAATTAGCAGGTCGGCCCATATAAGGCCTACTTGTGTCAGTCCATTTAAGCCGGTGGCCCATACAAGATGTGCCAATTCAGCCCATCAATGGCCCATTAACAATTTGACACAATTGCAGGCCATCGTCAGTTCGAGCCCGTTAACAGCCCGCTATATATTTGGGCTTAATATTAGCCCGATGTGGTTTCAACCTGTTAACGGCCCATTCTACGGATGGACCAATTTTCAGGATCTACGTCTTTTGGCCGTTTAGCGGCCCATTTAAGTGTTGGGCCAATTTCTGGCCCGGTGTGTCTTTCAGCCTGTTGACGGCCCATAAATGAGTTGGGCCATTTGTAGTCAGATCTGAGTTTTGGCCTTTTAATGGCCCATGCTCTTCATTGTCCAATACCAGCCCGGTTTCTCTTTCGGCCTGCTAAAGGCCCACAACACAGTTGGGCCATATACAGTACGACCTGACTTTCGGCTCTTAGCGGCCCATGCTCTTCATGGTCCAGTATGAGCCCGCTATCTCGTTCAGCCTGCTAAAGGCCCACAATATAGTTGGGCCATATGTACCCCGACCATATAATCGACATGTTAATGGCCCGTGAAATCAAATGGGCCCACCTGTTTCCCGCTTCGATGTCGGCCTATTAATGACTCGGGAGGTAACAGGGTCGACCATTAACTTTCGGACTGGTAACGACCCATTAACTTAATGGGCCCACTAAAGTTCGAACATGTCTGTAGGCCCAATTATATAATTTGAGCCCATTACGACGAGCAATTATGCACAAGACCCAAATCGATCAATCAAAGGCCTATGAGAATTTTGGCCCCTGCGAGCACATTAGGAAGCTCATTAAGGGCAATGGGTTGCTTCCTTCATATATGGCCCACGACTATTCGTGCTAACTAATAATTTCACTACTTTTCTAGCTTCCTAGCGACCATTTAGCTGGAATGCGAGGCGCGCTAAGCAAAGGTACGTCATACAGGGAAAAACATTGCACATCCAGCATATATTACATGAAATTACATCCACTAGGCAATCAAAGATTGATGCCAGTGCAAATAAATGAATAGAACCTAACGATCTACAACATCACAATCTACAACCTCAGCGTGGATGATGCCCATAAGCATGTGGGCATGTTCTTCCTACTTTGTTACACTGTCTCTGAAAACATTGATCAGTTGTTGTTGCGCAAGAATGTGCACCTTTGATTCCTCCACCATTTCCATCATTGCTTCAGCTAGTAATTGGTTCACAAACATACATTTTTTCTGTTGCATTCGAGACAGAGGAAACTAAATAGATTCAGATGGTGATTTTGGCAGACTTGTATTATTGATAGTGGAGAGTGTCTCGACCACTTTATCACAACATAAATTAGGAGGGGAACCGAACAGATTAATCAAGAGTTATTGCCATATTACCTAGCCTAGATTTATTGGGAAGAAACAATGGGGTTGCCTTGCTGTTTTCAGAGTTTGTCTTCTTATCTTCAGTAGCCTTCACCAAATTAACACACTAGCATTGCTATCATTGGCCAGGCCAGATAATAGGAAAGCAACATTGACACAACGAACATTTGGGCAACCAGACCACACCAGCCTACACCAAATTAACACAATATGGCACAACTGTCATCATCCAGGTAAGGTAATACGAAAGCAACATCGACAGAATGAATGAATGGGCAAGCAGAGCAGCACTACAATTCAGTAATGTGCATGATATGAGATAGTACACTCATGAAGCTCAGTATGCAAAACTACCATGCAGTTTTCCTTACAAAAATCAACATTGTCGCCTTTAATTATACATTTTGCTACAACTAAATTTAGATCAGATATAGGTTGGATTCACGCCGATTAACAAAATACATGCTGATGTAAAAATATAGTGATATACAACAAGTACTTACATCAGCAATGGAGCATAGAGAATTCCCGCAAGATACTTTCCTCAAATACGATCCCAGTGTAGAAAGTCTTCTATCGTTTAAGATTTTTTCTAAAAGAGAGATGGGTAAGAAACATGTAGAAAATATGATCAGAATGTTATAAAATTTCATGATGCGAGGATACGCACACGCTTATTAGAATGGAGTTGACATATTTTTGCTGGACTGGAGCGGACTAGTTCTTTGGCCATTGGAATCTGTTTATTATCAGTAGGAGTTGGGTTCCTTTGTGCTGGAGCAGTATCTATGAAAACTGGAGTTTCTTACTATCTCCTGGCATTTGGATCTTTTGCAAAACCTGGTTCGTAACCCTTCAGATTCTAACATAGCCGTCTTCCCCTTGCATGCCTTATATAGAAGAATGGTGCTTCAATTATAAAGCATGCTACAGTAGAGAGATGGAATAGGTACTGAAGAATAGAAAGGCATGACATATTGACATGTATTCCCTCCATTCGGAAATAAATGGATGTGTCTAGGCGTATTTCAGTTCTAGATACATCCATTTTTATCCATTTCTGCGACATGTAATCCGGACGGAGGGAGTATGATGTAAGAGCTAGGGATACAATAGGACAACTGTATAAAAAACACTAGCTGGATGTAAAACTGTATGCTAGTGGAATACATATAGAAAAAACACTAAGGCAACATATGCGTGTATGATTGGGAAATTAAGATGGCATTGCAACAGACCACTAGAACATCACTTCAATGTAAAAAAAAATGGTATGGTAGACAAATGAAGTACATACTGATGAATAACAATGCATAAGATATTCAGAAGCATGATGTCCAAACTAAGAAGATGGCATTGCGATAGAGTAGAATGACAGTACTTGAATTTGAAAACATGTTATCATGAATGGAATAGGTACTGAAAAACAGGAAGGCATGACATATTTACATGCATGATTAGCAGGCTAAGCACAAGGCATTGCAACAGAGTAGATGCACTCCAGGACATTATATGCATGTTGTACCCATATCACGGGCCAAGCTAGAGCAAGGATCTTGTGGGGTGAATAGGATTCATCATCTTTCTGCAAGTCTTCTGAAGAACTGCCTTTACATGTTCCATCATATTGGGTATCATTGATGTCAAGTTTGTTGGCCGTTACATTGCTCCTTGAGGTTCTTGTGGATAAATGTAACATCCCAAAATTCTAAATTTTGGAATGTTATAATAAATAGATAGATTGATTGTTTCTTTGATTGTTGTGTGATTGATTGAGTGAAATTCGAAACTTTTTGAAAGTTAAATGAGAGGGAATAAAAGGACTTTCCCGAACCTTCACCTTTTGCATTTGAGAGAAGTGCATATTTCAACCCTGAACTTTTGGACTAGTCTAATTTACAACCCCGAACTCCAATACCGTCTAAACTACAACCCCCAACTCTCAAAACCGGTCAGTATTCAACCCTCCCCTCTTTGTTGACCGGTTTTGACCAGTCAACAGGTCCAGTCAACATGCCACATCAGCAAAAAATGCAAAATTTCCAAGGAAACAACCTGTAAAATCGAAGAAAATACAGGAAAAGAAATAAGAAATCCAATTTCCGAAAAACACGGAAAATAAAAAAACGAATTTCCAAAAAAAAATCCGGAAAAAACCCCAAAACTCAAATTCCAGAAAAAAAATATTTCCAGAAAAAAATCATTTTTTATTTTCCCTAGATTTTTTCGTGAACAATTTTTTCGGAATTTTGCTTTTTTTATTTTTTCCCTGATCTTACAGATTTTTATTTACTTTTTCTTGAAATTTTGAAAAAAAATCTGACATGGCATGTTGATTGGACCCGTTGACTAGTCAAAACTGGTCACCCCAGGTCAAAACCGGTCAACAGAGAGGGGAGGGTTGAATCCTGCCCGGTTTTGAGACTTGGGGGTTGTAATTTAGACGGTATTAAAGTTCGGGGTTGTAAATTAAACTAGGGCAAGAGTTCAGGGTTGAAATATGCACTTCTCTCTTTGCATTTTGATCTCCGTGAATTCAAAGTCTTTTCAAATACAAAACCCTAGAGAGAAGATGACATGACTTCTTCCATTTCAATAAATGAAAGGGGTGTTTGAAAATATTTGAATTTCATTTGGAAAATATTTTCCAATTTAGAAACTTTATGCAACTCAATGATTTTCACGAGAGAAAATAAAATGACTTCTTCGAAACATATGAAATATGAGTTGGGAGTTTCAAAGAAACTTAAATTTAAAATCCATTTGAAATAATTATTTTTCAATTTGGGTTATTTGAGTTTTATTGAAATTATTTTTCTCCAAAAACAAAATACATGGAAAATAGCGTAACATGATTCCCTACAATAGAAAATTGGACAAAAATTTATTTGAAATCATTTTGGTATTTTTAAAATGACTTTTATTGGATTTTACTGGACCAGTAGAACTCTTTGAATTATCTGAATTTGTGTGGATTTTATTCCTATATAAAAATGTCCATGTTGTAGAAAATCTTTTTCTGCAAATTTTGGTATATTATATGCCTATATAAAAATTTTATTTATTTTGTTTTTTTCTGTTGCCTGGAAAATCGTTATAAAAAAATAAAATAAAATAAAAAATCCGCCGACTGGGCCGGCCCAGCTCCCAGCCAGGCCACGGCCCAGCCCATGCCGCCGCCATCCCCGAGCTCCCGAGCGGGAGACCCGCCGCCGCACAATTCCGCCGCCACGCCGTGACCGCCTCGGCCTCCGTGCCCCCTCCTCCACGCCTCGACCTCCCCGCCTCCTTTATAAGCGCCGCCCGGATCCCTCTCTCTCCTCTTTCGCCACCTGCTGCCGCATCGCCGTTGCCGGCGCTCGCATCTCGCCGCCGCCGGCAAGATTCACCACACTGCGCCGCCAGCGCTGCATCGCCGCCTTGCCGCTGCACCCCCACCGCTCGCCTGCGCGCCGACCGCGCCTTGCCCCGCGCCCGAAGCGGAGCCGCTGCGCCGGAGCCACCTTGCCTCGCTGCCGCCCGATCCTCCGCCCCTCGCCGGACTCCCACCACCGTGGTAAACCGCCGCCGGCGTCGAACCCGTTGCGAACCGGTATAACCGCCGCCCGGTTATCCTTTTAGTTCATTTTTTTCCAAAAACACTTTTTTTTCAGGTTTATTTGTTAACGAACGTTTTCTGTTTAGCTAGTTTTAGTGAACGTTTTCGTTCTGTAGATCTGTGTAGCGAACGTTCGTTATTTAGTCTTTTTCTTTTTTCTTTTAATTTTAGCCAGGGACCCGTATGTATTTAGTTTCTTCACAGTTTAGTCCCTGATCTTCAATCTATCATAACTTTTTGCTCGTTAGTCCAAATCCGACGAAACCAACGCTCACGTCTTCGTTATGATCTCATCTATCCAGATAAACAACTCAAACGTGTTTTTGAAATTTTAAAATTTTCAGATTTAGATTCAAACTTCGTTTGATCATAACTTGAGTTTCGTAGCTCCGTTTGAGTTGATTCTTTTTGCTAATCGAAGCTCTTGACCTAAAGTTTCTGATAAGGCCAAATTCATATAATTTTGGTACTTTTAGAAATTGTTTTATGTTGCAAGAGTTATTTGCTTGGTTTTAACGTTTTCTGAATTGTTTTCTTTATTCTCTCCGATCTCTGAGTGATTGCTTATGTGTGGTTACTATTGCTTGCTTACGATAGATTGACCGGAGTGTGACGAGTAGAACTATCAAGAGTTTTGAGTGCGCATCATCTTCATCAACATTGCAGGCAAGTTCACACTTTGATCATATCCCCTTTATCACCCAGTTTTTATGCATTAGTTTCACCCTCAAACATTGCATGAGTAGGATTGATAACATGTGGGTATTGGGAAGTAGTTGATGAGGTAGGAACCTATTGCCATGCATTCAAACCTTTGGAGTTACTATTACGTTATGCTTATATTGCCATGCTATACTCGTAGACGTGGATTGGGTTTTGAGAGTATTCACAACAGATGTGAGTTTGTTAATTAATGGTTTACTTAAGGTGGCAACTTAAACACACATCTGGGTTGATTGAGGTACCTGGGTATTCCAGGATTGCCTGTCTAGGCACCTGGGGTAGACTAGGATTGCCTGTTTTTTTATGGACCGCCACCCAGGCTCAAAGGGGTCATGAGATTTTTCATACTAGAAACTTCCGTGTGCAGCCACAAGCTATTATGGGCTCTAGCCTAGTTGATTAAGTCGTGCGAACTCTTACAGGGTAGACTAGCAGATGTAGAGGAAGTAGGTGTAATGGTCTATCCATCGTAAGGTGCTAGCGCTTCTGAAAGACTATGTCTCGGTCATTCGTCTTCTGAAACACCATATAGTGCGAGAAACCAAACGGAGGCGATCGAGTCTTGTGGGGAAAAGTGTGCAAACTTCTGTAGAGTGTATAAACTAATCATGATTAGCCATGTCCCCGGTTATGGACATCTTGAGTATCTAATACCTGGATTATCATGTGAATCTCAACATGTTACTCTAAAATTTAATTTTTTTGGGGTTTTGTTTAATGATGTTAATTAAATGGGATTGAGAATGCTGTCCACCATTC
This sequence comes from Triticum dicoccoides, assembly GCF_002162155.2. NCBI lineage: Eukaryota > Viridiplantae > Streptophyta > Magnoliopsida > Poales > Poaceae > Triticum > Triticum dicoccoides. The sequence goes on along the minus strand of NC_041380.1, from coordinate 190,230,914 downwards.
TCAATGTTCAACAACCACTATGATAGTTAAATAAAATTTATTCCTTTGTAGTAGGGAAAAATTGGCTTTTCGCAAAAACCTTATAACCATAGAGCTTTTCCACCAGCCATATATGCATGTAGTGATAGCCATTGTTCATCATTCTCTATGGTGTGAATTTGCCAGTACATTCAATGTACTGACCCTCTATGGCTGCAACGTCTCATGTTGCAGGATTTCTTACGACGAGTAAGTGATACGTTAGGGTTATGATTTCTACACTCAACTTTGCCGTTGGTGTTGATGGGAATCCACAACCTTGTTACTTCCGCTATTTTGGATTGAGGTAATAGTATCTTATGTTACTTATACATGTGATTTACCTCTGTTATAAAACCTCGAGTACTGTGTGTGTTAGCATACCGATCCAGGGATGACACTTAAGCACAGAGACTTGATCCATTCGGGTCGGGTCGCTACAATAAATTAGTGTGTGCAATTATATCTGACATGCGTGGAAGATAGCTAGTAGTTATATTTATGTAATGAATGCATGTAGGAGACGATATAAATAGTAGGATTGGGGTTAACTAGCAGCAACACGTCTCAAAAATTAAAGGGAGAACACAGATGGAAGCTACAGAATATGTATCGTTTGTACTCGAGATTAACCAGATGGCAAACAGAAGTATTAAAGAAAAAACATAGGTAATACTAGAAGTGGTATAATACTATAATCACCAGCCTGTGGGATTGCATTGGCTGATGGATGATAACTATGGAACAACGTTACCTGAAGAACAAGTCTCTTAGCTGAACTATGGAACATCGTTAACTCCTGAACAAGACCCGTAAGAGATCAACATGAATATACAGTGAAATGTGATAATCTATTTTCCATGCTTACATGAATAAAAAAGCCATAAATGTTGCACACAAGTAATATGAGGGTACAACCTATCCGGCCACCATCCATAGGAGGGAGCATCATGTGCTAACTTGTCGATGGCCCTGCAGTTGTTGTGGCTGTCCATCTCGGGCACGCGCATTCAATGCAATGAACTATTGAGTGGGGACTATAGCTCCCTTCTGGTGTATGCTTCCCTTGTTGGAGAAGCTGAGTCAGAAGACGGTGTGGCTGAAGTTGTAGAAAACACATAATGTTAGGAACAACACATATCTCTGATCTGTAGAAATACCCTAAGAGATCAACAACAAGGTACGAGAGTGGTCACACGTCTGTTGACTGAAGACTAAATTGGGGTCACACGATTTTATTTTATTTTGGTACTATCCAATCTACACCAGATGGCTTGATGGTCGTCTTGTGCCTCCCGGCTGACACTGTTCGGAATCTTCCCTCAAGAGCCAGTGACCGCCGGCAGAGCAGCTTGCCTCCTCAGTCCGTGGCTGCGAGAGCTCCGACCAAAACCCCGCTCCATGCCCCACCGCACTGGCATGGTTGCGCCGCCCTCGGCCAATCCACAAAGACTCGCTGCCATCCAGATTCGGCGGCAGCAGTACCTTCAACCCACGCAACTAAAAGATAGCCATCTAAGCACTTCTTCCACGGCGAACTTGCACCCCCGCACCCTTACATTAGACACCAGCCTACCGGCAGCCTAGGAGCTCCGCCGCCTCGAGGGGTGCTGATTCCCTTTGCGAATCGATTGGCCCAGAAAAAAATTCAGACAACTGACGCCTAAATAAAGTGATTTGAGATGAGGGTACGACCTATCTGGCGACCCGGTGAAGTAGGCAACTCTAGCTGCTGAGTCGGTGAGGTCGGCGCAGTTGCGGTGTCTACTGGCGGCAGGAAAGCAGAGTTGTCACGACGGTTGACGGCTACGGGGAAGCAATGTCGGGGCCCTGGACGCATCCGAAGTTGGAGCCGCTCCGGCGCCGTGCAAAACGGCGAGCGTGAATCGGCTCCGGTACGGTTCATGCGACCGTCGTCGAGGCAGCTCCGGTAGCACGGAGTAAGAGGCACACGACCTAGTGCACGACGGCAAACGGACAACGTCTCCGGCATTGGGGAGGAGGGCGGTGGTGAATTTGGTGCGGCAGGGGGCGCCATGGAGGAGGGGCTGAGGTTTTGCGGCTAGGGAGAAGGGAGCTTCTGGGGAGAAGGTGATTTGGCGCCCACGAGGTATGAATGGGGAATTGGGAGGTGGAACCATGTCTTACAGACGCATTTGTCTGAAATGTGTGTGTGTGTGGGGGGGGGTATAGTTCTACCCCTGCCGTTAGGCTTCTGGGCTTGGGTTTGTGTACTGAGGGTCGTGTTTTGAAATAGTGGGCGCGAGCGATTTCGGGCGAGGAGGGCGTGTTTTGAAATAGTGGGCGTGAGCTATTTCAGGCGAGGAGGGCGTGTTTTGAAATAGTAGGCGCGAGTGATTTTGGGCGAGGAGGGCGTGTTTTGAAATAGTCGGCGAGAGCGATTTCGGGCAAGGAGAGGGTGTTTTGCCGCCCATGGTTTATGAATTATTCAGCACATGTCATTTCGGCCAAGGAGAAGGTGTGCTTGGATGAAGTTATGAACCTACCCTCGATGTACAATGGACCAATTGATGCGTGTCCCACATAGGCCGGTAATTTTGCATCTCCCACTTATTTGCTCGGGTGAATTCCACCGAGCAGAGGGTTTTCAACGATTCATTCATATTTTTGGAAAATGAGCATCCAAGTCTACGTTACCAAGTCAATTCGAATCAAATTTTGAAATATTAGCTTGCCATTTCTTTTTTAGATGGAGAGATGATGCTCGGGACTAATGTGTTTTTACATGATCGTTGCTAACGATTTACTATATGACAAATAGTTGACCCACTCAAAAACGGGAATCAAACCCAAAATGAAATATCTCGATTCAATGAAATGGTTCGTTCACCAGGTCAAAATAGTGAACTAAATCCAAAATTGAACACCTCAATCAAGTAGCATGCTGTATAGTACTACATGAACATGTTGAAAGTCAAATTAATGAACTTGTCTGATACGCATATCTCCGTTCATGTGTGGATTGCAGACAACATGTTCTCCAATTTAAATATTTGAATACAAGTTTATATCGAAACATGGTTTATATTGGTCTTTGATGCATAAAACTTGACCTCCCCCTCTCCCGGACTCCTGCTCTCTCTGTCACCGATAATCTTCAATTCTATCGCACACATCCAAACACAAACCTTGTTGGTCCCTCTCCCTCTCTCTATCTCTCTCTTTATGTGTGTGTGTGGTGGGGAAGGGGTCTCTCTAGTTCGCATGCATACTCCACGTATAGTTCTCTCTCGCACACTATGTATGATTCTCTAGTCCAAGCTAAATATCTTGGGTGCACTCATCATACACACACAAATTCCCTGGCTTGTTGCCCGTAACTCTCTCAGGCACCACTCTGCTGTCTCGGAGCTCTTCCCTCTCTCTCTCTCAAACTCCATCTCCCTGGGTCACACATACACATGTATATCTCACTCGCACTCGATAGACCCATCTAAAACTCTATCTCTCTCCCTCGTTCTCTCTCCACCTCACACGCACACACACAAAATCTCATGCCTAGCCAAGTATGATGGTCTCTCACTCAATTGTAGGCACACACAGTCCCCCATATATGTATATGACTAGCTAATTCTTAGTCTCCATCACAAACATGTGCATGGTCTATCTCGATATCTCTCTGGGGGATCTCTCTATCACAAACATACACTCTCTCCTCCCCATGTCTGCATTCCTCCATACGTCTCTCTGGACCTCTCTCCCTTGTTTGTCATACCTCTCTTGGCCACGTGCTAGGGGTCTTTCTCTCTCGGTTGCAAACAACCACACACTATCTCCTCACCTCGCTTCCATTGTCGAAGATGCATGTGTGATATGTTTGCATAAGACACACACGCTTTTTCTCTACTTTTATCGTGTGTTGTGTCTCTTTCACACACGCACACATACTTTTTTAAGTCACTCTTTCTATTTCACACACACACACACTCTCTCTCTCTCTCTAGCTAGGTACTCTCTCACGTCCATAAGCATATGGATGTTTTGAAAAGTCAAACCTCAGAAAAGTTTGACCAGGTATATGTGGATAAAAACATTTACATCTGGAATGATCATTAGACTCATCACAACATGTACTTACTTCATACTATCATTTATCTTTGTTATTGTAGATATAAGTAATTTATTTATAAACTTGGTCAAAGTTTCTAATGTTTGACTTTTAAAAAAGTAGGCATTACATTATCGAACGGAGGGAGTAGATCTTTCTCTCTCTCTACTATCTCTCATGGGCCTCCCCTCTCACTCGAACTCTCTATACCAAGGGATTATACGATCACTATGTCAGTGTATAGCTCTGTATATTGTTTGGTTGACCATTCAACTAGTCCACATGCTGCCTTGTCAGCTCATGTTCTCTATCTTCGTGTGCTGGCTCATGTGGCGGTGGGTGAAAATAAGTAAACTAGAGGCCCATCTGACACGCGGTGAAGTAAACAAAGTTGAAACCACTCGGGGTAGCACACTGCACGCTAGTAAATTGAGGGCACACTTCTTCCGCGTGAAGGACGCACTCGTGCACACTTCACCATAGCGCGGCGGCATGCACAGCAGGACACACTCACGCACACCCAACACACAATACACACAAGCACATGTGTACACCATAGTCGCCGTTGGCTGAGATGGACAGCGAGGCGGCCAACAAGTGGAGGCGGCTCGAGCCAAAACCACATCCGGCGAGCCTGGACTTCATCAGCAGCCTCCCCGACGACATGCTGCTCGTCATCATCGGCTTCCTCCCCACAAAATCTGTCGTGCGGACCACCCTGCTCTCCCGGCGGTGGCACCCCCTCTGGCGCCGCGTCCCCCTCAACCTCACCATCGACAGCTACGACGGGGATTGCAAGCGCATGGCTGCAGTCTCCAAGATCCTTTGATCGCACCCTGGGCCAGCCAGACGCCTTGACATCTGCATGTTTAGTACCAACTGCAAGGTGCAAGCCAAGTTCGACGAGTGGTTCTTATCCCCCGCCCTAGATCAGCTCGAGGAGCTCATCTTTAAAGTTGGACGATGTCGCTCTCTACCGCCCTACGCACTCCATGTCATGCCAACACTACGCCGCGTCAGCTTCAGCTCCTGCTATCTTCCCCAGATTAATGTCGTGCCTGCCCTTCTCCTCCCTTAACTCAAGCATCTCGACCTCTTCGACGTTGGCATATCGAAGAAGGCTATGGAGCACCTGCTCTGCAGCTGTACTATGCTCCAGTACCTTTGTCTTTAGCAGATCCACGGGTTCATTAGCCTCCACATTGCATCAACGAATCTCCGATGGATTTATGTGTCTTGCTGGCCACGCAGCAAGACGTCAATTGGAAAGAGATCCCTCCAGCTGTTCCACGTTATGGTCATTGAGAATGCGCCTTTCCTTGAGGGATTGCTTGTATCTGATCTAGAAGGGCCAACAAAAATCAGGGTCATTGACACGCCGAAATTGACAACATTGGTGTACTCGTTTGCCAAATTCTCTGAACACATTATTGGATTCATAATTATTCACATACAACACTCATCTTCTTCTCCGTATTCTTGAAATTCACATTTTTAAATCCCTTCTTGATGTATTTACGACTGTCATCTAGAAAATGATTCCCACAAGCTTGACCCAGTCTATGCGCACAGTGAAGATCTTGGTAATAAAATCTATCGGCCCCAACCTGGATCAAGTTGTTGGATTCCTTACATGCTTTCTGTGCGTGGAGAAGCTACTCATCGAGTTGAAACTTCTTTCCTATTAGTAAACGGTAATCACAACGTAGCTCAACTTTTTCATAATTTTCCCAAATTACGATGAGAAGTGTAGTGTTCAAAACTGCATCTATGCACTGCACGAAAGAAACGTTTTTAGTATTTTTTTCTCACGTGATCAGCTGCATCATTTTTTGTTGTACTACTAGTAGCCTAGGCTAGTCATAGTGGCAAGTAACTTAGGGGCTGTTTGGTTCCTAGCGACACCTTGCCACACTTTGCCACACGTAACCTTAGGCAAGTTTTACCAAGTTAGGTATGTGTTTGGTTCTAGCCACACCTAAGGCAAGAATATTTTTTTGAGCAGTGAACCCCACTGTCGGTGCAACAAACCCTGGGTTTGTTGCCCAGACTGTGCACGTGCACGGGAACAAGATTGAAGCACCATCCCAAGTCAGGGTTCAAGGGACTAAGAGATTCGAATGACAAACATACAGATCAGAGGGACCAGGACCAAGCCAGAGAAGCAAGACACCATCAGGAGAAGGCCTCCTTTGCTGGCAGGCGAGCCCGACAAAGGGCGAGGCCACTCCCAAAAGGAGACAATCAAGGCATCCCGACAGGGCCTACCGGGACTCACGGAGACGAGACCACCTCACCAACCACTCCACCATGACCCACATCGTCGATCAATGCGGTGTCAAGCCGCAAAGTGACTAAGTGGCATCCATTCGCCACATGGCAGCCTCTCTCTATAGGAAAAGCCCACAGATGACACGCGTCCTGTGACGTGTCGACGAGCACGCCTAAAGCTGGCAACATGGCCCGGCAAGCCTTGCCGGACAACCAACAACATGACGTTGAGCGGTGCATTTAATGCGCACTATCAGCCCGCAGAGTTAGGTATCATAGAATTGTTTGCTATCTTATCAGTGCATAATGACTACTTTGCCATTGTGGCAACCCCTTGATCTATAAAAGGAGGCCCAAGGAAACCGTAGGCAGGGTTAGAAGGTTGGATAACTCACACCCTGTACATGCGTAGCCACTGCCCCCCTGAGGCATCCTCTGCCGGGAAAGTGTACTACGCTCCACTACCACCTTGCCACCATCAATCCACCAAAGCAGGAGTAGGGTTTTATGCATCGCGGCGGCCCGAACCTGGGTAAAATTGGCTATGTGATCTTTGTCGTGCTGCCCCATGCTCGTTAGCTCTTTGTGCAATGCGACATCCCCCTGCCGAACCAGCAAGGGGCCTTCTGGTCCCATAGGTGGTCGTGGTTTCCGACAACATCTTTGGCGTGCCAGGTAGGGGGCTCAATTGCGCGAACCTGAAGGCATGTGCAGCGCGGCATCGTCTTCACCATCTTCATCTTTGACAGCGCCATCGACCATGGTGCGCAAGAAGAAACCTAGTCCTTCGGCTCACCCATCCACCTCGAAGACTCCACCTCCCACGGCCCCTAACGCAGCGGGACGTGCAGAGACATGCGAGGACGCGAACGTTGCTGGGGATGTGGTCAGAGCAGGCAACACCATCACCACTTCCCCCGCGGCCGAAGCAGGAGCCGGGGGCATCGAAGGAGAGCAACATCAGCAACACCCCGACGGCCATGCTCCACTTGGTATGGGCAATGGGGTTACTACATCTGCGCCTATCTCCCACCGACGGGCACAACCGCAGCAATGACGTGTGGGCCGGGGCGAATCGCCACCCTCCAGCCGCTCTGACCATGGGTGCGGCTGCATCGTGTGCGCCTCCCCCGGAATGTGTCGTCCAAGACACTGTGCTCAATGGAGCCGCTGGCCCTCGAGTGCCTTTGCCGCACCACCTCCAGGTGGTTGCCCTGCAGCAGCGGGGGCACAGTGCTACTGCCGCAGGCACCGTCAGGAGCTGAGCGACGGTGCAATCAACTTCATCATCGTCCCTACCAAGTACAGCTTCAGAGGCCATGGCGCATGCTCAACTACTGCTGAGGTTTCTGCTAGCAGCCGAGCAGATGGATGAATGGCGTGCCACCATCCAAAGTCTACTCGGTTTCGCTGAAGCTGGGGGCTCATGGTGAGTTGGCCCGCCACGACCTCCTCAAGCAACAGGAACGGCTCGTGCTGCTGACCGAACGGAAGGGGCCATCCCCACAGTGCAGTCCCTGCCATGGCAGCCAGCGTGAGCACAACAGAATCAAGACTGCGACAATGTCTCGATGGCCTCTTCTGACCCTCGAGTGCATCCAGTCCAACGGAGAGCCCCGGAGGATAGGCCGAGAGGAGGCACGCATGTCGTTGCTAAGCAACGCCGTGACGATCTCCACCGGACCGACGGGTGTGACGGCCTCGACATCGACGAGCCCGCGCTTGGTGTTGGTAGGTGCCTACCTTTCGAGGTTGGCTGCCCTGCCTTCACTCGTGAGCTGCGACAAGTCCGTTGGACGTCCGTTCACACGTTCAAGCTAGATATACATGAGAATTATGATGGGAGGCTGAACCCGGTAGAGTTCCTGAGCATCTGCATAATCGCTATCCAGGCTGCCGAGGGAAGAGATGAGAAGGTGTTTGCCAACTACTTCCCCATGGCCCTCAAGTACAATGTGAGGTCTTAGCTGATGCACCTACCAGAGAACTCCATTTTGTCATGGGCTAACCTGTGCCACGAGTTCATTGGCGCCTTCACTGGCGGCCATCAAGAGCCAGGCCGACCCAGCAACTTGCAGCTTCTCCAGCAGAAGGAAGGACAAACCCTCTATAAGTATTTACAGAGATTCAACAAAGTTCATAGAAGCATCCCAAATATCCATCCGGCAGTTGATATAGCTGCCTTCCAGTCCAATGTGTGCAACCGCCGGATTCGTTCAAAGATGAACGTGCAGTTGCCGAAGACTGTGAAGGAGCTCTACACCATAGTGGATAAGTGTGCTCAGATGGAGGAGGGAAGGAAGTTGCCCGGAGAGGAATATTGCGCCAATGTTAATTCAGAGGATGATGATGAATCAACCAGTCAGAAGAAGAACAGGAAACGCAGCAAGAAGCGGAGGGATAAGGCAGTAATGATTGTTGAAGGATTGGGCATGCCTAGTACCGACAAGAAGGCCAAAGCTGAGGCCCTGGCAAGGAAGCTTTCATGTGTGCTGACTGTCGGGAAGCCGCTGCTGCCGAGAAAGTCGGGAAAGGTGATGGGCCGTATTGCAAGATTCATCGGACCAAGGGCCACGACCTTCAAGACTGTTATCAGGTTGAGCAGCTTGTCAAGATACAGAGAGCAGAGTGTGAGAAGCGTGACAAGGGAAAAGGTTAGAATGCTGCTGGCAGCAAGGGCTGAGGTGGTGAAGTAAATCTCCCTGGCAAACCCTTCTGGAATCAAGGGAAACCCGCCAGAGGCCGAGAGAAGGAAGCCTGTGATGATGAGAGTGATGGAGGGGATGAAGAGGAAACCAGTGAGCAAGAGTTTCAGAAGTCCACTGACGCCATGTGCATTGATGGGGGTGCATCTCTGCACACCTCTCATCACCAACTCAAGTGGTGGCACACGAAGTTAATGCCATGGAACCAGCGCCAGAGGCCCGAAAGCCGCTCAAGTGGTCCTGTACGCCCATCATCTTTGACGAGGAGGATCACCCCATCCATACCATTGCGGTAGGGTGTTTGCCGTTGTTGGTCTCTCCAACCATTCGCAACCTCAAGGTCACAAAGATTTTGGTGGATGACAGGGCTGGGTTGAATTTGATCTCCTAGCAGCTATCATCGGACTTCAGATAGCAGAGGAAGAGCTAGAGGTTACCGGCATGTTTCAAGGAGTTAATCCTGGCAGGAGCCATCCTAAGGGAAAGATCACGTTGCCAGTAATGTTTGGGGGAGAACTAAACTACCGGACTGAGAGGGTTGTGTTTGATGTGGTCAATCTCCCCCAGCCATACAATGGGATTCTTGGACGCCCGATCTTGGCTAAATTCCTGGCAGCATCCCACTATGCCTACAACACCTTGAAGATGCCTGGGCCACTGGGAGTCATCATCATACCATCAAATGAGAAGAATGCAATCATTTGTGTTGATAAGATGTACCGAGACGCAGTCGCGGCAGCTCCCGCCAGGGAAAGCAAAGGAAAAAAGAGGGATTGTAGGGCCTCCGGCAAGGATCCGGGAAGTGTGCTCCCTCCGAGTGCACGGCACCTGTTGATGACGTGTCGGAGTGTTCTAACAACAAGAGATCCAAGGTCACTGCACCCCAAGTGAAGAAGGTCCCGGCAGGGCTGGCTGGTGTTGATGGTACTTTCACTATCAGCGCCACCCTCGATGACAAATAGGAAAGCGCGCTCGTTGCCTTCCTACGGGTGAATGTTGATGTGTTTGCTTGGCAACCATCCGATATCCCCGGTGTTCCCAGGGAGGTAATCGAGCACCACCTTGCTGTCTGCCTACACACCCGACCTGTCAAGCAGAATGTCCGGAAGCAGGCCTTGGAGAGGCAGGAGTTTGTTACGGAAGAGATCAAGAAACTTGAGGCAGCTGGCTTGGTCAGAGGAGTGCTGCATCCCACGTGGTTGGCAAATCCAATGGTAGCCCGGAAGGCTAACGGGAAGTGGAGGCTTTGTATATATTTCACAGATCTCAACAAAGCTTGCCCAAAGGACCCATTTCCCTTGCCGCGTATTGATCATATTGTGGATTCCACTTTAGGTTGTGATTTGCTATCCTTTTTGGATGCATATTCTGGGTATCACCAAATCTTCATGTCCAAGGAAGATGAAGAGAAGACGTCGTTCATTACTCCGTGTGGTACGTACTGTTTTGTTCGCATGCCATTCAGATTAAAGAGTGTCGTGCCACTTATGCAAGGGCAGTCCAGATTGGTTTTGAGACACAGTTGCACAGAAACATAGAAGCTTATATGGATGACATTGTGGTCAAGACCAAGGCAGAGCCACTCTTATTCAAGATTTGGAGGAGACATTTGCTAATCTGCGCAAGATCAATTTGAAAGCTCAACCCAAAAAAGTGTGTATTTGGTGTTCCCTCCGGCAAGCTGCTTGGGTTATTCGTATCCCATCGCGGGATTGAAACCAACCCCGATAAGATCAAGTCTATCGAGCAGATCCAAACACCAAGGACAGTTAAGGATGTGACGTGTCTGACAGGGTGCGTTGCCACGCTAAGCAGATTCATCTCCAAGTCTGTTGAGCACGCCCTGCCGTTCTTCAAAATTTTGAAGAAGGCGGGGCCTATGAGGTGGACTCCGGAAGAAGATGCAGCTTTGCAAGAATTGAAGGTCTACTTGTCCTCTGTGCCTACCTTGGTTGCTCTCAAACCCCAGGAATCGTTGTTGTTGTACTTAGCGGCAACTAACCAGGTGGTAAGTGCAGCCCTGGTAGCGCAGCGAGAAGTGGATGAGGCAGAGAGTGAGCAGGGACCGGCAGAGTCAGAGAAGGATCAGGACAACAATGAGCACACCAACGAGAGCAACTCCAAGGACGTGGCAAGGAAGAAAGTGGTGCCACGCCTAGTGTACTTCGTCAGCTCCTTGTTACAGGGGGCTAGATTGAGGTACTCTAGTGTGCAAAAGTTGATCTTTGGTCTCATCATGGACTCAAGGAAACTGCGCCACTACTTCCAAGCCCATGAGGTCACGGTTGTCACTCGTTTCCCGTTGCAAAGGATACTCCGAAACCCTGAGGCTACCGACAGAATAGTGGAGTGGTCTTTGGAGTTATCTAGCTTTGGTTTGAAGTTTGAGAGCACATCAACTATTCAGAGCAGGGCATCGGCAGAGTTTATTGCAGAATGGACGCCAAACCCTGATGAGGAAGTAACAGAGACAGTTATCCCTGGCAAGGAATCGCCCCAAGAATGGATTATGTATTTTGATGGTGCTTTTTCCCTACAAGGTGCAGGAGCTGGCGTGCTACTTGTCGCCTCCTCTGGGAGGCACTTGAAGTATGTCGTCCAAATGCATTTTGCCCGGAAGAAGCAACCAACAATACAGCTGAGTATGAAGGGCTCCTTGCCGGGGTCAGGATTGCAGTTGAATTGGGTATTAAGAACCTAATCATTTGAGGAGATTCATAGCTTGTGGTGTGACAAGTCAACAAGGATTACCAAAGTCCATTGATGGAGGCATACGTCGAGGAAGTGAGGAGATTGGAGGAGTGCTTTGACGGATTGCAAACTGAGCACGTACCCCGTGCGGAAAACAACATAGCTGATCATCTGTCAAAGTGTGATGCGCAGAAGCTTCCTGTGGAACTAGGGACTTTTGTTCTCCATCTCATTCAGCCCTCCGTATTCCCAACAACAATGGCCCGAGAAAGGAGAAATTTGAACTCCGGTAAGCCTATCCCGGTAGAGCCGTCCGCTCCTAGCAGAGACCCTGCCGGACACAACTCCTCACAGCCTGCCAGACCACACCCTGCAGCCGGTCCCATGGACCACGCGAACGAGGCATGTGCTCTCACAGCATAGGAGGTGCCGCTACTCCTCGTTGCCGAGCCCCAGGCTCCAACTTGGGCAAGGTACATTGTCCACTTCCTCCAAACCGGAGAACTTCCCGACGACCAAGATGAAACTGAAAAGGTAACCCGGAGGGCCAGTGTGTATCAGTTTGTCGATGACACTGTGTACAGAAGGAGGCCCAACGGTGTGAAATTGAAATGTGTCTGCCGGGAAGAAGGAAAGGAACTGCTGGCTGAGATACACAAAGGCGTGTGCGACTCCCACATTAGCTCAAGGGCATTAGTTCGGAAAGCATTCCGGCACGGATTCTACTGGCCCACAACCCTCCAAGATGCAGTCGAGCTAGTCACCAAGTGTGAAGCCTACCAGTTCCATTCCAAGAAAACCCACCTGCTTGCCCAAGCTCTTCAAACAATCCCTCTATCATGGCCATTTTCGGTCTAGGGGCTCGATATCCTCGGCCCCTTCCCCCGAGCAATCGTGGGCTTTGAATTATTATTCGTCGCTATCGACAAGTTTACAAAGTGGCCGGAAGTGAATGCTGTGAGAAAGGTGACTGCTCAGTCAGCTATCAAGTTCTCGAAAGAGCTGGTGTGTCGTTTTGGAGTTTTGGCAAGGATCATTACCAACAATGGCACCCAATTCACAAGCCGCGCATTCATGTGATATGTTTATGCCCTAGGATGCAAGATCTCATGTGCCTCTGTGGCACACCCCCGGAGCAATGGACAAGCTGAGAGGGCGAACGCTGAAGTGCTGCGCGGACTCAAGATCAGAACCTTTGATACACTGCCGAAGCACGGGAGGCGGTGGATCGAGGAGCTGCCGAAGCAGACTCCCTTCTCCCAGGCCTACGGGGCAGAAGTAGTTATCCCCATGGAACTCATTTATGGGTCGTCTCAAGTGCTTGCCTAGGATGAAGTAGTGCAAGATCAGCACCGGCATGACGATGATGTGCTACTCGAGGAGAACCGTCTCCGGGCTACTACGCGTGTTGCACACTATCCGCAAGACCTGCGTTGCTATCATAGCTACAAGGCTCACACCCGGTGTTTTGAGGAAGGTGACCTTGTCCTTAGGCGCGTTCAGTCCGCCAAGGGTACAAACAAGTTGTCACCGAAGTGGGAAGGACCTTACCGGGTAGTACGAGTCACCAGACCTGGCGCAGTCCGTCTGGAGACCGGAGATGGCACTTAGTTGCAAAACTCATGGAATATTGAGCATCTCGGCAAGTTCTACCCATAAGGCGCGGCTGTCAGGCCCTGCCTGGCAGCCACCCTTTTGTACAGGCCTTGCCTCAGCTGCATGTAACCCCATGTACAAAGCCAGGGCGGTGACCCTGTGCAAGAGAAAATAAAGAAGTTCTATGGGGGGCCCCGACCAAGACCACATGCATGCATGAGAATTACAAAGATCACTTCATAAGCATTTCATGAGCATTTCCATATAGATAGGATCGCATCTTGCATTCATTCTCATCTGCATGAAGCTGTGGGTTCCTGCCGCGAACTTGGCTTTGACAAGGAGTTGAGAAGATTGCCCAGCACTGCGATCCCCGGCAAGCCAAAGAGATAAGTTCTACCTCCTGTCCGTTAATGTTCTGTAAGCTATAACTTGTGCATAAGAAAACCTCTCCACCCTTTGAGGCTTGCGTGCTCCCATCCCTGACTCGAACGTTGCTTCAGTCAGGATGGTCGCAGTGGCCTTTGGTAAAAAGAAGTTGGTGGGGGCTGGCCCCTTTGTCTATCACCCAGTAGACGTAGCTCTTTGTCAGATAAAAAGAGTGCCGACAGGATAGCCTGTCAGCGAAAACTCTTTTATTTACATTAAAGAGCATCTCACCTCTGCATGGGCATACACATGCATGGGTTCCCGGAAAGGTTCATCTTTTTCATAAATATGTTGACGCAAGTACAAGCATTACAGAACACAAACACGGACTCGAGAGATTACATTATTTGAATTAAAATTTGGCTCATGCCTACAAATTTAAGATTGAAAAAAGATAAGTGCCCCATAATGCCTTTGCCCCTGTCCATATCCTACAGTAAGAGGTCGAAGAGGCCGGCGACAGACCAAAATGGGATTCGGTGCCTCCCCAGGATTAGGGTGGCGCTCGTCCTCGGCAGGGAGGATGAAACCGGAGGGCAGGCGTGGATGGTGACCTTGCCGGAGGACCAGATGGGGGACGCAGAGTCACTGGCAAACACAACTCGTCAAAACGGTCGTCCCCGTTGTTGACGCTTTGTGGTTGCCACTGCCGTCTGCATCACTACCACCCGAAGACCTTGGTGTGCCCGTCACGTCGGACACCATGCTCTCTAGGTCTTCCCATAGAGAGCATGGTCGTCCCCAGGAGCCCTAGCGTTAGAAGTCACTGCACGTCCCGGAGACGTATATGAGAGCAAGGAGCCCTCGTGTGCGGCAAGAGGACGACGCCTAGGAGGATTCAGATTTGTCCCTAATAACGGCGAATCTCCTCCGTGACTCCTCCCCAGCGCCGTGAAGGGAAGAAGAATGGGGAGCGATCGACTACCATGCGCCATTCCAGCCTCGGGCTTCGACATGGTGTCGTTCGCGTCCCCTTCCACTAAAGTTGAGGCCACGGGCGGCCCGGCAATGAAAACACTGGGGTTGCCACCCCCGGCGTTGTCGCCACACCGCCTGAGTCCCCATTTCAGATGTAACATCCCAAATTTTCAATTTGGAATGTTATACCTAGGTTATTCATGCATATCATATTTTATTGCATTTTTGTTTTGTGACCCTTGAAATCCTAAGCAACTCAAGGACCCTCGGAGAGAGTTGGGGATTTTCCCTTATTCTCATATTTGAGTTTTATCAAATATTGAAACAAGGATCACTTTGGTTTTATTTTTTTTTTCTCCCCCAAAATATTTCATATTAAAATTATATGAGAGGAGATAATATGACACCTCCAAAATAAATGAAATGTTGGAGGAAAAATATTAAAATCAATTTGTATTTTTATTTGGGGTTTTATCGCTATTTTATTGCATTAGAGGCCCAAATAAATGTCCACCTTGTCCGGCATATTTTTAGAGGACGGGGAAAATTTACTTCAAGATTTTTGGAGTCTGTTTAGTATTTCTTTTCTTTGTTTTTCTGCGTGGTATTATTTAAAAAAAAGTCAACCGACCTAGCCAGGCCGTGCCCGACTAGGACTTTGCCCGACCAACCTTTTTAAGCGAAGGCCCGAGCCGCCACCAAATTCTAGCCCCGCCTTGCCCGAACCGCCGCCGCCGCCAGAGCTCACCGCCCCGTTGCCTCGCCACCCCAACACCGCGCCGCCGCCCCACCGCCTCGCCGTCGCCCCACCTTCCGCCATCGGAGTTCGCCGCCACCGCCGCCATCCTGATCCACGAGGTAGCTGTTGGTTTTATTCTAAAACCCATTCGGTTTTTATACGAAACCTAGATGTGTTTTTTAGATCGGTTTTTTCCGGTTTAGTTATTTGGAGAAGCCCGTTCGTACATTCGTTTTAACGAATGGTTTTCACCCGTTAACCGCAGACAACGAGCGTTCGTTCATTAGCCTGTTCGTCAGTTTTCTTTTTCCAGGGTTTTTCCGTGATTATTTTCGATCGCTATTTCTACCTGTTTTTTGTTTTAGTTTATCTTTTCGCTCGTTTATTGGAATCTGGCAATTCGAGCGCCTAGATCTTCGTCTCGAAGCCCTCTTTCTGTTTAACCAACTTGAACAAGATTTTGGTACAGTAAAATTTGACTTTAGTCCATATTAGTAACCGTATCTTGTTTCTTTTGCAGTTTGAGTTTCGTTGCTCCGTTTGATTTGATTCTTTTTGCAAATCGGAGTTCTTCAGTTGAACCTTCCGGTTAGATCCTCTTACTTGATATTTACTTGCGCATCTTTGCTTGATTGCTTATGTATGCTATTGTTTGTTTGCGATAGAACACCCGGAGTGCGAAGCGTGCTACTACGAGTCTTTAGGATTTGCAGATCGTCCGCAAGGCAAGTAACACTTTGATCATACCCTTTATCACCCAGTTTTTATGCATTAGTTTCAACCTTCACACATTGCATGAGTAGGATCTCTTAACATGTGGGTCTGGGAAGTAGATAATGAGGTAGAACCTATTACCAGTTTTATTATCAAACCCTTGGGAGTTGCTTCTACGTTATGCATATATTGCCATGCTATGCTCGTCGACGTGGTTTGGGTTTGGGTGTATCCATAACAGATGTGAGTTGTTAATTAATGGTTCAACTTAAGGTGGCAACTTTAATACACATCTGGGTGGATTGCTTGTGGGCACCTGGAGAATCCAGTGTTGTGCTAGGATATCCCGGAGTACCCGTGTGATCATCCTACGGTCCGCCACCCAGGCTCAAAGGGGTCATAAGACTATTCATGCTAGAAACTTCCGTGTGCAGCCACAGGCCATTATAGGCTCTGCCATAGTTGAGTAAGTTGCGTCAGTTCTTGAAGAGGTGGACTAGCAGATGTAGGGGATTGTAGGTGTACCGGTCTGCCCGGAGTAGAGAGCAAATGCTTCTGAAAGATTGGAGTTGATGGACTCACTTTATCTTCCAACCATTCCGCTGTTATCGTATTATATGGCCTTAAGCCATATTTATTGTAATAAGCTCTCTCTTGAGACATTCGATGTAATAAGTGTGTGATTGCCACTTGAGATGTCTCCAACGTATCTATAATTTTTGATTGCTCCATGCTATATTATCTACTATTTTGGACATTATTGGGCTTTATTTTCCACTTTTATATTAATTTTGGGACTAACCTATTAACCGGAAGCCCAGCCCAGAATTGTTGTTTTTGCCTATTTTAGGGTTTCGAAGAAAAGGAATATCAAACGGAGTCCAAATGGAATGAAACCTTCGGGAACGTGATTTTCTCACCGAACATGATCCAGGAGACTTGGACCCTACGTCAAGAAACAAAGGAGGAGGCCAGGAAGGAGGGGGTGCGCCTACCCTGCCAGGCGCGCCCTCCACCCTCGTGGGCCCCCTGTTGCTCCACCGACCTACTCCTTCCTCCTATATATACCTACATACCCCAAACGATCAGATACGAAGCCAAAACCCTAATTCCACCGCCGTAACTTCCTGTATCCACGAGATCCCATCTTGGGGCCTATTCCGGAGCTCCGCTGGAGGGGGTATCCATCAGGGAGGGCTTCTACATCAACACCATAGCCTCTTCGATGAAGTGTGAGTACTTTACCTCAGACCTTCAGGTCCATAGTTATTAGCTAGATGGCTTCTTCTCTCTTTTTGGATCTCAATACAATGTTCTCCCCCTCTCTTGTGGAGAACCATTCGATGTAATCTTCTTTTTGTGGTGTGTTTGTTGAGATCGATGAATTGTGGGTTTATGATCAAGTCTATCTATGAACAATATTTGAATCTTCTCTGAATTCTTTTATGTATGATTGGTTATCTTTGCAAGTCTCTTCGAATTATCAGTTTGGTTTGGCCTACTAGATTGACCTTTCTTGCAATGGGAGAAGTGCTTAGCATTGGGTTCAATCTTGCGGTGTCCTTTCCTAGTGATAGTAGGGGCAGCAAGGCACGTATTGTATTGTCGCCATCGAGGATAACAAGATGGATTTTTTATCATATTGCATGAATTTATCCCTCTACATCATGTCATCTTGCTTAAGGAGTTACTCTGTTTTCATTAACTTAATACTCTAGATGCATGCTGGATAGCGGTCGATGAGTGGAGTAATAGTAGTAGATGCAGGCAGGAGTCGGTCTACTTGTCTCGGACATGATCCCTATATACATGATCATACCTAGATATTCTCATAATTATGCTCAATTTTGTCAATTGCTCAACAGTAATTTGTTCACCCACCATAGAATACTTATGCTCTTGAGAGAAGCCACTAGTGAAACCTATGGCGCCCGGGTCTATCTTCATCATATTAATCTTCCAATACTTAGTTATTTCCTTTGCTTTTTTACTTTGCCTTTATTTTACTTTGCATCTTTATCATAAAAATACCGAAAATATTATCTTATCATATCTATCAGATCTCACTCTCGTAAGTGACCGTGAAGGGATTGACAACCCCTTATCGCATTGGTTGCGAGGAGTTATTTGCTTTGTGCAGGTACTAGGGGACGCGCGCGCAACCTCCTACTGGATTGATACCTTGGTTCTCAAAAACTGAGGGAAATACTTATGCTACTTTGCTGCATCATCCTTTCCTCTTCGGGGAAATCCAACGCAGTGCTCAAGAGGTAGCACCACTCTATTATAAATCCTTCGAGTATTGTATGTGTCAGCATTACCGATCCAGGGATGACACTGAAGAATAGAGACTTGACCGTTTGAGGTCGGGTCGCTACATCAGATCCAGGGAAGGCTTCAAGATGGAGCCCGGGTGATACGTCCATTTTGCATCATGCTTTTATATTGATAATTATTGCATTATATGCTGTTATTACACATTATGTCACAATACTTATGCCTATTCTCTCTTATTTTACAAGGTTTACATGAAGAGGGAGAATGCCGGCAGCTGGAATTCTGGGCTGGAAAAGGAGCAAATATTAGAGACCTATTCTGCACAACTCCAAAAGTCCTGAAACTTCACGGGAGCACGTTTTGGAATATTAAAAAATACTGGCGAAAGAATTTACCAGAGGGGGCCCACATCCTGGCCATGAGGGTGGGGGTGCGCCATACCCTCTAGGCACGCCCCCTGTCTCGTGGGCCCCCTGGCAGGCCTCCGGTGCCCATCTTCTGCTATATGAAGTCTTTCGTCTGGGAAAAAATCACAAGCAAGCTTATGGGACGAAACTCTGCCGCCACGAGGCGGAACCTTGGCGGAACCAACCTAGGGCTCCGGCGGAGTTGTTCTGCCGGGGAAACATTCCTCCGGGAGGGGGAAATCATCACCATTGATCCTATCATTGGGAGGGGGTCAATCTCAATCAACATCTTCACCAGCACTATCTCCTCTCAAACCCTAGTTCATCTCTTGTATCCAATCTTTGTCTCAAAACCTCAGATTGGTACCTGTGGGTTGCTAGTAGTGTTGATTACCCCTTGTAGTTGATGCTAGTTGGTTCACTTGGTGGAAGATCATTTGTTCAAGTCCTTTAGGCATATTAATATGCCTATGATTCGGAACATGAATATGATTTGTGAGTAGTTACGCTTGTTTCTAAGGACATGGGAGAAGTCTTTCTATAAGTAGTCATGTAAATTTGGTATTCGTTCGATATTTTGATGAGATGTATGTTGTCTATCCTCTAGTGGTGTCATGTGAACGTCGACTACATGACACTTCACCGTTGTTTGGGCCTAGAGGAAGGCATTGGTAAGTAATAAGTAGATGATGGATTGCTAGAGTGACAAAAGCTGAAACCCTAGTTTATGAGTTGCTTCGTAAGGGGATGATTTGGATCCATATGTTTCATGCTATGTGTTGGGGATATTACTACTGGCGTAAACCGGCCTATCTAGGCCGGGCTAACTTCGTCAGTAGTTAAGTAAGTTAAAGCCCAAGAAGACAGAGGAGGGCTCAAGGACCATGGTCGGCTCAAGGCCTGCAGGCGTAAACCGGCGTTAGTAGTTAACCTGTATTGTAAGTTAGGAATAAGAAGAGACCAAGCCGGACACATCTATGAGCCGGTATTGGGACTCCGTAATCCGACGAGATTCACCCATGTATATAAGGGGACAACCCAGCGGCGGTTCAAGGACAACAGACAACAACTCAAGACATAGGCGAAGCTTGTTTGCTCCCTAGTCATCGAAACCCCATCAATTCCATCACAACTAGACGTAGGCTTTTACCTTCATCGAAGGGGCCGAACTAGTATAAACTCTCTTGCGTCCTTGTGTCCGCTTTAACCCCTTCAAGCTAACCCATCGCGATGGCTCCACGACTAAGTCCTTTCTCTAGGACATCTGCCGTGACAAAACCACGACAGTTGGCGCCCACCATGGGGCTATCGCACAATGGTTTCCAGTTCTTGGAGGGCCGCTTTGAAGGACTCGAGGGCTACGCTGTAGGCCGGATGACTAAGAGTCGTCGCGGCAAGCTCTACATCGATGACGCAGGCTGGGGCCCCGAGGCCGGCTCAATTGAGTACGGGTACCGGGTCCCCTTTGGTAGCATTCACGTTTTCATTGGCAAGATCGGTGAACCGGGCCCTGAGCCGGACATCTGCACCGACCTCGTCGAGACGGCTCAGCGTGCGCAATCTGCCCGGGTTAAACCGGCCATGAAGCGTGCCTTCGTGGGAGTCATCCACGGAGAAAGTTATGAGGACGAACCGGAATTTCGCAGGGCGGCTGTCGTTTTTTCCGGTGACGAATCTTCGACCGGAGAAACCGAATCTCTTTATCAGCTACAAGATGGCCGGATTGGGAGTTGTTCCGATGGCGATAGTATTCCGGACCCCTCTGATCTGCCCAACCGGGTTGGAATATTCATGGCCGGAACACAAGCAACACTTCATTCTTCGACAGCTGCGGCAACAATCTCCGGTTCAGCAGCGGCGACGGCTGCCGGGGCAGGAGGCCCAGTGCGCCCGCCGGCTCAGGTTCTATCAGAACTATTTGATGCGTTGGCTGTGCTTATGGCGGAAGTTAATCCGCCAGATCAGGACGTTCACAACACGGAGATTGCAAGGGTAAATGAACAGATCACCCAGGCCAAGGAGGATCTGGCGGCTGACAACACCCAGATGGCCGCAGAGCGGGCCTCTTTAGACGCACAGGCCTACAGGCTTATGTTGGACCAGAGCGCGTCACATGAAGTCATGAGGAGGAAGCACCGATCCCGCTTACCTCCAGTTTTCGAGGCCAGAGACCTTTTCAACACTCCAGGACCAAGAGTCGGCAATCCGCTAGAGGGGAACCGGGCAGAAGCCTCTGGGACCGGTGCACCAGTTCAGCCTCGTCAGATGGACCCGCCTCGTCAAAACACCGTTATACCTCAGGATGCTTTAACACCTCCGGGTCACTACTCCAACCCAATGGACAATCTTGTTGCCGCTGCTGCACGGCTGGAGTCCATTCCAATTGAAGGTGACTCGCCGCAGGCAGTAGAGACGCGACGAGTCAAGGAACTTCTGAGGACAGCTTTGGCCCAACAGGAAGCGTACTCGTACAGCCGTGACCGGATCCACTCGACCCCCCGTCCAAGCCGGAGCTATAGCAGACACATGGATGAACCAACAGTGTCGAGTAATGAACGACGTGGGGCACTCCGTGGCAACAACCTGGCGGGTGGTGCTGATGACGCTCAAGAAGTGGCGAACCGGGCCCGAGCGCACAGGGAGGCCGAGTTAGCCGCACAGCATCAGGCTCAGCAGCTCACGCCGGTTCGTCCAACCATCTCGATCGAACCTGGTGTTACTTCTAGTTCTTTGGGGGGTGCCTTGCCTTATCCCCGCTTTACGCAATGTGCGCCTGCCCAAGGATTTCAAAGGCCCGTGTAAGGTACCAAATTGCACGACGGATCAACCTCCAGAGACATGGGTGGAGAGCTATGAGATGGCCATGGAGATGCTTGATGTGGATGACACGGCGTGTGCGAAATACTTCACCATGATGCTTGAAGGAACGGCCCGTACTTGGTTAAAAAGCTTGCCAGCTAATTCTATCAGTTCATGGGCCCAATTACGAGCCCGATTTATCAGCAATTTCAAGGATACCTGTAAACAACCTATGTCGATAGTGGACTTAGCTGCATGCATCCAGGAGGAAGGAGAATCAACGACTCATTGGGTGCGCCGGGTTTCACAAGTGTTGCACTCCTCAGACCGCATCAACGCTGACACCGCAGTATTAACCCTAGAAGGCGACTACTAGTTTGGGCCCCTGAAGTTGAAATTGGGACGGATGAAGCGTC
Source organism: Triticum dicoccoides (assembly GCF_002162155.2). NCBI lineage: Eukaryota > Viridiplantae > Streptophyta > Magnoliopsida > Poales > Poaceae > Triticum > Triticum dicoccoides. Next base: position 190,208,865 of record NC_041380.1, on the reverse strand, counting down.
ATTGCACCGACATGGGGAACCTCATGGCCGCGTTGGTGAAATATGCTGATTCTGATAGTACCAAGGATCCCAAATCTGATGATGACAAGACAGGGAAAGGGAAGAAGAACAGCATCTCCAAAGGTCAGCAGCATCACTGGGTAGGCAATGGCGGAGGAGGCAAGCGTAAAGCGGATGGTAACATGGACTTTGTGGCTAATACCAACGCACAAGACAATGGCCAGCGACGCAAGGGTAGGCCGAAAAATCGTAATGGAGCACCCAACCCTAACCCAAACCGCCTAAACTATCTGCTAAGCCAGCCCTGTCCAAGACATGGGACGAAGGAGGCCCAGCAAACCACCTTTGGAAGGATTGCTTTATTATGCAGGAGTTCAAGAATTCTAATAATTTCCGGTATGATCACGAATCTGGCGGTGGCTCAGGATCCGGGCCGGGTTACGGTGGAGGAAGTTCCGGTTCCGGATTTAATGGTAATCCGGGCGAACATAATGGTCAAAATAGTCAGAACAACCAGGGTGGTTACAACCAACAGCAGCAACAGTCAGGTTACCAGATCAACCCAAAGCAGTTGAGTAGTGGGCAGTGCCATGTCTTCACCACTAGCTTGGACAAGCGAGACCGGAAGGTTCAGAGGCGGGCAGTCAACTCTGTTGAACCGACCATACCCCGTTATCTACGTTGGTCTGAACAGCCAATCATATGGAGCAGAGAGGATCACCCACCCCAGGTCGATAATCCGGGTCAGTTGGCTCTGGTGGTGGCACCTCAGGTGGGAGGTTATAAGTTCACCAAGGTGCTCATGGATGGAGGGAGCAGCATTAACATCCTGTACTATGAGACCTTCCGTCGTATGGGACTAACATATAAGAATATCAAACCGTCTAATACAGTATTCCACGGTGTAGTGCCTGACAGATCTACATATCCCATTGGTAAGATAGCTCTGGAAGTGGCCTTTGGGGATGATCATGATTCCAGGTTGGAGACATTGACGTTTGAAGTGGTGAAAATCCAAAGTCCATATCATGCCCTGTTTGGGCGACCGGCATACGCCAAGTTTATGGCTCGGCCCTGTTATGTGTATTTGCAGCTCAAGATGCCGGGTCACAAGGGGACAATAACGGTTCACGGAAGCCGCAAAATCGCTTTGGAATGCGAGGAAGGAGATGCGGCTTATGCAGAGTCAGTTTGTGCCACCGAGGAGTTGAAGTACTATAAATACAATGTTGATCCGGCGGACATGACTCCGTTGAAGAAGCTAACTATGGAGCATGATCCAGCCCTGAAGTTCAAATCGGCAGCAGAAACTAAGATTGTTAACTTCGTACCTGGCGATTCGTCCAAGCAGTTCAGCATCAGTGCCAACTTGGATCCTAAATAGGAAAGCGCGCTCATCGAGTTCATCCGTGAGAATCGGGACATTTTTGCATGGAAGCCCTCCGACATGCCAGGTGTACCGAGGCAACTCGCTGAGCACACACTTAATGTGGATCCTAAATATAAACCGGTGAAACAGTTCCTCCACCGGTTTAACGAAGAAAGACGCAAGGTGATTGGAGAAGAGGTAGCCAGGCTCTTAGCAGCTGGCTTTATTGTTGAAGTTTTTCACCCTGAGTGGCTTGCCAATCCAGTGCTGGTCCTCAAGAAAAATGGCACCTGACGCATGTGTGTGGATTACATAGATCTTAATAAAGCTTGTCCAGCAGATCCTTTTACCCTCCCCCGTATTGATCAAATTATTGATGCTACGGCGGGTTGTGAGCGTTTAAGTTTTTTGGATGCGTATTCTGGCTATCATCAGATCAAAATGGCAGTTAAGGACCAGGAGAAGACAACATTTATAACTCCCTTTGGAGCCTTCTGCTATGTGTCTATGCCCTTCGGGCTCAAGAGTGCCCAGGCAACTTACCAACAGTGTGTACAAAATTGTCTTCACAAGCAGATTGGCCATAATGTACATGCTTACGTGGATGATATCATGGTTAAATCCAGGGAGAAGGAGACTCTGATTGATGATTTGAAGGAAAGCTTTGATAACCTGAGAACATACAAGATGATGCTTAATCTGGACAAGTGTGTCTTTGGTGTACCGGCGGGCAAGCTATTGGGTTTTCTAGTGTCCAACAGGGGAATTGAGGCTAATCCGGAGAAGATCACGGCTATCACCTCCCTGGCTAAACCAAAGTGTATCAACGATGTTCAACGCCTGGCAGGCCGGATTGCTGCGCTAAGCCGGTTTATCAGTCGCCTGGGTGAGAAGGCAATCCCTTTGTATCATATGTTGAAAAAGACGAATCAGTTTGTCTGGAGTTCTGCTGCTGATGAAGCATTTGAGGACTTAAAGCGGCAATTGGCCAATCCGCCTGTGCTCGCCGCTCCCATTGACAAGGAGCCGTTACTGCTATATGTTGCTGCTAATGTTCGGGCGGTCGGCGTAGCTATTGTGGTGGAGCGAAAGGAGGTAGGTAAGGAGCATCCGGTTCAACGTCTGGTCTATTATATCAGCGAGGTGCTCATTGAGTCCAAGCAAAGGTATCCGCATTGGCAGAAGCTGGTGTATGGAGTTTTTATGGCAAGCCGGAAGCTTAAACAATATTTCCAAGGGCACTCAATTACGGTGGTCAGTTCTGCTCCTTTGGGAGATATCGTCCAGAACCGGGAAGCAACTGGCCGGATTGCAAAGTTGGCCATAGAGCTAGGGCCGTACGGTTTGAAGTATGTGCCTCGGACAGCGGTTAAGTCTCAAGCACTTGTTGATTTCATCAATGATTGGACGGAAATGCAAGCACCTAAAGAAAAGCCGGATCATACGTATTGGACCATCCATTTTGACGGATCCAGGCAGTTGGAAGGCTCGGGGGCTGGAGTCGTATTAACTTCCCCACGAGGTGATAAGTTTTGTTATGTTCTCCGTTTAATGTTCCCTTGTACTAACAATGCAGCTGAGTATGAAGCCTTGCTCCATGGTCTCCGGATGGCTAAGGAGATGAATCTAAGTTGAGTTAAGTGCTTCAGTGACTCGGACCTTGTGGCTCAGCAAGTGTCTGGCACTTGGGACTCCAAGGACCCACTCATGGCAGCATATCATCGTGAGGTGGATCCACTGTCGCAGGTTATTTCAAAGGCTATCAGATGGACCACGTGGACCGGCGGAAAAATGAAGCGGTAGACGCTTTAAGCCAGCTGGGCTCTCAGCGCAAACCGGTCCCACCCATTGTTTTTCTAGATGTGCTGCACAACCCGTCGGTCAAGATCCCTGGTGAAGAGGATTTGGCTATTCCTGATCCGGAGGCTCAATTGGTGGCGGCTCTTCATGTTATTCCAGATTGGACGCTTCCTTACCTGGCGTACAACAACCGGGGTGAGTTGCCAGAGTATGAGATTCTAGCCCGGCAGATAATCCGGCGATCCAAGTCCATGGCTATCATCAACGGCGAGTTGCATCATTGCAGTATATCAGGAGCTTTTCAACGCTGCATGTCTCCTGAAGAAGGCCGTGAAATTTTGCGTGAGATCCACGAAGGAGATTGTGGTCACCATGCCGGTTCAAAGTCTCTGGTGGCTAAAGCGTTTCGCCATGGTTTTTGTTGGTTAACTGCTCATGCTGATGCGGAGGATCTGGTCAGACGATGTGATGGTTGCCAAAGGTTTTCAAGGCGTGCTCATGTACCGGCTCAAGAATTGAGAATGATTCCAATTACTTGGCCATTTGCGACTTGGGGGCTGGATATGGTTGGGCCTTTCAAAAGGTCCAAAGATAAGAAGACCCACCTCCTGGTGGCGGTTGACAAGTTTACAAAGTGGGTGGAGGCAGAACCTGTTAGCAAGTGTGATGCGGCCACGGCGGTTCAGTTCATCAAAAAGGTGATTTTCCGGTTTGGCTTTCCGCACAGTATTATCACAGATAATGGTACCAATTTGTCCAAAGGTGCTATGAAGGAGTTCTGCGAACGGGAGCGCATCCGGCTCGACGTTTCATCAGTGGCACATCCACAGTCCAATGGTCAACAGAAAGAGCTAATCAAGAGATCTTGAGAGGCATCAAGCCCCGGCTCATGGTTCCTTTGCAGAGAACACCGGGTTGTTCGGTAGAAGAATTACCATCTGTGTTATGGAGCATCAATACAACACCCAACAGATAAACAGGATACACACCGTTCTTCATGGTTTATGGAGCGGAGGCAGTTCTCCCCAGTGATATCCGTCATGATTCACCTCGTGTCATGGCTTATATTGAAGCGGACAACGAGAAAGCACGGCAAGATGCTTTGGACCGGTTGGATGAAGAGCGTGACATCGCAGCCGCCCGATCAGCGATTTACCAGCAGGATCTTTGTCGTTATCACAGTCGCCGGGTCAGAACCAGAACCTTTCAGGAAGGAGATTTGGTGCTTCGGCTCATCCAAGATCAGACTGATATGCATAAGCTATCCCCACCTTGGGAGGGGCCTTTCGTGGTCAGCAAGAATCTGCACAACGGGTCGTACTATCTGATCGATATTCGAGAGCATAAGGACTCACGTACATCAGAGGAGGAGACTAACAGGCCGTGGAATATAGCTCATCTTCAGCCTTACTATACCTGAGCCATTGGCTATACTTATGTACATATTACGACAATGTATATATTATGATTAAATATAATAAACCGGAACCTCAGCTAAAGCGGGGTATATGTTCTTTTACATCATGTGAGGTTACACGGAGTTGCTCTAAAGCGGCCTCCGGTTTACCCCTTGAGTTCGCTTTGCTAAAAGCATCGTGTTATATCACTTGGAGGATTGGTCGTGTCTAAACCAATACCATGCCTCTTGATAGGCAAGAGCCACCAGATCACTTGGGGACTTGGTCATGTCTGAACCAGTCATGCCTCTTGATCGGCCTAAGGCCACAGAATCACTTGGGGGCTTGGTCGAACCCGAACCATGACCATGCCATTTGGTTGGCATAAATGCCACGGTTTCATTTGGGGACCTGGCTGACTAGAACCATAGTTACACCTAACGGGAGCTTGGTCGTGTTTGGCCATGGTAACGCCATTTGATCAGCGTAAATAAACCTTTTTTGGCAAACGGTTTTTTCGTATCTTTTGCTTCACACTTTTCTTTGAAGTGTTTTTTTTGCTTTTCATTGTGTTTTTTAAACCGACAAAGTTTTTTAACCAATCAATTGACGGAACACAGTTCACGTCAATCCGAAGACTATTTGTCCGGTTTGATCCTTGTTGTTAACATCCTCTTATGGAGTAACACGGTGTTTATTATAACCCGGCATGGTTTACATGGTAAACCAGCGTCATATATATATATATATATATATATATATATATATATATATATATATATATATATATATATATATATATATATATATATATATATATATATATATATATATATATATATATATATATACAGGAGCTGTTATCTCCTCCAATAGTGTGGGTTTGCAAAACTCCGCTTCAAGATTGGCCAAGCCAACTTCACGCTCAATGATGGCAGGTATTATGTCTCTCAAAAATTTGATCATATACTTAAAATTGTGTTTTGATTTCATATATGCAGACATCATATTCCGCCTGACGGTACAACCGCGGTGGCACTTGACGAATTTTTCATTTCAGAAAGTGTTTTGGAAAGTTCATTACCACAGGAAGAACAAATTATGCACGAAGGCATATCAACATCAAAGGTATCAGCTAGCCTATTACAAGGCAACATGGTGCCCATAATAATATAATTGTTTTTCGCAAAGGAGAGGCAGTTTAAAACCGGCTTCCGGTTCAAGTTTGGTCACCTGCCTGGCCTGATGGTTGTGGGTCATCCTGCGCCGCTTCAGCCTCCATTTCTCTACCCAGTGGCTGGAAATCCACAGTTGTCCAGTCGATTCCCATTAATGCTTGAAAAACAAATTCATCATGGATCAGCAATGACGGGTCAATATCGGAGCGTAAGTATGCTTACGGATTGGAGGGATCAGATTTTCTGATTCATGGATTGGTGCAGCTATTCGCTTGTTCTAACTGTCATATTGGGCTGGATAATGAGACAAGTCTGCTTCCTCAGCCAGTTGACAAGCTAGCGGACGTACCTCCCGGTTTATTGCTCGCAGATCCGCTTCGCCAAATTCTGACCCATCTTCCTTCAAGTTGGGATAGCCCTGAGCCGCTTCAATAGGATCAAAATCCGGCAGCCAGGCTTTTGCCCGGATTAAGGCATTGATGGCACCGGTTCGAGCAACAGATTTCTTCAGCTCTTCAACCCGGGCAGGAAGCACCGACAGTTTCATCAGAGTATCTTGAATCAAAGTGGGTGCCGGTTTGTTATGAGATGCGGTATAGATGATCCGCTGGGCACCAGTATACAATTGTTCAACCAATGTATAGGCGGCTTTTAGTTTCTTCCGCACATCTGACCCCAAGTGACCAATGCGTGTCCCTGAAATACCATAAAGGGTTAATAAACCGGCGACTCTGTCAGAAGGCAGAGCCAATTCAGAAGGCAAACTGGCTTACCAAAGATAGCAGTAGTCATGGCATGCACGTGCCGCTTTATGTTGGTCAGTTCATCTGCCACTGGTTTTAGTGCAGCCTCGGCATCCTCTGCTCGTTTGATCAAAGCGGACTTTTTCAGTGGTCCAATCCGCCCGCTTCTTCTTGAAGCTCTCGTTAAGCTGTTCCATGGCGCTTAAAGCGCTGGCCAATTCCTCTTTTGCTTTGGAGGTTTCAGCCTGTTGGGTTTTCAGGTTTTCTTGGAGATCGGTGACTTGGTTTTCTTTCGTCTTCAGCTCCGCCTGCATGCATACAGATATATGCTTGAACAAATCGGTATAAGGATTCAAGTACCAATCACATAACAAGTTATGCACTTAGCACTTGGGGGCTAATGCATATTCGGTCTTCATCTTTCAATTGCTTACAAAGTCCCAAGATCAATACAAGTATTCAACTTGGCACTTGGGGGCTAATGGCTATTTGCTCGTATATATTCTGATGCGGCAATTTCAATTACTTAAAGTACCGGTTTAACTACGTTAAGTTGAACCGGCCCTTGGGGGCTACATCAGCGAATTTCAAAGCATCAAGATTTATATTGGTAAGTCCCGATTTGAAAGAATATTACAAACCGGCCCTTGGGGGCTAGAAGAGTCAGCAAGAATGGAAGCATACAAGCAGGAAGGAGCATATGGAAGTTACCTCATATTTCTCTTTCATCATATTAACCAGACCGGCTTCATAGTCGCGACTGGTATACAACCGGTTCAGATAGCCGGAATGGATATCTTGGGCGTTCAGAGCAGCATAAGTCGTCAGATCAGCGTTCCACTTGCCTTTGCCAAAGGCAGCAAATTCTTCCTTGACAAAATGTTTGGATAAAGCGATAGGATTGCTTGGCTCAGTATGGCCAGTGCCAGTAATGACAACCTCATAATCCTGTGTACCGTGCACTAGGATGTTGGCTTGTTAGTAGGTTTTGCTGGACCAGTGGAACTTTCAATCCGGATGGAACCTGTGGGCTGATTGACAGGACCTGAGGCGTCAGTAGGTATCTCTTCAGCAATAAGATCATCGTCCCGCCGCGGTGGATCATTGGGTATATCCTCAGGAATAGCCGCTTCAAGATTGGGTGTCTTGCCTGGTTCAAGAATGACATCTTCTTCGGCCGCTTTGTCCAGGCGGGCCTTCTTTCTTGGCCTAGGTTTGGCCCTGAGAAGAATAACAAAATCAAATACAGCATATGTTATAAGGCAATGTACTGCAAACATCACAATAAGTATAGCTTACCCAAGCACCGTTTTGAGCGGTGGGAGCTGAGTAGCCGAAGACTCGCCAGAAGATGAGTGGGAAGTAACCTGGTAATCGGAGTCAGATGGATTAAGAGGTTGACGAAAGTAGCCCGCTTTAGGACAAGCACTGACAAGCAAATTAGATACCTCTGAATGGCGTTTCTGAACCGGACTGTTCGGTAAACCGCTGGAGGTAACTACCTGGCCGCTGTGTCGGGTGGTGCGACGAGCTTCGTGTTATTGGGTCTTCATAAGAAGTTTAGGATCCAAATAAGCAAGAGGATGAGAAAATTTAACTTTCCGGTTTGCCTGACGGATCTTTTGTGAAGGCAAAGTTTCTGAATCGGAAGAGAGAATAATTACCTCTGCAACATCTGCATGGTTGGCTTCGGCATCATCCTGACAAATAGCATCATCAATAAGACGCATGAAAAATAAACCAAGTGAGTCAAGCTCTACCTCAAAGTCCGGATTATCCACCTCATCATCAGGGGCCGGATTAGAAGATGCAGTGGTTCTTTTCCCGTGGGCAGTCTTCTTCACAGCTTTAGTCTTTTGCCGGGTTGCTCCTTCCGGTTTGTCTGGTTTTTCTGGTTTCTCATGCGGCAGTTTTTTGCTCCAAAACGGATCATTGCCCTGATTATGCAGACACTGATATTAAAAACAATGACCAGACATATCAATAACAGATTCAGCAAAGAGAAAAATCAAAGTCTTACAGCTGGCGGTTTGTTGGTGGCACAGAAGGGAAGCAGGCCGGTTCTAGCGCAGACGTGTTCCATTTCATTCAGTATCTTATGCACAGCCTCTGTGATTTCTTCATCGGAGAGCTGGAATTTTGAATGTCGCAGTGGGTCATCAACACTGTCAGTATACTCGCACATCAAACCGGAGCGCTGACTAAGGGGCAGTATGCTCCATGATATCCAACAGCGAGCGAGATCAACCCCTGTTAAACCGTTGGCCATAAAGGCTCTGAGCTTTGACAACTAGGGAGCATATTTGCTTCTCTCCTGGGCAGTCAATCTTTGAGGAAAAGGGTGTGTATTGCTGAGCCGCTTCGGACGAAAGCCAGGCAAGGGATTCTCACCAGCAGGGGAGGTGTCTTTTCAGTAGAACCATGTCTGATTCCACTCCTTGGGGTGACTGTGCAGCTTGGCGTGAGGGTATGTGACCTCTTTCCTTTTCTGAATCGCCATGCCACCCAACTCCGTATTAGAGCCATCAGTAAACTCAGTACGGCGGTTTAGATGGAAAAGGTATCTGAACAATTCCACTGTGGGCTCCTCTTGAAAGAACACCTCATAGAGCACTTGGAAGTGGCACATATTTGTAACAGAGTTGGGGCCAGTGTCTTGCGGATGGAGTTGGAAATCGGCTAAAACATCCCGGTAAAATTTAGAATCGGGCGGCTTAAAGCCCCGGGCTAAGTGATCTACGAAAACAACAACCTCTCCTTCTCGAGGTGTGGGAGGGCATTCTTTGCCAGGAGCCCTCCAATGGATGGTATCTTTGCTGCCTAAAGCGCCTATCAGGACTAAGTCGTCTAGTTGATCCTCTGTGACGCAAGAAGGAACCCAATTGCACTCATATACTTGCTTTGCCATGATGGAATCTACAAGGTAGAAGATCCCGGTTCAAAAATGCATTTGATCAAGGTACGTTGGTATGGGCACTGTTAAACCGGAGACAGAACTATGTGAACCGGAGTTTCATGAAGCAACCAACATCTGGCGGTTCAACAAGGGGACTAATGGCATATACCGGTATGGAAAATTTTCTATAAGGTTAAACGCCTGATCTAAGCATTGAAAAGCTGAGATTGCGGATGGACAATTACGCCCAAATAGGTTTCACAAGATTTCTTTACAACATTGGATCTGAAGCAAGTTCAGAGAAGAGATAAATACTTAGAGGTTCAAAGGAGCATTACCGAACCAATGAGCAAAATGTTCATATAGACCCATGGTTTGAGATGCATAAGTAAAGGCGAAGGTCAAACAACTATCATTGCACAGAATAAAGATTTGCGGATTCATCTAAAGATCTATTGTATGAGCAAGTGGCAGACGATGAACACTGAAGAACTGCGAAACCCTAGGCCAGATCTGCGGGGGAAAATATAGAATATTTACCGGAGCTGAGGAAGATGCGGAAGGTTGCCGCGATGTTCTGGTGCGCTCAGGTTGATGCAGCCGCCAAGGATGAGGCAAAGGTCGACGGCGGCGGCGGAGCTCCAAGGCTGGCGATGCGAGGAAGATGAAGAAGGCATGAAAGGAGAAAAGAAATGACCCTTCGGTCCTATTTATAAGGCGAAAGAACATGAGTCAGGCGCGACAATCAAGGGGCCACAAAACGGAGTTGTCACCTCGATTTTCGCCAATCTATTAAACAAAGAAGCAGAATGGATAGCTTCGTTATGACAGGTGATGTCACTCCGGTTTACAGCAATCAGAGAAGATGACATCATAGCGGTTTACCAATTTATAAGAAGATGTTGAAGATGAAGCTTTTATTAAAGGATTGACATGAACCCGTTCAAATCAATTTGGGCCTAATGTTGGGGATATTACTACTGGGCATAAACCGGCCTATCTGGGCCGGGCTAACTTTGTTAGTAGTTAAGTAAGCTAAAGCCCAAGAAGACAGAGGAGGGCTCAAGAACCATGGTCGGCTCAAGGCCTGCAGCCGTAAACTGGTGTTAGTAGTTAACCTGTATTGTAAGTTAGGAATAAGAAGAGACCAAGCCGGACACATCTATGAGCCGGTATTGGGACTCCGTAAGCCGACGAGAGTCACCCGTGTATATAAGGGGACACCCGGCGGCGGTTCAAGGACAACAGACAAACACTCGAGACATAGGCGAAGCTTGTTTGCTCCCTAGTCATCGAAACCCCATCAATTCCACCACAACTAGACGTAGGCTTTTACCTTCATCGAAGGGGCCGAACTAGTATAAACTCTCTTGCGTCCTTGTGTCTGCTTTAACCCCTTCAAGATAACCCATCGCGATGGCTCCACGACTAAGTCCTTTCTCTAGGACATCTGCCGTGACAAAACCACGACACTATGGTTAGGTTTACCTTAATACTTCTTTCGTAGTTGCAGATGCTTGCAAGAGGGGTTAATCATAAGTGGGATGCCTGTCCAAGGAAGGGCAGTACCCAAGCACCGGTCCACCCACATATCAAATTATCAAAGTACCGAATGTGAATCATATGAACGTGATGAAAACTAGCTTAACAATAATTCCCATGTGTCCTCGGGAGCGTTTTCCTTTATATAAGAGTTTGTCCACGCTTGTCCTTTGCTACAAAAAGGATTGGGCCATCTTGCTGCACCTTATTTACTTTTATTACTTGTTACCCGTTGATACGTCTCCAACGTATCTATAATTTTTGATTGTTCAATGCTATTATATATTCTGTTTTGGATGTTTAATGGGCTTATTAATACACTTTTATATTATTTTTGGGACTAACCTATTAACCGGAGGCCCATCCCAAATTGTTGTTTTTTTGCCTATTTCAGTGTTTCACAGAAAAGGAATATGAAACGGAGTCCAAACGGAATGAAACCTTCTTGAGCGTGATTTTTGGAACAAACGTGATCCAGAGGACTTGGAGTGGATGTCAAGAAACCAACAAGGAGGCCACGAGGCAGGGAGCGCGCCTACCCCCTGGGCGCACCCTCCCCCCTCGTGGGCCCCTCGTGGCTCCACCGACCTACTTCTTCCTCCTATATATACCTACGTACCTTGAAAACATCCAGGAGCACCACGAAACCCTATTTCCACCGCCGCAACCTTCTGTACCCAAGAGATCCCATCTTGGGGCCTTTTCCGGAGCTCCGCCAGAGGGGGCATTGTTCACGGAGGGCCTCTACATCAACTCCATGGCCCCTCCGATGATGTGTGAGTAGTTTACCTCAGACCTTCGGGTCCATACTTATTAGCTATATGGCTTCTTCTCTCTCTTTGGATCTCAATACAAAGTTCTCCTCGATTCTCTTGGAGATCTATTGGATGTAATCTTCTTTTGCGATGTGTTTCTCAAGATCTGATGAATTGTGGGTTTATGATCAAGACTACCTATTAACAATATTTGAATCTTCTCTAAGCTCTTTTATGTATGATTGGTTTATCTTTGCAAGTCTCTTTGAATTATCAGTTTGGTTTGGCCTACTAGATTGATCTTTCTTGCCATGGGAGAAGTGCTTAGCTTTGGGTTCAATCTTGCGGTGCTTGATCCGAGTGACAGAAAGGGAAACGACACGTATTGTATTGTTGCCATCGAGGATAAAAAGATGGGGTTTATATCATATTCCATGAGTTTATCCCTCTACATCATGTCATCTTGCCTAAAGCATTACTCTGTTCTTATGAACTTAATACTCTACATGCATGCTGGATAGCGATCGATGTGTGGAGTAATAGTAGTAGATGCAGGCAGGAGTCGGTCTACTTGTCACGAACGTGATGCCTATATACATGATCATACCTAGATATTCTCATAACTATGCTCAATTCTATCAATTGCTCGACAGTAATTTGTTCACCCACCGTAATACTTATGCTATCTTGAGAGAAGCCACTAGTGAAACCTATGGCCCCCGGGTCTATTTTTCATCATACAAGTTTCCAATCTATTTTATTTTGCAATCTTTACTTTCAATTTATATCATAAAAATACCAAAAATGTTTATCTTATTATTATTATCTCTATCAGATCTCACTCTTGCAAGTGGCCGTGAAGGGATTGACAACCCCTTTATCGCTTTGGTTGCGAGGTTCTTATTTGTTTGTGTAGGTACGAGGTGACTCGTGTGTGGTCAACTACTGGATTGATACCTTGGTTCTAAAAAACTGAGGGAAATACTTACGCTGCTTTGCTGCATCACCCTTTCCTCTTCAAGGGAAAACCAACGCATGCTCAAGAGGTAGCACCCGTTACAAATTACCTTATCACAAAACTATGTGTTATCGATAATTTCAGTGCTTGCACATAATACCTTACTGAAAACTTCTTATCATTTCCTTTTGCTCCTTGTTGGGTTCGACACTCTTACTTATCGAAAGGACTACTATAGATCCCCTATACTTTTGGGTCATCAAGACTCTTTTCTGGCGCCGTTGCCGGGGAGTGAAGCGCCTTTGGTAGGTGGAATTTGGTAAGGAAAAATTTATATAGTGTGTTGAAATTTACTATCACTTGTTACTATGGAACATAATCCTTTGAGGGACTTGTTCGGGATATCTTCACCCCGACCAGTAGGGCAAAGAGTTGCTCCTCAACCTACTGAACCTACGGAAAATGTTTACTTTGAAATTCCTTCGGGTATGATAGAGAAACTGCTAGCTAATCATTTCACAGGTGATGGAACATTACATCCCAATTTGCACCTAATCTATGTGGATGAAGTTTCTGGATTATTTAAGCTTGCAGGTATGCCTGAGGATGTTATCAAGAAGAAGGTATTCCCTTTATCTTTGAAGGGAAAGGCATTGACATGGTTCAGGCTATGTGATGATATGGTATCATGGAACTACAACCGATTGAAATTGGAATTTCATCAGAAGTTTTATCCTATGCATCTTGTTCATCGTGATCCTAATTATATATTTAATTTTTGGCCTCGCAAAGGAGAAAGCATCACTCAAGCTTGGGGGAGGCTTAAGTCAATGTTATATTCATGCCCCAATCATGAGCTCTCAAGAGAAATTATTATTCCAAATTTTTATGCTTGGCTTTCTCTCAGTAATCGATCCATGCTCAATACTTCTTGTACTGGTTCTTTTATAATGAAGACTATTGAATTGAAATGGGATTTATTGGAAAGAATTAAACGCAACTCTAAAGATTGGGAACTCGACAAAGGTAAGGAGTCAGGTATAACACCTAAGTTTGATTGTGTTAAATCTTTTATGGATACCAATGCTTTTCGTGAATTTAGCACTAAATTTGGACTTGACTCTGAGATAGTAGCCTCTTTCTGTGAATCCTTTGCTACTCATGTTGATCTCCCTAAGGAGAAGTGGTTTAAATATAATCCTACCATTGAAGTAAAAGTAGTTGCACCTATTAAAGTTGAAGAAAAGATTATCACTTATAATGTTGATCTTGTTGTTCCTATTGCTTATATTGAGAAACCACCTTTCCCAGTTAGAATAAAGGATCATGCTAAAGCTTCAACTGTGGTTCGTAAGAGTAATACTAGAACACCTACACCCCCTGAGCAAATTAAAGTCGAACCTAGTATTGCTATGGTTAAAGATCTCTTGGCCGATAATATCGATGGGCATGTTATTTACTTCTGTGATGAGGCTGCTAGAATTGTTAGACCCGATACTAAAAATAAACATAGGCCTATTGTAGGCATGCCTGTTATTTCTGTTAAAATAGGCCTATTATTACTATCATGGCTTATGTGATATGGGTGCTAGTGCAAGTGCAATACCTCATTCCTTATACAAAGAAATTGTGCATGATATTGCACCTGCTGAGATAGAAGAGATAGATGTTACAATTATGCTTGACAATAGAGATACCATTTCACCAGGTTAGATTGTTAGTGATGTTGAAGTCTTGTGTGGGAAAGTTAAATATCCTGCTGATTTTCTTGTTCTTGGTTCCCCACAAGATGACTTTTGTCCCATTATATTTGGTAGACCCTTGAATACTGTTAATGCTAAGATAGACTGCAAAAAGGATATTGTTTCTGTTGGTTTAGGGAATATGTCTCATGAATTTAACTTTACTAAATTTTGTAGACAACCCCATGATAAAGAATTGCCTAGTAAAGATGAGATTATTGGTCTTGCTTCTATTGTCGTGCCTCCTAATGATCCTTTAGAACAATATTTGCTAGACCATGAAAATGATATCTTTATGAATGAAAGAATGGAAATAGATGAAGTGTTCTTTAAACAGGGACCTATTTTGAAACACAACTTGCCTGTTGAAATCCTAGGGGATCCTCCTCCACCCAAGGGTGATCCGGTGTTTGAGCTTAATCCATTGCCAAATACTCTAAAATATGCTTATCTTGATGAAAAGAAGATATATCATGTTATTATTAGTGCTAACCTTTCAGAGCATGAAGAAAAGAAATTATTGAAAACTCCGAAGAAGCATCATGCTGCTATTGGATATACTCTTGATGATCTTAAGGGCATTAGTCCCACTCTATGCCAGCACAAAATAAAATTGGAGAAAGACGCGAAATCTGTTGTTGATCGCCAACGACGGTCCTAAGATGAAAGAAGTGGTAAGAAAAGAAATACTAAAGCTTCTGGAGGCAGGTAAAATTTATCCCGTTGTTGATAGTCAGTGGGTATGACCTGTCCATTATGTCCCTAAGAAGGGAGGTATTACTGTTGTTCCTAATGATAAAGATGAATTGATCCCACAAAGAGTTGTTATAGGTTATAGAATGATAATTGATTTCTGCAAAATAAATAAATCTACTAAAAAGGATCATTACCCTTTACCTTTCATTGATCAAATGCTAGAAAGATTATCCAAACATACACATTTTTGCTTTCTAGATGGTTATTCTGTTTTTATCAAATACCAATGTCAAAAGAGGATCAGGAAAAGACCACTTTTACTTGCCCTTTCGTTACTTTTGCTTAGAGACATATGCCTTTTGGTTTATGCAATGCACCTGCTACCTTTCAAAGATGTATGGCTGCTATATTCTCTGACTTTTGTGAAAAGAATGTTGAGGTTTTCATGGATGATTTCTCAGTATATGGAACTTCTTTTGATGATTGCTTAAGCAACCTTGATCGAGTCTTGATTTGGGAGAAGTGCCACTTTATTGTTAATGAAGGTATTGTCTTGGGGTCTTGAAGTTGATAAAGCTAAAGTTGATGCTATCGAAAAGATGCCGTGTCCTAAGGACATTAAAGGTATAAGAAGTTTCCTTGGTCATGCCAGTTTTTATAGGAGGTTCATTAAAGACTTCTCAAAAATATCTAGGCCTCTAACTAATCTCTTAGAAAAAGAGGTTCCTTTTGCCTTTGATGATGATTGTGTAGAAGCATTTGAAATACTTAAGAAAGCCTTGATTTCTGCACCCATTATTCACCCTCCTGATTGGAATTTACCATTTGAAATTATGTGTGATGCTAGTGATTATGCTGTAGGTGCTGTTTTAGGACAAAGAGTTGATAAGAAATTAAATGTTATCCAGTATGCTAGTAAAACTCTAGACAGTGCCCAAAGAAATTATGCTACTACTGAAAAGGAATTTTTAGTAGTTTTATTTGCTTGTGATAAGTTCAGACCTTATATTGTTGATTCTAAAGTAACTGTTCACACTGATCATGCTGCTATTAAATATCTTATGGAAAAGAAAGATGCTAAACCTAGACTTATTAGATGGGTTCTCCTACTACAAGAATTTGATTTGCATATTATTGATAGAAAGGGAGCTGAGAACCCCGTTGCAGACAACTTGTCTAGGTTAGAGAATGTTCTTCATGACCCACTAACTATTGATGATCTTGATGAAAAATTAGGTGTCATAAATGCTTCTCGTACTGCTCCGTGGTATGCTGATTATGCTAGTTATATTGTTGCTAAATTTATACCACCTAGTTTCACATACCAGCAAAAGAAAAAGTTTTTTCTATGATTTAGACATTACTTCTGGGATGACCCACACCTTTATAAAGAAGGAGTAGATGGTGTTATTAGACGTTGTGTACCTGAGCATGAACAGGAACAGATCCAATGCAAGTGTCACTCCGAGGATTATGGAGGACACCACACTGGAGACAGAACTGCGCATAAGGTATTGCATTCCGGTTTTTATTGGCCTACTCTTTTTAAAGATGCCCGTAAGTTTGTCTTGTGTTGTGATGAATGTCAAAGAATTGGTAATATTAGTAAACGTCAAGAAATGCCTATGAATTATTCACTTGTTATTGAACCATTTGATGTTTGGGGCTTTGATTATATGGGACTATTTCCTTCCTCTAATGGGTATACACATATTTTAGTTGTTGTTGATTACGTTACTAAGTGGGTAGAAGCTATTCCAAGTAGTAGTGCTGATCATAACACCTCTATTAAGATGCTTAAAGAAGTTATTTTTCTGAGGTTTGGAGTCCCTAGATATTTAATGACTGATGGTGGTTCACATTTCATTCATGGTGCTTTCCGTAAAATGCTTTCTAAGTATGATGTTAATCATAGAATTGCATCTCCTTACCATCCCCAGTCTAGTGGTCAAGTAGAATTAAGTAATAGAGACCTCAAATTAATTTGGCAAAAGACTGTTAATAGATCTAGAAAGAATTGGTCCAAGAAACTTGATGATGCATTATGGGCTTATAGAACTGCATATAAAAATCCTATGGGTATGTCTCCGTATAAAATGGTCTATCGAAAAGCATGTCACTTACCTCTCGAACTAGAACATAAGGCATATTGGGCCATTAAAGAGCTCAACTATGACTTCAAACTTGCCGGTGAGAAGAGACTATTTGACATTAGCTCACTTGATGAATGGAGAACCCAGGCCTATGAGAATGCCAAACTGTTTAAAGAAAAAGTTAAAAGATGGCATGACAAAAGGATACAAAAATGTGAGTTCAATGTAGGTGATTATGTATTGTTATACAACTCTCGTTTAAGATTTTTTGCAGGAAAACTCCTCTCTAAATGGGAAGGTCCTTATGTAATCGAGGAGGTCTATCAATTTGGTGCCATAAAAATCAACAACTTCGAAGGCACAAATCCGAGGGTGGTGACGGTCAAAGAATCAAACATTATATCTCACGCAATCCCATAAATGTTGAAACTAATGTTATTGAAACTGTAACCCCGGAGGAATACATAAGGGACACTTTCCAGAACATTTCAAACTCTGAAAAGGAAGAGGTGTGTGGTGCGGTAAGTAAACCGACTCCAAAACAATTCTAATGACAATTTTTCTCCGTTTTGGAATATTTAAGAAAATAGGAAAATAAGAAGCAGTCCGAGAAGGACACGAGGCTCCCACGAGGGTGGAGGGCGCGCCCTACCCCCTGGGTGCGCCCCCTGCCTCTTGGGTACCTCGTGTGCTCTCCAGACTCTACTTTCTTGCACAATACTTCTTTCGGTCAGTAAAAATTCACTATATATTCTTTTGAAGGTTTTGACCACCGTACCATGCAATTATCCTCTGTTTTTGTTTTGAGCTGTTTTCTGCCAGAGTTGTCAAGGTCAGGCATCATGCCGTTCCCCTCCTTCAACAATGAGGGCAACGATGCTTGGCTAATGAAGATAGAGCTGAAGATAAAAGAACCCAGAGAGATCAACAAGGATGGGATCAAGAAGGTCATGGAGGATCAAGTTCCGGTAGTAGAAGATGAAGACATCCTTCAACCTCATCACAATATTCTTACCCCAACAGAGATTGAACTTTTTAAGATGACTGAGTTAGCTCACATTCAAAACAAGTATCTCACACGTGAAAATATTTTGTTGAAGGAGCATATCATCGCACTCAAGGGCATCATCCGCAAATTGGAGGATCTCCTACGCTCGATGTGCGACTATCCATCATCACCACCATCTCCTTCACCCCCGAGGAAAGAGATATAAACACATTGGTATGCGCACTCCCCTTGGCAACTTCCAAGCTTGGGGGAGCGCCCCGGTATCGTATCACCATCACACTCCTATCTTTACTGTTTTTCTTAGTTCGATCCTTTTGGTTATATCTTGATCTAGTAGAATAAAGTTTTAGTATGATCTAGTTTTGAGTTTTGCTTTATGATCCTTCCATGTAATCGAGTCCGTGAGCTATATATAATAAAGATTAGTTATGAGTCAAGGGCCTAATTATCTTGCCATGATCTGGAGGGAATAAAAATAAAAGAGAAGAGAAAGAATAAAAATAAATAAAGAGATCATATGGATCTTATGGAGAGTAATGACTTCACATATAAAGAGTATGATGAATAAAAGTTGTTGAGAGTTGACAAACATAGTTTTGGTCATCGTTGCAATTAATAGGAAGTAATAAAGGAAGAGAGGTTTTCACATATAAATATACTATCTTGGACATCTTTTATGATTGCGAGCACTCATTAAAATATGACATGCTAAAAAGTTGATGTGGGACAAGGAAGACAACATAATGGGTTATGCTTTCTTACATCCTAAATAAATTATATTGTCTTGGATCATCCAACATTTTGAGTTTGCCTTTCCCCCTCATGCTAGCCAAATTCCTTGCACTAAGTAGAGATACTACTTGTGTTTCCGAATATCCTTAAACCCAGTTTTGCCATGAGAGTACACCATATCTACCTATGGATTGAGTAAGATCCTTCAAGTAAGTTGTTATTGTTGCAAGAAATAAAAATTGCTCTCTAAATATGTATGATTTATTAGTGTGGAGAAAATAAGCTTTATACGATCTTGTGATGTGGAAGAAATAAAAGCGATGGACTACATAATAAAGGTCCGTATCACAAGTGGAAATATAAAGTGACGTTCTTTCGCATTAAGATTTTGTGCATCCAACCATAAAAGCACATGACAACCTCTGCTCCCCTCTGCGAAGGGCCTATATTTTACTTTTGTCTTATACTTCATACAAGAGTCATGGTGATTTTCACCTTTCCTTTTTGCATTTTATCCTTTGGCAAGCACTGGGTGTTGGAAAGATCCTGATATATATAGATAATTGGATGTGAGTTTTCATGAACTATTATTGTTCACATTACCCTTGAGGTAAAAGGTTGGGAGCAAAACTATAAGCCCCTATCTTTCTCTGTGTCCGATTAAAACTTCATACCCATAAATATTGCGTGAGTGTTAGCAATTATGAAAGACTAAATGATAGTTGAGTATGTGGACTTGCTGAAAAGCTCTTATATTGACTCTTTCCGATGTTATGATAAATTGCAATTGCTTCAATGACTGAGATTATAGTTTGTTAGTTTTCAATGAAGCTTCTGGTTCATACTTGAAATTGTGAATGAATTGCTACTTTAGCATAAGAAAGCATATGACAATATATATATATATATATGTTGCTGTTATAAGAATGATCATGATGCCCTCATGTCCGTATTTTGTTTTATCGACACCTCTATCTCTAAACATGTGGACATATTTTTCTCTATCGATTTCCGCTTGAGGACAAGCGAGGTCTAAGCTTGGGGGAGTTGATACGTCCATTTTGCATCATGCTTTTATATCGATAATTATTGCATTATGGGATGTTATTAAACATTATGTCACAATACTTATGCCTATTCTCTCTTATTTTACAAGGTTTACACGAAGAGCGAGAATGCGGGCAGTTGTAATTCTGGGCTGGAAAAGGAGCAAATATTAGAGACCTATTCTGCACAACTCCAAAAATCCTGAAACTTCACGGGAGCATGTTTTGGAATATATAAAAAATATTGGCGAAAGAATATACCAGAGGGGGCCCACACCCTGGCCATGAGGGTGGGGGGCGTGCTCTACCCCGTGGGCGCACCCCCCTTTCTCGTGGGCCCCCTAGCAGGCCTCCGGTGCCCATCTTCTGCTATATGAAATCTTTCATCCGGGAAAAATCATAAGCAAGCTTACGGGACGAAACTCCGCCGCCACGAGGCGGAACCTTGGTGAAACCAATCTAGGGCTCCGGCCGAGCTGTTCTGCCAGGGAAACATCCCTCCGAGAGGGGGAAATCATCACCATCATCATCAGCATCGATCCTCTCGTCGGGAGGGGGTCAATCTCCATCAACATCTCACCAGCACCATCTCCTCTCAAACCCTAGTTCATCTCTTGTATCCAATCTTTGTCTTGAAACCTCAGATTGGTACTTGTGGGTTGTTAGTAGTCACTACAAAAAAAAGACACATCTGTGACATTTTGGGCTGAATGAAATTTTTTTCTGTCCTACATATGACATTTCTATGACGATAATTGTGACAAAACCCGGTATCATCATAGATGTGGTGGGCTCCTACTTCTATGACAAAAAATCATGACAGAAAATGGGATTTTCGTCCTGGGCGGGCCGGAGACGCAACTGCATGACATTCTTTGGGCCGTCTATGATGGAAAAAACCGTGGTAGAAGCGAGGGGGAGGAAAATTTCGGGGAGTTCCCGGTTACGGTGGGAGGTCGGGGGCCGAGCGATGCGCGTTTCTCTCGTACACGTACGCACGTGTGTGCGAGACGTTGGCTCTAACGGAACCCGAGCGAGGCGTTGGGCTCTAACTGAACCCGAGCGATTGCACTACAGGCTACGCGTTAGTGAACCCAAGCGATTGATCGATGGATGTTAACTGAACCCGATCGAGCGATTCCTTCACTATTGCTGCTAACTGAAGCCGATCGATGTTGCCTCTAGGATGAACAGTGAGCGTTGCAGGGGGGTTTGGATGAACAGTGAGCGGTGGCGTTGCCTCTAGATGAACGAGACCCCGTGGTGTGGTGGAGGGCTGGATGAACAGTAGACGGTGGAGGGGTGCCCGTGGAGGGGTGGTTGAACAGGATCCCGTGGTGTGGAGGGATGGATGAACAGTAGACGATGGAGGGGTGCCCGTGGAGGGGCGGTTGAACAGGACCCCGTGGTGTGGAGGGCTGGATGAACAGTAGATGGTGGAGGGGTGGTTGAACAGTAGCTGATGGAGTAGCGCGCGGTGGAGGCTGGATGAACTGGAGCCCGTGGAGGCAGGATGAACAGGAGCCCGCGGAGGCTGGAGGAGGTCGACGGTGCAGATGAACACTATCCCATGGAGTCCCGTTTTGCGGTACGCCACACCCCTCCTGATGAACAGGACCCCCGTTTCGACCGTAGCGCTCCAACACAAGTCCGTTTCCTCCGTTTTGTAGTACGCCACACCCCTCCCGATCAACAGGACCCCCGTTTCGACCATAGGAGGTCCGTTTCCTCCGTTTTACGGTTCGCCACACCCATCCCGATCAACAGGACCTCCGTTTCGACTGTACGAGGTCCGTTTCCTCCGTTTTGCGGTATGCCACACCCCTCCCGATTAACAGGATCCCGTTTCGAATGTGGCTGGTCGAACAAAAGGCTGTTTCCTCCGTTCTGCGGTACGCCAGGTCTCGTTTCCATCGCATGTTCCGTCCAAGCCCTCCCGATGAACACGACGCATTTCGTTGCCTCCCCATGAACACGACACATTTCGTTGCCTCCCCATGAACACGACGCATTCCGTTGCCTCCCCATGAACACGACGACGACGATGTTTCTCCGTTCCGACCCAGCCATGTACACGAGCCCTCGCCGTACGTATGCGCGAGTAGGCGTTCGAGACCCCGCCCGTATGTACACATACGTGGCCGTATTTTCTTTCTTGCACCCTGACCGCTGTACGTACGTGTACATACTACATGCACGCCTCTACTACGACACGTGCGCGCCTCTACATCGACCAGTATATATGTACGTACACGTTCGCGACCAGAATGACAACACTACGTACGCTTGAACCAGGTGGGTCCCGACTGTCAGGACTTCCTTGCGTGCGAAGATGTACCTGGTGGGTCCTAGCAGTCAGGAGGGCGAATCATTTTGTTTTTTTGCCCGGACGCTCTTCCTTGCGTGCGAAGGTGTAGCTGGTGGGCCGAGCAGTCAGGGGGGAAACGTTTTTTCGCGAAATACGGTGGCCCGTCCGGTGGGTCCCCGCTGTTAGGTGGAGGAATAATTATTTTGCATGTAATAAGGAGGCACTTCCTTGCTGAGGCCGTGGACCCAGCTGTCAGCCTCTCCACGTACAGTCCACGTCCGATGGAAGTCGTTCCTTAACCCCGTTGACCACGCCGCGCCGAGAGCACCAGGGCGGTGGACGATGGTGAGGCCTAGGAATGGGACGACGGGGAGCCGGGGAAGACGCGGCAGTGGAAGCCCGCACGGAGAGGAGTACAAGGGTTCACTGGTTTGGCTGCGGTGTGAGGCTGCCATCGCCGCAGGGCGTGGCCAGCGGTGGGAATAGTAGGGGGCGGTGAGGCCTCCGCGGCAGCACAGCCGACCACGGGAGGCAGGAGTATGCGGCACGACCGGTGCTGCTTTGGGCGGCTGGATCAAGAAGACCAGAGGTTGAAGAAGCACTACGGCTGTTGGATGGACATCGTACGGTCACTAGAACTAGAATTGTTCATATTGACTAAAGTTGACAAAGGCCCCCGTCCCAGTCAACTTAGTAGGCCCACAAGTCAGACTCCCACCATGGTGGGTCCCAGCTACCAGGGGGAGTATTCATTTTTTTGTGCGTAATAAGGAGGCACTTCCGGTGGGTCCGAGCTAAGAGCGGCGGGAACGTTTTTTTTCACGAAATACGCTGGCCCGTCCGGTGGGTCCGAGCAGTCAGGGGGGAAACGTTTTTTTCGCGAAATAAGGTGGCCCGTCCGGTGGGTCCCTGCTGTAAGGTGGAGGAATAATTATTTTGCGCGTAATAAGGAGGCAGTTCCTTGCGGCCGCCTGGACCCAGCTGTCAGCCTCTCCACGTACAGTACTCTTCCCATGGAAGTCGGTTGTTGACCATGTTGACCACGCCGCGCCGAGAGCACTAGGGCGGTGGTCTGGACGACGGCGAGGCCTAGGAAGGGGACGACACGGAGCCGGGGAAGATGTAGAAGTGGAAGCCCGTGCAGAGAGGAGTACGAGGGTTCACTGGTTCGGCTGCGGTGTGAGGCTACCGTCACTGCAGAATAACAGGGGGTGTGGGTGAGTGGAGGGATGGCCTGGCCAGCGGTGGGAGTAGTATGGGGGCGGTGAGGCCTCCGCGGCAGCACAGCCGGCCACGGAAGGCGGGAGCAGGCGGCACGACTGGCGCTGCTTTGGGCGGCTGGACCAAGAAGACCAGAGGTTGAAGAAGCACTACGGCCGTTGGATGGACATCGTACGGTCACTGAAGCTAGAAACGTTTATTATTGACTAAGTTGACAAAGCCCTTGGTACGCTCCATCTTAGTAGGCCCACAGGCCAGCCTCCGAAACAGTGCGCCCCAGATGTCTGGGGGAGGAATCATTTTTTGGGTGGCCGAAGCTAAGAATATCTGAGATTGAAGAAGAAGCACGACATCCGTTGGATAGACATCCAACGGACACTGCTGCTAGAACTGTGTGTTGACTATAATAAGTTGGCAAAGCCTTGCATACGCGTCAACTTATTTTTTAGGGGACGTGTCACTTACTAGGCCCACAAGTGTGTGGCAGGGAACTTATAGCCCATTTGCGTTTTCTAAGAATGTACAACCCATTTTGGAATTCTAATGGAATTTACAACAACCCATTTATAGTTTGTTAAAAGTACAACCCATTTGCTAGCTAGGACAATGATTAATAATTTCAACCAACCGTTGAAGACAGAATTCAATAAAATTTCCCACATTTTGATGGGCTCCGAAATATTTTTATCCCGAAATTTCTAGTCAGATTAAATATAAATTTGTATTACGTAAACATCCAACGAAACATTGCGCGCAACAATGAAAAATTAAGATTTTCAAAATCCATAAATAATATTTTATAAACTAATTTTGTATTTGGTGCATTTTTTTATAGTTACTGCCCAGTTTTTATAATGACATCCCATTTATTATTTTTAAAGCCTATTTTCCTGTTAAGCCTAATGCATCCCTCCTAGGAAAGATTTGCAGCCCAGCGGGGCAGAGAATAACAAGTTGACCTTGCCTGGGTATTCCTCAAAAAGATGTATAGCTGGGCTAGCCATTTTCATCTTGAAAAAATTAGTATCTCGGCTGGATATCTGGCCTGGGCTAGACGGGCCACAGCCCGCCCAGTTAATACCCTGCTCTCCTCTGAACCACAACGAAATCATCGCCAAGAAAACCTCTCAAGTGCTCATGCCTCAAAAACACAAATACTGCTAGAGCTGCTTGGTCCCAGCTGTCGGCCGCACCTTGTGCAATTCTCTCGTTTATATTGACTACATAGGTTGACAATGGTGTGGGACCGTGATGTCAGGAAACCAGGAGAAAGCAAAAAAAATATAGTTGTACATAATAAGGAGGCACTTGCGTACATACGACTATGGCCCTAGTGGGTCCCTAGTGTCATCCAGTCAAAATAAAGTCATCTCCTGAATCCTCATGTTCGTTGACGATGTTAACAATGCTCGGCGTCACGGCGAGCGCATCAACTCAAAGGACAACGGAGAGGGCCTCGCGGGCCCTACGGATGGTCTGATACAGCGCCCGCTACTCATTCAGGAAGCCAGGATCATCGGACACCTATGAGAACCTTCAAGTATCTGAGACGGCATGAAACGGTAAGGCTGCGCTTGGGAGCTCTGGTTTATTTCGAACCTGTATTAACATACAAGTGTAATTTACTCATCATCGAAAACAACGCGTAAAATACAGGCGTAATGAAACCGAGGGCCCGAGGTCTGTAAGTAAAACCGGCGGGTTATGCGTGTAATTTGAGAGACCGGTATATATTTTACGAGCACTGCTATATGGACGACATTACTAGACGATACGTGCACGACGTGCGTATCATGCCATCCATGGGCAAGGCTGAAACAGCAGCTAACGGCTGGATTAGCAATCGTCCGAGTGTCGTTCAGCGTTTTTATCGTGTGTCAAGTACTTCCGATATTTTACTAGTCGAAATTGACCAACCAAGCGCCTTCGCCCGAGACCATCTGCTTTAATTTACAAGCGTCAGTTTTACAAGCAGTTTTGGTTGGAAAACGACGATCAAATCATGGCCTAATATCATGGGTTGGTCGAAAGATCATATGGTTTCACGTCTAACCTACCCGAGTTGTCGTATAGTCTATGAATGAAACATCAGACGATGAACTTCTTAAGCACGGAAACAACAGAAGAGGATGATCTTCTTAACAAGCAAATCACCGGCATTAGATCAACATGCAAAACAATACGAAGCATTATTCTCAGGAGGCACGGTGAACAGCTCGTGATGCTGCATGCCAAGCCAAGCTCAACTTTGCAATCAAACACAAGGCCTGGCATTACATAGACAATATTCAGAGCAAACTCTTAACACAGGAATATCTCAGCAGAGTAACTATTTACTTCTAAACTGAACACAGGAATAGGAAAAAACACTCGATGCTGCTCACAGCAAGGGCGTCCCACTCAAAAATATCAAATGCATGTCTTCCGGCTAACATCAATGAGCAAATTTTGACAAGGTTTTCCAATTCCAATGTATTAAACTAACGTCTTCTTGCTAACACCAATGATTAAACTTTGACAAGCTTTTCCCATTCAAAATATGTAATGCCTATGATCGTGGAGTCATGTCGCTTCTTGTACTTGTTTGGGCACTTCTTGCCCAGGGCACTCCACGTGTTGTTAAATTGCCAATGGTATCTGCAGACTAGTCATGTCACCGGTGTCTAATATTTATGGCACCAGCTGTAGCAATGGAGGGATTCGGTGCCAAACTAAGAAAAGGTGAAATTGGCACCTCTTTTGGCATACATAGTGGAAGGCATAATACTCTGTAATGCTTCTCGGTCATTCCTTCTGTAATGTAGCGCAAACAATGACTGCTTCTTTCTACAATGTGGAACGACCAACTGGACCCAGTAATGCAGCAGTTTGCCTTGGACACATTGGCTCCTTTTGTGCAATTGAACTAAAATCGAAGTCGGAATAAAACCGAGCTTTAATTTTGATATCCATGTAAGCAACAAAAGGTATAAGGGAAACAATTGCTGAGAAATAATGGTTGATGACTTGTACTCCCAGAAGAAAAACATCTACTGATCTACCTTATCTTAATGGGAAACAAACCAGGAGAGTAGCAATTGTCAATTAGTGTGATTCATTCATATTAACTAAGACATTATCTTAACAATGCCTTGTTTCAAGATGTATAAAGAATGAAAAAGCAGAAATGTATCATTCCTAAAACAATGGGACTGATTCATTTTAACAGAGACATTATCTTAACAATACCTTGGTTAAACATGTAGAAAGAACTACAAAGCAGGATAGTACCATTTGTAAAACACTATAAATCTGTAACTGATATATAATAATAGAGGCTTTATCTAAACAATACATTTCTTAAACATGTACTCTGGCCGATCCCTAACATAAATGGTACTCCTACTGATCCCTAACAAGTGTTTGCAGTTTTGAACTAAGATTCAGTTCCATGGTAGAGTGGGCGCAACAACAATATTGGCTTCCATCTACTTATAAAGGGGGTGATGCAGAGTTTGTTGTAACAAAGCAACAAGCATCATGTCTGGGTTGGTTCCATTTTTGTTCACTACTTAATTGGAAAAGACAACAATACAATAGCTTCAATTCAACATTTTTTAAAACAGTACCAATACAAGTAGCACAACATCTCAAAGCACACTGCACAATCATGTGGATGAAGGCATGTACTGACCTTTCATGAGACTGACAATGATAAAATACAAATCTGCCAACACGAATAGGAAATCCAATCTCGTTTTGTGCAGTTGCACTGAAATCAAGCAAAGTGTTTCGCGTAGCGAAGCAAAATGTCGCAATAGCAACAAGTTGAATAGATATCCCTGTATAAACAGAGGCAAAAAAGGAATCAACTACTGGCTAATAAAGGAGGATGAAACATGCGTCCACAAAAATGGTAATCCCGCCAATCCCTAACAAGTGTTGCAGTTTTGAAATAAGATTCATTAGTTAATTCTGAGAGTGGCATCAATTACTAGCTTATAAAGGGGGTGATGCTTAATTTGTTGTAACAAAGCAACAAGCATCATGTCTGGGTTGGTCCCATTTTTGTTCACTACTTAATGGGAAAAGAAAGCAATACAATAGCTTCAATTCATCATTTACTTAAAACAGTACCAATACAAGTAGCACAACATCTCAAAACACACTGCATGATCATGTGGATGAAGGCAAGTACCAACCTATCATGATGCACACAAGATCACGTATGAATCTGCCAACACGAATAGGAAATCCAATCTCGTTTTGTGCAGTTGCACTGAAATCAAGCAAAGTGTTTCACGTAGCAAAGCAAAATGTCACAATAGCAACAAGTTGAATAGATATCCCTGTATAAACAGAGGCAAAAAGGAATCAATTACTGGCTAATAAAGGAGGATGAAACATGCGGCCACAAAAATGGTAATCCTGCCAATCCCTAACAAGTGTTGCAGTTTTGAAATAAGATCCAGTAGTTAATTCTGAGAGTGGCATCAATTACTGGCTTATAAAGGGGGTGATGCTTAATTTGTTGTAACAAAGCAACAAGCATCATGTCTGGATTGGTCCCATTTTTGTTCACTACTTAATGGGAAAAGACAGCAATTTAATAGCTTCAATTCATCATTTATTTAAAACAGTACCAATACAAGTAGCATAACATCTCAAAGCACACTGCACAATCATGTGGATGAAGGCCTGTACTGACCTTTCATGAGACGACCAACTTAAAATACGAATCTACCAACATGAATAGGAAATCCAATCAAGTTTTGTGCAGTTGCACTGAAATCAAGAAAAGTTGCCGATGTGACATTTAAGTTTTCTATAGCAACAAGTTGAATAGATATCCCTGTTTTAAGAGGCAAAAAAGAAAACAATTACTGGCCAATAAAGAAGCATGAAACATGCGGCCACAAAAAGAAGCATCCACCTTATCTTGATGGAAAACAAAGTATAGGACAGTAGCATTTCTAAAACGGTTGCATTGATTCATATTAACAGAGAAATTCTTTTAAAACAGATCAGTAGTTAATTCTGAGATTAACAACAACAAAATAGCTGCATGCGACATGCCAACACCATGTGCGTCCACACGTATAAATGGGTGATGCAGAGTATGTAGCCAAGCAGCATATATGCGCTGGTCCCATATTTGTTCTCTTTGAACCTTCTTCCTATGTGAGGGCAGCAAATCTAGTCGTGCACAAACTACCCGACCCCCCAGTTTCTTTCCCTTTTGAACAAAGAGATCGGTTCCTTATAGATGTGTGTACTGGGTTACCCCCTTTTTCCCTTTTCAACCTACAAAGCGGCTAGATAGCCATTCTATACTACTTTGCGCCCCTCCTTTCCTCATTGAACCATGTCCTAGATTCTTGCTCCAG
The DNA here is from genome assembly GCF_002162155.2 of Triticum dicoccoides. Lineage (NCBI taxonomy): Eukaryota > Viridiplantae > Streptophyta > Magnoliopsida > Poales > Poaceae > Triticum > Triticum dicoccoides. Next base: position 190,180,014 of record NC_041380.1, on the reverse strand, counting down.
CCCACCGCACCCTTCTTTCCTCTTTGAACCAACACCTAGATTCGACTACAGATCGAAAAAGATCCACATGCAGCTAGAGCAACGACGGTTTCAAAGAAACTTATACCTTAGGGTCGTCGGGATGTGGCAAGGCATGCGGCGGGAGGCCGGATCTGCCCACACTACGTATGGCAGCGAGGAAGAAGGGGTCGGTGGCCCTCCCGCACAGGCGCTGTGTGAAAGAGAACAGCGTAGCCGGCAGTGGATTGCCTCCCTCGCCGAAGGCAATAGAGTGAACGCTGCACCTCCTCCCCTTCCCGGTGTGACGGGATACGGTCGCCTCCTTCACCAGTTGTGAGGGGGAGAGAGAGACAAGAGGCAAACACAATCTTGTTTAGATCTGGTGAAGAGAGGGTGAGAGACTGTGAATATAGCAAACCTTAGCAAATGAACGCTGAGCCTCCAGCGTGTAACATATATGTAGTGTGGCGAGCGTGTGGAGTGTGCAAACCCTAGCGAACAAGCGCTGAGGCTCCTGCTTATAAATATACTACTGTAGTATAGACTGAGCTCTGGTGCCTTCACTTCACCTGCTTTTGGCTGTATGACAGGTGAGCCAGCCACATTTTGGGCCCACCTGTCGTAAATCCAAAGGCAGGTGCACTAAGTCAATGAAGTTGCGTCCATATAGTACTCTTGTGTATACGACAAAAATATAGTGGAGTGGTTTTCTTATTCTCTCCATAACAATCGTTTTAAATTGTGTAAGTACGAAACGAAACTCTTTATTTAATGTATAGTGAAGAAAACTAGTACTACTTCCGATGAACTAACGATCCACGCCCACGTGTCCTGGTCGCACTTCCTGTCCTTCACGTGTGGTACACTACCCTCCCTTAAGAAAACTCGATCAAAAACACACCCCCGCTTCCAGGTCGCGAGAGTCGTCGCGCACACACACATAGACATAGACATGCATATCCGTGTTTACGTAAAATTCCATTTCCATCTCCATCTCCAATCATATTTGTCCAACCGGCACATTATTTACGTTGTTAATTATATACGCAGAAATATTAACGTACAACATCTCTTGTTTGCGCACGTCCGGACCGCTGCCACGGCCGGTCCTGACCAACCCGAACCCTCTTCATCACCCGCATGTGCTTCTCGCCCGAAATGGTCTGTGCCGCATTCATGCCCGGCCAGAGCGGACGCGACCTCTCACTGGCGCCGGCATTGAAGCGGCGCACCGGCCAGAGAGCGTCGCCCGTGCCGCTTCCGGGTGTGCGCGGCTGCTCCGCGTTCAAAGGTTGCAATAGCCGGCTACAACATGTGCGATCTCTTCCAGTAGTAAGTTCTTGGGAGTCCGTGCTACAGCTAGCTGTCCTCCCCCAACTCGTCAATCTCTTCCAGTAGTGCTAGTACTCCATGGCGTGATCCATCGACAAGCAGGCGGGGAAGTTATGGTATACTACTCGGTTTGCGGTGAGTGGCATGTCAAGCGACCGTGTGGGGTCGAGCCGTGGAGGTGGGTGAGACACGAACACGACAGACGTGATTTAAGAGTGAAATGATGGTTGCTTCTTCCGACTAACTTACTGTGTGATTTGACTGCCCCTTAGTGGCCCCTACACGTACCCCCCTACGTGTATGCAACAGTCACACATACACATGGACGCAAAAACGCGTGTGACGCCCTAATGCATGCATGTCCGAGCACACGACAGAACACACACGGTCACGCTCAAGTGCTCAACCTACACGTGCATGCACACACATACTCAGTCAGGGTGAGCTAGTGACCGTATGAGCACCAGAAAATATATATATTGAGCGCAATGAGCATATTATGAAGTCCAGTGACCGTATTTTTACAAATATACAGTGACAAGCAGTGCATTTATCTCGTTTGAAATTAAGCCATATTAACCGGAGAGGAGGCAGCATGGACTAGCATTACTTTGTTGTGTCATGTCAACTTGCCGAACATGGAGAAGGTTGCAGGACGGGAGAAGCTTGCGCGCGGTGGCTCGTAGGACAAGGAGAAACTTTTGACTAATGCAAGCTCTCCCTCGCTCAGGCGGTGGACGTGCAACAGTTAATTCGGTGTCAGATTGCCAGAAGCATACACTATACTACTAGTGCTATTATTGTTCGACTTCCCGAACAGCCAAGTGCAAAGTTTACTTGTACTACTACTATAGTCCATAAAGGTTCGTACTATACTAGTACTAGGAACCGGATGGAGGAGCGTCTGCGCTCTTATTATAATTTTAAAATGTGATAAAGCAATCTTCAATACATTTGGTTCTCTTCGAGGGTTCTCGCATGTGATAATGGAAGTTGATTGCATGGAACACTCACCACAATTCTCGCTTAATTCTGGCTCATATCCTGTTACAAATAGTAGCGCTCAGTAATATTTCCTCTTTTTTTTGTTATTCGGCATGTAAACAGGTCAGCAAACCTTGCGGCGCATCTTCGTGTGAACCATGCTTGCTGCACTTTGAATGTGGTCGAGAGCTAGCTTGATGAAACACCTCGCTTCCTACTTCTTTTTTGCGGGGTACCTCGCTTCCTAGTGACCAGTGTCTTGGCTAATCGTCCTAAGAATGCTTATATATGAATAAAGCTCTCTCATTTACCCGAAAAAAGATTAAGCCATATTAACCGGAAAGGAGGGAGTATGGACTAGCACTACTTTTTGGTGTGTCCCATCAACTCGCAGAACGAGGAGAAGCTTGCAGGACAAGGTGAAGCTCGCTTACGCCTTTTGACTAATGCAACCTACCCTCGGTGGACATGCATTAGTCCATTCGATGTCAGATTCTCAGAGGCATACACTGTAGTACCCAACATGCGGAGTACCATCATTGTTCAACTTCACGAAGGGGCGAAGAGCCAAGCGCAGTAGTACGCGTACTTGGTTTTGCACCTTCATACTACTCCACCATCCGTCACAGTTTAGAGGGCGCGCTTCATTATGATGCATTTCTCTCAATGCATTTTCACCACCAGAGAGACTTTAGACGCGTTTGGTTTAATGCTCAATTAATTAGGGCATGGTAACCGCAATCAAGTCCACAATTTTCTCTCCATCTACTGTACTACTACGGAGTGCATGCATGTGTGTACCCGGGGTGGAAGCACTGCATGCATGTGTGTACGCATTATTCCCTCTAGTAATAGACGCCGTGCTATAACTACCAATGCTATTTTTCAGGCCGATCGCTAGTCGCCTTGGTCCCACAGATTTTTTTTCTTTTTTCTGAAGCATGCTGTATAAACAGTGACAGATGGAGTAGTATGAGCGGATTCAAAGAAGAGCGTATTGATGGTTGCTTCTTCAGAGCAACTTACAGTGGGAAAGGTGGGGCTTATGATTTGACTGCTCATTACTCACTATTAATGCGGCACAACGACCGGGCTGAGTCTCCCATGCGGTTGTGCACTACCCCCTCGATTCTTAAATATACTCCAGAGTATTTGTCTTTCTAGAGATTTCAATGACTGACCACTCAAATATTTGTCTTTTTAGAGATTTCGAATGGGCTGGCACATCCGGATGTATATAGATATATTTTAGAGTGTAGATTCACTCATTTTGCTCCGTATGTAGTCACTTGTTGAAATCTCTGTTAAGACGAATAGAATATTTAGGAATGGAGGGAGTACACATACGAAGCAAAATGAGTGAATCTACACTCAAAAATATGCCCGTTTGAAATTTGTAAAAAGACAAATATTTAGGAACGAAGGAGTATAATTTTGTGCATGGCACATGGACCCAGATGATGAAGAGGCTTCTATCAATGCTATCAAGCTTCCATCATTTGTTTACATAATTGACGTACTATACAAATAATTTTCCAGCGACATGAAATTCTACAATGGTGTGAGCTTTCAGCTTTTGTTTCGCGTGTCTTGCCATCGATGCTCTTTCGGGAACAATAAAAAACTAACTTCCTTGCTAATGCATGTCAATTATTAGCAGATCAGAGCTAATAATTACATCACAACTGAAGACAAAGTTCTTCGAAGGTGTTAAATTAAAATTGGGCCATCCTTTCATTGGCATCAACGTCCCCCCAGCTTTGTCTAAATCAACAAGACTTGTTGGGAAAAAAGTAGCTGTCTGGAGCATGCAACATTCCGATCATTTTGTGCAGTTCCACGAAAATAGAGCTGAGCGTCCCTATTCCAAAGATATCAAGTGTGATTACGATAATAGAGGACTACTGATGAAACAATAAACACACAAATAGAAGCCGGTCACCTTTGCAGTCTCTCTTAAGACTAACTAGTTGGAGAAGATTAGGCTCGGAGTTGGATGAGGAGGATAGAGCAAAACCAATCTCCCTTTGTGCAGTCGCACTGAAATGTAGAGACGTTGCCCGTGTGACATTTTAGTACAACTGCACCAAACACTCTTAAGAAAAAAGTGATTTGTGCAGTTCACCAAAAGGTCGCAATAGCAACGAGGTGAAATGGATAGCCCTGTTTGCAAAAAAGAGGTAGAAAGGAAACAATTACTGGGCGATAACAGTTGATGACACATGCGACGACAAAAAAGAAGCATATTCCTTGTCCTAAGGGAAGATAACAACACGGTTGTGTTTGTCTAAAACGGTGTGAGGACGAGAATGCAATATGGAAAGTACGTCGGACGAGCTACGTTTTGGGCAAAGAACTATGGAAGATCCACATGCAGCGACGTGGGAAAACGGGCAGTGGAGCAAGGCCGGAGGGGATACCTGGAGGTTGTCGGGATGTAACTAGGTGAGCGGCGGCGGGCAGAATCTGCGAGCAGGTGGCGTAGGCCCTGCCGCACCGGAGCATGGTCAGAGAGAACAACATGTACCGCAGATCGGGATGTGCTGCCTCAGCACCGTCGAACAGACAAACGATGCACTTCCTCCCTTTTCCCCGGTGGACGGGATGCGGCCGGATCAGTGACCAACGGTGAGAGAGAGAGAGAGGCCACCACACTCCCTTTCCCTCGACGGACAGGATGCAGCCGGATCAGTGACCAACAGTGAGAGAGAGAGAGAGGCCACCGCACTCCCTTTCCCCCGGCGGACGGGATGCGACCAGATCAGTGACCAACGGTGAGAGAGAGAGAGGCCACCGGAGCCTTGTGTGAGATACTCTGAAGAGCGGACTACCTTTTCCTCCATAAAAATCGTTTTATATTCTGTGTACATGCCATTGAGCGCTATAACTTCATTTAAAACTAATGCGGCAACGCGTCAAGTCGAACTTTGTTTCGTGCACGCGTGGTACACGACCTCCCTAGGTAAACAACCGCTACAGGCATTCAAATTAGCACATGGTCTGCCATTTTGTAAAGAAATGAGCTCCACCGTGTACCCGCGCAGGTGTGGCTGGGCACGAAGCGTGAGTACATGCATGGTGCACCTATTCTCTTCTTGTATACGTACACCACCTACATGGGGTTGTGTGAGAGAGATACAAACCTAGAGAGATATAGTGTGTGGGTTCTTGAGAGTTTTTTTTGTGGGGGGGGG
>NC_041380.1:190011039-190174065 GCF_002162155.2 Triticum dicoccoides | reverse complement strand
AAATATTTAACATATGCAATGAGTGTGAAATAGAGTCTTGGATATAACATATATATAGAGGGGGTGATCCACGAGAAGAGAGTGGAGGCATCATTGGCTTGAGGTGTCCAGAGAATCGAAGAGAGGGATGATGTGTGTGTGTGTGTGCGCACGCGATCGATAAAGAGTGCCATCGAATTTGTGTGTGCCCACGTCAAAGATATAGAGTGGTTGGCCTACTGGAACGTGAGATGGGACATGTGCAGTTTGTCTCCGTGGCATGGATACCTACCTGCAATGCTCGACTATCGGTGTGTGGTGGGGGAAGAGGGAGGCCCAATTAACTATAGAGGTACAATGGCTGGTATATGTGTGGAGGAGGAGAGAGGCCTACCTCATGTATTAAGGGAGATCGATCGGCATCCATGCATATGTGCAGGAGATGAATAAGGTTGGGAGCTAGAAAGAGCTAGAGTGTTGGAGGGGGTGGTAGTGGAGTTGCTTCTAACAAATGGTGGGATAGGCTTGCTAGACAAACGGTGGGCACGCCTGCAATATCAATAAGAGAGGAGATGGATGCTTGTTGTCTGTGCACGTGTGTGTGAGAGACGGGTCAAGAGGCATGCACGAATGATGAGGGGGAACGATGTGGCTGTGGTCAGCAGACGTAACTACATAGGAAGATCAATCGCCCTTTGTAAGAGAAAGGGGAGACATAACTTGTGAGGTATGTTGATCGATGGGCGGGGGTAGTTAAAGTCGATCTAGGTATATGTTGGGAGGTCGATCGGTATACATGCATGTGTGTGTTAGAACAAATGAGGCACGAGGAGAAGGATAGAGAGAGAGGGATGCATGTAGGAGGTGGTACGAGAGGCATACTATATCTAGGGGGAGGAGTGTGCGAGTATGAGAACGATGAAAAGAGCGGTGGGAGTGAGGCATGGACGGTGACAAGAGAAGAGGGGAAGCTTGTGTTTGTGCTAGGCACACCTGGCTAGAGAGGCATATCGATTGATGTGTGCCGTAAAGAAGGAGCTGGGGGGGCCTACACACACCGTGGGTGAACGACCTAAAGTGAAAAGGTGAATTTGCGCGATGGAGCTAGAGAATGCTGAGGGAGGGTGAGAGGGATGCGGGCGTGTGCATGCACAAGAGAAAGTTAGCGCTAGCTACAAAGATAAGAGGGTTGTGTGGGTGTAAAAGACGAATAGAGATCATATATACTTCATTATAAAAATTGATTCCGTACATTTGAAGAATTTATCATAGTGTTTCAAACCGACGGATGTGTGAATATATATAACGGTGATACACATGGTGTGGTTATGAACATGGTATACTACATTTAATATATTTTATCTCTACTCTTATAAAAAAACCGGAGTTGTTGATGACGGTGTGCCTGCCATCCTGCATTTTAGGCCGTCTGATTTATATTTGGCGGATAGCAAGGAAACTATGATGGTTGAAGTTGGAAACAATCATGATTGTAGATTCTTATTGAAATAGAGAAACAAATTCAAATTTAGTTCGAATTGCAGCGGTGGTATAGATATTTGGAATGCACTAAAATGTTGGTATGAGTAGGTTACATGCATTATACAGCAAGCGAAAAAATTTAGTCGGACATAACATGGATTCATACTCCCTCCTTCCATCTATATAGGGCGTAATGAGATTTTTAAGACCACCTTTGACTATTGACAAGATTAATATTACATGACATGCACAATGTGAAAATTATATCATTGAAAGAACCTTTCACAGACGAATTTAACGGTGTGCTTTGTGTAAGTTGCATGTCATATATCATTGCTCTAATATTTGGTCAAAGTTAGCATCGAAAAACGCATTAGGCCCTATATAGATGGAAGGAGGAAGTAGCTTTGAATAGCATTTGTATAGTAAAACGAGGCAAGACTCTCTCTTTGTGTGGTGTGAATAGTTTTATTTTTTTCATTTTCTTTTTGGTTGATGGAAGTGCGAATTGATTTGGTACGTACAAGTACAATATTACTACATGTTAGGCTTGTCCCTAAAATTCAACCCGCGTCTTGTTATATCCTTAAAATTCAGATATCGTGCTCCCGAAACTGGCGCCTTCACAACCTGCGCCTTGCTATCCCGAAATTACAACACGCGCGAAAACTCCCTCCAGCTGCCAAATCCCGACACGTGAAATCCCCCTTCTAACCCTGAGCTGAAAGGGCCGCTTGTTCAAATCGGTGGGGGGTACTTTTGTAACACACCCTACATTTTGGACAAGCGCGTTCCTAAGTCATGCTTCACCCCCTCCCATCGCCCCCTTTTCGCCATTCGAAATCCCAGGCCGCCATAACCTCTCCGCTCCAGCCGCGAAACCCCACCCTCCTCCGTCCGCCACGTCACCGCTACCCAGCCGGAGCCTCTTCCCCGATGACGTCGTCCATCGCAACCGCTCGACGTCCCTCGTCCACCTCCCCGGATGAGGATCCGTCGTCCATCTCACCGTCCCGCCGGTTCAGCCGCCCCGTCCTCCACCTCCAAGGAGCTGCTCTGATGATCGCCTCATCTATCGCGGCTGCTCCATCCCCACAGCGCCGCCTTAACCTGCTCCACCGGAACCGCAGCATACTCACCGACTCCTCGGACAAAGCCGAGGCCTACTCGGCGCCACCAAAGAGGTTGTACACTCATCGCACCGCACCTTCTCCTTAACTCGACCTCTCGGCGCCGACGGTGCTCCATCCCGCACCCCCATGGAGCGGCTACCTTGAAGCCGGCGCCGCGGGCGACATCTCCACGGTGGCTCTCCCCCAGTGCGAGGCCCCTTCGGCGGCGGCGTGCATAGAGGCCGGATCTGCTGCTGCTGCTCCGGCTCTCGCTCGATCGCTCGCTCGCCCAGCTACTGCTGTTGCTCTCCCCCTCGCTTGTGCTGCTCCTGTGCTCCGATTAAGCCACACTTCAGTCGACTGAATCAACTTTTGGGTCAGTCGATTTTCAGGGGTTGGGGGGCTCGCTGGAGTTAAGGAAGAACCACCCGCAGTTGGGACGGGGGCTCGCCGGAGAGGTACCCCACTATCTATCTTCGGGTTCAAGGTGGGGGGCCTAGAGGGCTGGCCGGGGTGGCGGTGGCGAGTTGTTTCGGGGCGGCGAGGCAGTGCTGTGGCCGGCGGTTCGGTCGGTGGTGGCTGGTGGCTCAGGGGGGTGCAGGTTGAAGATGAACTGCAGGCCCTCCCTAAAATACATGTCAAGTGCCTCTCTGCTACCATTGCATTCAGTTTCGACAGTAGCATTCAGATTCCGCAGTAAATTTCAGTTTCGACAGTTAAGTTCAGAGTCAACAGTTTTTACCTCATCTATTGTAGTCAGGTGGTTTTTGGTGATGTTAATTTTACATCCATTTTACATCATCTATTGGAGATGCTATTAGAATCCCACTTGAGATTGACGATGTCTGTCTTGTGCTGCTTCAGCCTTGTTGTCTTACGGCTCACCGGAGCTACTCCAACGACAGAACGATCCATCACAACAGAGCAGTGCCCTGGACGCCGTCTATAGATTCCTCAGATATTCCTCCACACCTCCGACAACCACCTCTGCCTCAACTGCTTCAGCGACCAACCCAATGATGCTGAGGTCGACACGACTACGGCAAAGAGGTTGTACACTTGTTGCATCACTTATTACTATACATTCACATCGATCCATTAGGGCTATTTTGGTTCAACGGAAAAACATCGATCCACTGGTTTTTACCATCACTCTAAATTTCTGCATGCTCTCCTTACATAATCTCACCATATTTTTTTCGTATGCATGTCAGATATTGTACACAGTCATGCTGAAAATGTAGAGAAAAAGAGAAGAGTTTTGCGTGGCAATACAATGTCATGCAGACATCGCTCCATGGTGGGTTCAATGGCAAACCCTCCCCACCCCTCTCCAGATTGTAATCCAGAGGAAGATATCTGTTCTGAGGCGGATTCGGACGCCGGTGACCACTCCTATTTACCCCCCAAGGTGTTTGCTCTACCTTGGCATGATGATGTTAGTCATATCATGCATATGTTGCCTTGAAGTGCCTACTTTTGACATCATATATGTCATCTGCGTAGTTTAGGCATGTTCTGTAATGCCACCTGTTTAGTTTCTAGATCATATATGGGAATTATGCAGTCTCATGTCTTTTAGCCAGCCATAATATATGTGAAATGTGCAATGCCATCATGTTTAACCAGGCATCATATATTTGAATGATATCTTGCCCATCCTTTTCTTCATTACATTTCCATTTGTCGACAATGTTTGTACATTAAACTACTCTTCCTGTGAATCAGCCATTTGGGTGGAAGATGGAAAAATCTGGAGTGAAAACAAGGCCTTTAGAGCGGACAGTGCTACCTGTCGAAGCAGATCTCTTGTTGGGTCCCGATAGCTCCTCAGAGATGGATTCAGAGACAGATGACCAGTCCTATTCCCCCACTAAGGTGTATGCTCTAACTTGTCATGGTTATACTGCACATATCATGCATACGGTGTCTTGCATTGCATAGTTTAGACATCATATACACAATATTCAACACCATGTTCTTAGTTCAGACACCATATCAAATGCCCTCTGTTTAGCATATAAATCACATATGTGAATTAAATGATGCGATCCTGATTACTTAGATAACATGTAGGTGAATTATGTCATGCGATCCTGTTTAGTTATCATCATATCTTTGAATTATGTTATGCTATGCTATCCAGTTTAGATAGACATCATATATGTGAAATTATGTCATGCTATCCGTTTTAGTTAAACAATATACATGTCAACTATTTCATGCCCTCTTTTTTCCACACTATCTATTGCATCTGTCTCTCATACAATGTCTATACATTCAACTATGTTTCCTGTTTATCAGCCATTTGAATTGCAGTGGTTGATGCTAGTATCTAGCGTACTAAAAACACGGTCTTCAAATAAAACAGTGCTACCTCTTGGTGGAGATAGCACCCCGGTTGTACATGCACAAGAACCAGCCCTACCACACATAACCCAAACTCTCGCAGATTGTACCCCTACTACGATGGACAGAGAACCAGCTTCACCCAATCTAACCCCAACCCCAGCCGATAGTAACCCAGTTCCTATTGACACAACACCATCTCCACCACAGAGCTCCCAAACAAGAGCAGTTACTAAGGCAGCTCCAGTGCCCAAAGGGCCAGTACTATAACGGCGAACCCCAACTCCACCAGTTAGTACGCCTATTCCTGTGGAGGAAGCACAACCAGCTAGTCGTAGTTTAGCATCTATCGCATTTGATGTTGTTAAATCGTATGTGCATATCTTCCCATCTTGTAAATATTATACTGAAGATGAAGGAAAATGCCAGTTGCAGGTGCTTGTCCAGGAGTTATGTGTAAGTAATGTTATTCATGGCAATTACTTTGCTTCGTCCCATACATCCTACCTCCATGATGGTTATAATACATCAAATTTTCCCATTTTTCTCTATAGAGAAGGACCGATTTGGAAACTCAGGATGAGGTAACCTGTGCTAATACCTCTGCTATCTTCAAGAATGCAGAATCGGAATTACATGAAGAAAACATACTTCACCAGCAAAGAAACTCATCAAATTCCCTTACGTTCTCCTGAGACACATTTACTGGACGATGACTGGGAATGCCTTGTTCTGTACTGGTCCCGAACCAAGAATGTGGTAAGGTCTATGAGCTCATTTTCTATTTTTAAGTATTATATTCTTGCGTCTTACTGTACTCTGTTCATGTAGAACAAGTTCCTAAACCTGAAGAACAGCTGTTCTAATTTAAGATTCCATTGCTACCATAGGACATAGATATATGTTTGTTTGATGCTTTTATTATGTACTAGTACTTGGCAATAGAAGACTTGGTAGTTTAATTCTGTCCACCTTACTAATGAACTGGTTCACCGAAATGAGTTTCATATACTAGTACATGCTAAACTTCTTATGTGTCTGCTTGTTTCTTCTTTTCGAATGCTGACAGAATGTTGGGGAAGAGTGCCTTATTAAGCAACGGTAAAGGAAGTAATGTAGATAAGGTTCAGGATAGTGACACATCATGTCTTGGTTTAGTGTTGGAGTTACTGGCCACTACCGCTTGCACAAGCTATTCAAACTCACTGTCTGAATCAGTTCGGTTTCTTGAGTCTCAACTACAAGCTGAAAGACATCGATCAGCTGTGCTGCAGCAACAAGCGGAAGTCCCTAGAGCATTCAGATGCATACTTTCTGGTGCAACAGCAAGCGTTGGAGGATTTTAGCGCCAAACAGGACAAAGCTAATCAGCTTGCTAAGCTTATTGCCAGCATGGTGGATACCCAGGATAATGTTTCTTGAGCTCTTCTGAAGTTGTTTCAGTTATGCTCTTGTTTTGCTGCCGCATTTATTTGCAATGGTGGCCAATTTTGATGGCCAGTGTATATGATATGCTGCTTTGTTCCCTATATTTGCACTGGTGGCGAACTTTGATGCCCAATGGATGTAATATGTGTAATAGCCGTGATAGCCTAGCGTTAGTTGCTTGCTTATCTATTTCCTTGTTGTCTTGTTTATTTGTTTGCTTGTAGTCATTGCAGTTCTTTTTCCACGGTTAACTAGTGGTTGCAATAACCTATTTTTTAAAACTAGGCCACAATAACCATGGGCTAATATTTACTGTAATGACACTAGGCCTCCTACTGGCCGTAGAAACAGTGGGCCTTCTACGGGCCGTAGAAACAGTAGGCCTTCTACCGGCCATAGAAACAATGGGCCTTCTACGGGTCGTATCATCAATGGGCCTTATACGGGCCGTATGATTGATTAGCCAAACATGGGCCAATAACAGGCCGCATTATGGCCGTAAACGGGCTAGAGTTGGAATTGTCTGTTCATGGGCTGACCGTAACAGGCCATCGTTAATAGGCCATATTTGATGACGCTAGGAAAACGACCGAACGTATTAACGGACCACAAATGGGCCGACTGTAACCACAGGCTGAATTTGGCCCACAAGTAGAAAATGACAGTAACGGGCCGTAAGTAAACGAATGCTGGAAATGAGCCCAAGAATAAATGGGCTCTGAGAAGGCCGAAAGATAACATGGGCTGGAAATGGCCCAACGGAATAACGGGCCGTTAATGGGTATAAAGTGAAACATTGTTCATTACAGGCCAGTTTCACCACGGACCGTTAATGGGTGTAAAGTGATACACTGTTCATTACGGGCAAGTTTCACCATGGGCCGTTAATAGGCCAAGAGTTACATAGGGCCTCATATGGGCCGAAAGACGTCATGGGCCATACATGGGCCAGAAGTAATAACGGGCTGGAATCATATTGGATCGCCCAGATGACGCTACTGGGCCTAATTCGGATAGGGTGTAACGGGCCTTGGTTTAGCGGGTTGTAAATGGGCGATATGCGAATAGGCCGTTAACAGGCTTTCCATGGGCCGACCTGCCACCTTTTGACCAAGTCAAATGGGTCGGCCTTTTCACAGGAATGGGCCTCTGTTGGGCCGTGCCACGTGTCGATGTATCATAGGCGCCTATCTGACCCACTGACGAGCTGACACGTGTTTCTTCCGGCCAATAAGAATTTTACATGTGGAAATTTCCCATTGGTCGGGGCTGTTAATGGGTTATCGGATCCAAAACCCGACCCGATAGCTTAACGGCGTTCCGTTACGGTGGATGCCACGTGTCGGTCACCCTTGACGAAAGCACTTCTGTGACGCGCGATTTATAGTCATGGAAGTGGACACTTCCGTGATGATAATTTTGGTAATGTCATGGAACACTTCTACGATAGCACATGTATGACTATTTGATTTTGTCATAAATTTGTCATGGATGTACATGCATGACAAAAATGCGACCTACTGTGACAAACACGTATCATCATGGAAGTATATTTTTCTGTAGTGAGTGTTGATTACTCCTTGTATTTGATGCTAGTTGGTTTACTTGGTGGAAGATCATATGTTGAGATCATTTATGCATATTAATATCCCTCTGATTATGAACATGAATATGATTTGTGAGTAGTGACGTTTGTTCCTGAGGACATGGGAGAAGTCTTGCTATAAGTAGTCATGTGAATTTGGTATTCATTCGATATTTTGATAAGATGTACGTTGTCTATCCTCTAGTGGTGTCATGTGAACATCGACTACATCACACTTCACCATTGTTTGGGCCTAGAGGAAGGCATTGGGAAGTAATAAGTAGATGATGGGTTGCCAGAGTGACAGAAGCTTAAACCCTAGTTTATGAGTTGCTTCATAAGGGGCTGATTTGGATCCATATGTTTCATGCTATGGTTAGGTTTACCTTAATACTTCTTTTGTAGTTGCAGATGCTTGCAAGAGGGGTTAATCATAAGTGGGATGCTTGTCCAAGGAAGGGCAGTACCCAAGCATCGGTCCACCAACATATCAAATTATCAAAGTATCGAACGCGAACCATATGAACGTGATGAAAACTAGCTTGACGATAATTCCCATGTGTCCACGAGAGCGTTTTCCTTTATATAAGAGTTTGTACAGGCTTGTCCTTTGCTACAAAAAGGATTGGGCCATCTTGCTGCACCTTATTACTTTTATTACTTGTTAGCCGTTACAAATTACCTTATCACAAAACTATCTGTTACCGATAATTTCAGTGCTTGCAGAGAATACCTTACTGAAAACTGCTTATCATTTCCTTCTGCTCCTCGTTGGGTTCGACACTCTTACTTATCGAAAGGACTACGATAGATCCCCTATACTTGTGGGTCATCACCGGGGCATAGCCCCAAGCTCTTTTTATCAACATAACTAGAAGAAGACAGAGGAGGAATGCGAGAATGGGTGACTCCGCCCTCCACCACCCCAACTTTTGTAGGCGGACCGGGGAGGGGAGCCGCTCCATCGATGGGCATCCACCGTCCTCCTTCGCCAATTCAAGACAACTGGGCCCTCGCCTTGATGCTCTCCCATGCCACGCGCCTCTGTTACCTACTCCACACGATGGATGCAACATACGTGGCTAAGGATAAGCGCGTGGTGGGAAGAGTGAATTGAGAGTTTCTACCCCGTGCGTTCAAGTCAATCATGGGCCATTACTAGAGTGGCCACACCACTACTGGCTTTACACGGCGCATGGGGAAACCACAAACTGGCCCAGAATCAAGACTAATGAAGAAGCAACGAAGACCTCAAGAGACCAGCCTCTTCAGCAATCCTGCTGATACGTCCATTTTGCATCATGCTTTTATATCGATATTTATTGCATTATGGGTTGTTATTTCACATTATGTCACAATACTTATGGCTATTCTCTCTTATTTTACAAGGTTTACATAAGGAGGGAGAATGTTGGTAGCTGGAATTCTAGGCTGGAAAAGGAGCAAATATTAGAGACCTATTCTGCACAACTCCAATAGTCCTGAAACTCCACGGAATGCCTTATAATAAATAATGAAAAATCCTCGCCAAAGATGAAGACTAGGGGGCCCACACCCTTTCCACGAGGGTGGGGGGCGCGCCCCCCCCCCTACGGCGCGTCCCCTACCTCGTGGGCCCCCTGGTGGCTCTCCGATGACCATCTTCTCCTATATGAAGTCTTTCATCGAGAAAAAAAATAAGAAGCAAACTTTCGGGACGAAACTCCGCCGCCACGAGGCGGAACCTTGGCGGATCCAATCTAGAGCTCCGACAGAGCTGTTTTGCCGGGGAAACTTCCCTCCCGGAGGGGGAAATCATCGCCATCGTCATCACCAACGCTCCTCTCATCGGGAGAGGGCAATCCCCATCAACATATTCATCAGCACCATCTCATCTTAAAACCCTAGTTCATCTCTTGTATCCAATTCTTGTCTCCAAGTCCGGGACTGGTGCTAGTAGGTTGCTAGTAGTGTTAATTACTCCTTGTAGTTGATGCTAGTTGGTTTAATTGGTGGAAGATCATATGTTCAGATCATTTATGCATATTATTACCCCTCTGATTATAAACATGAATATGCTTTGTGAGTAGTTACGTTTGTTCCTGAGGACAAGGGAGAAGTCTTGCTATTAGTAGTCATGTGAATTTGGTATTCGTTTGATATTTTGATGAGATGTATGTTTTCTAGCCTCTAGTGGTGTTATGTGAACGTCGACTACATAACACTTCACCATTATTTGGGCCTATATGAAGGCATTGGGAAGTAATAAGTAGATGATGGGTTGCTAGAGTGACAGAAGCTTAAACCCTAGTTTATGTGTTGTTTCGTAAGGGGCTGATTTGGATCCATATGTTTCATGCTATGGTTAGGTTTACCTTAATTCTTTTGTTGTAGTTGCGGATGCCTGCAATAGAGGTTAATCATAAGTGGGATGCTTGTTCAAGTAAGAACAACACCCAAGCACCGGTCCACCCACATGTCAAATTATCAAAGTACCGAACGTGAATCATATGAACGTGATGAAAACTAGCTTGACGATACTCCCATGTGTCCTTGGGAGTGCTTTTCCTTATATAAGAGTTTGTACAGGCTTGTCCTTTGCTACAAAAAGGATTGGGCCACCTTGCTACACTTTATTTACTTTTGTTACTTGTTGCTTGTTACAAATTATCTTATCACAAAAGTATCTATTACCACTTATTTCAGTACTTGCAGAGAATACCTTGCTGAAAACCGCTTATCATTTCCTTCTGCTCCTCGTTGGGTTCGACACTCTTACTTATCGAAAGGACTACGATGGATCCCCTATACTTGTGGGTCATCAAGACTCTTTTCTGGCGCCATTGCCGGGGAGTGAAGCGCCTTTGGTAGGTGGAATTTGGTAAGGAAAAATTTATATAGTGTGCTGAAATTTACTGTCATTTGTTACTATGGTAAGTAATCCTCTGAGGGGCTTGTTCGGGGTATCTACCCCGATGTAACGCCCTCGATGCTGCTATATCTCCCACGTGTCGAAGCACGACTTAGAGGCATAACCGCATTGAAAGCAATGTCGCAAGTGAGGTAATCTTCACACAACCCATGTAATACATAAGGGAAAGAGATACATCGTTGGCTTACAATCGCCACTTCACACAAATACATGAATAAAGCATTACATCATCCAAATACAATCAGGGCCCAACTACAGAGCCAAAATAAAAGAAGACTACCCCAAAAGCTACACAGATCCTCGATCGACCCCAACTGGGCTCCACTACTGATCAACTAGAAAGAAACAACACAAAGGATGAGATCTTCATCGAGCTCCTCCTTGAGCTTGGTTGCGTCATCTGCACGGTTCAACGGCACCTGCAAGCTGGTTTTGGAAGTATCTGTGAGTCACGGGGACTCAGCAATCTCACACCCTCGCGATCAAGACTATTTAAGCTTATGGGTAAGGTAAAATGTATGAGGTGGAGCTGCAGCAAGCGACTAGCATATATGGTGGCTAACATACGCAAATGAGAGCGAGAAGAGAAGGCAAAGCACGGTCGATAAAAGTATGATCAAGAAGTGATCTTAGAACAACCTACGTCAAGCATAACTCCAACACCGTGTTCACTTCCCAGACTCCGCCGGAAAGAGACCATCACGGTTACACACGCGGTTGATATATTTTAATTAAGATCAACTCTACAACCGGACATTAACAAATTCCCATCTGCCCATAACCGCGGGCACGGCTTTCGAAAGTTCAAAACCCTGCAGGGGTGTCCCAACTTAGCCCATCACAAGCTCTCACAGTCAACGAAGGATGTTCCTTCTAGCGGAAAGACCCGATCAGACTCGGAATCCTGGTTACAAGACATCCTCACAATGGTAAAACAAGTCCAGCAAGACCGCCCGATGCGTCGACATCCTGATAGGAGCTGCACATATCTTGTTCTCAGGGCAACACCGGATGAACACTACGTATAGCTAAAACCAGCCCTCAAGTTTCCCCGAGGTGGCACCGCAAGTGGCTCTAGTTTGGACCAACACTTAGACAAGCACTGGCCCGGGGGCGTTAAAATAAAGATGACCCTCGGGATGCGCAACTCCCAAGGGAAAAAGGCTAGGTGGCGAATGGTAAAACCAAGGTTGGGCCTTGCTGGAGGAGTTTTATTCAAAGCGAACTGTCAAGGGGTTCCCATTATAACCCAACCGTGTAAGGAACGCAAAATCCAGGAACATAACACCGATATGACGGAAACTAGGGCGGCAAGAGTGGAACAAAACACCAGACATAAGGCCGAGCCTTCCACCCTTTACCAAGTATATAGATGCATTAATTAAATAAGAGATATTGTGATATCCCAACAAGTAAACATATTTCAACAAGGAACAACATCTCCATGTTCCAACAAGGAACATACTTCAATCTTCACTTGCAACTAACAACGCTATAAGAGGGGCTGAGCAAAGCGGTAACATAGCCAAACAACGGTTTGCTAGGACAAGGTGGGTTAGAGGCTTGGTTCAACAATATGGGTGGTATGATAAGCAAGTGGTAGGTATCGCAGCATAGGCATAGCAAAAGAGCGAGCAACTAAGCAAGCAAAGATAGAAGTGATTTCGAGGGTATGGTCATCTTGCCTAAGATCCCGCAAGGAAGAAGAACGGGTCCACGAAGAAGACATACGGACGTAGTCGAACGGATCCTCACAACTCCGGAACGAAACTGAAGCTAACGTGAGAAGTAACCCGGAAAGAAGCAAACAACATAGTAAAACAACCATCACATAAACATGGCATGATGCACAACCAAGTATGATGCATGTCTGGTTAAATGAAGCATGGCATGGCAAAGTGCATAAGCAAACCTATAAATTAAGTGGAGCTCAATATGCAACAAGTTGCATATTGACGAAACACCACATGACTTATTTAGTTCTCTCCCGTTTATGTACTCAACAATATTAAATGTTGATTATCATGAAAGAGGTGAAACATAAAGGGATTATCTATCTAAACAATTTAAATGGGGCAGGATATAGCAAAGAACAAATCCGGTAAATCCCCATATGCATTAGTAAATTAATGCAAACAACAATTTAAACCATCTTAATGTTGTTAACATGATGCGGATGACATGTTCAAGTTTTATGCAATTTTAAGAAAATGTTGATAAGAGCATTATGAAGCATTTGTCATCATGGAGGAAACGAAAAAGGGGTGCCACGACAACTATAACGAAAACGGTGCCACGGCAGCGTTCCGGTTCCGGTAACTCGATTGAGATACCGATGAAAAGGAGAAGTGTGCGGATGTGTGCAAAAGATGGTGGGGCGCTCCCGGATTCCGGGTGTCCCACGAGTTGGCGACAAGGAAACGAGTGACAATCTGGACACGGTGCAAACATGAGCATCCCAAACATCGCAAGCATTCGTTCACGGACGTCGTCTCGGGTTTATACCTTCGAAGTGTGCAAACGGGACGGCTCTCGTTCGGTGCCAAGTAGAGGAAGTAGACGTTCTCGGGACGTTCGTAGTGGAAGTAGTCGTTCTCGCATGCTATAGGGTCGATGGTAGTGGTTCTCGCGATCTCGGCGATGGTAGTTGTACATGTAGGCCGTAGACGAACTTGACGGTTCTGTTACCTGGTTCTTTGGAAACGGAAGTAGTCGTACATGTTCCGTAGCTGTTCATGTCATCGGTGTCATGGTACGTGGGGTCTTCGGACTCTCCAGTCCCGTTCTTGCGATGGCAGTCATTCACGTTTGTTCGGATAGGTACTAGACGCACCCCGGATCTGTAGTCGTACACGCACGTAGATGAACTTGGCGGGTCCTCGACGTCCTGGTACTTGGCGTTTGGTGCAGTACTTGATGAATCCCAAAACGGTCTTAGGCGTCTTCGCACGTAGGGGTACTTGGCGTTTCCGCGTCGTCGGTCTTGCCGATCCCGGACTCGGCAACGTAGTTGTGCAAGAGCGTGATCGGACTTGTCGAATCCGAAGTCTTCGAGGGTCTTCATGTAGCCGTTCATGTCGTAGTCGGACTTGGCAAATTACACACTGATGGTAGTGGAACTTGCGTCGGTCGTCGTGGTACTAGGGCCCTAATCTGGGCGTGATCCAAAAATAAGACATGACGTTGGGGAAAGACCCGAAAGTGCTCCCGGAGTCAAACGCAGGGTCGTGCACAGCGTTCGAGGAACTGCTGCTCGATGTAGGGGGCTGGTGAGAAGGACCCTGTAGGTCATCGGAGCTTGACGCACCGGCGGCAGAGGACGACGAGGTGGTGAAGGAGCAGCTCTACTTCGAGGAGCTGGTTCCGGTGGCACAACGAATGGCACGGTAGAGCAGGAGCAAGGGCTCGCCGGCAAGATAGGAACGAGGTGAAGCTGGGCCGGCAACGATGTTCAGAGGGACGGCGAGGTTTGACGACGGCGCACGGGGTCGCGCTGGCGGGGGAGGCGCTGGACTTGGGCTTCGGCGGCGATGTGTGCTAGGGCTTCAACCTGCTCACTCCCCTGCTTGATGCAGGATCTTGCGCCTGAGATCCAAGGCAGGAGAGGCGTGATGCAGGGTTTGCAAGGGAGCGGGGCTGAGCGAGGGGAAGGAGGAGCATGGGGGGTCGAGAGCCAGGAGAGGGAAGGGGAGATCGAGCGGGTGGCATCGGGCACAGACGCTCCTGGCGGCGGAGGGAGAGGGAATCGGGAGAGGGAGGTAGCGATCGGCTAGGTTAGAGCTGTTAGGTGGGCCGACGTGGGAGGTTGGCCTAGGCTGGGCTGCTGGTTGGCCTGGCACTGAGGCCCAAGTGGCCAACTGGACCTCTCTCTTCCCCTCATATTTCTTTAGCAGAAAAGACAATAAGAAGGAAAAGAAAGAGATGATTAGGAAAAGATTTTTGGACATGGGGATAATTTTCTCGAACTCACAAAAATACGCTTGTTTCGAGAAAATATAAAAGGCCAAGATTGGAAGATGTAAATTCAAACTCATTTGAATTTAATTCAAATGGGTTTGAACTAGGACTAGGTTTTGGAAGTGTCCAAAAATGTTGAGAATTTAGGTGGAGCTCCGAGAAATGACGAAAGGATATATGGGCAAAGTTTGGAGACCAAGAATTGAGATAACAAAGGCGTGGGATATTTGCAAGTGTGTTATGGTTAATTCCAAATAAATGGAATAATTTTTATTATAGCTCCCTAATATTATTGAGAGGCTTTAATATGTTATAAAGAGAAATCACAAGTGAATTCCCTCGATTTAAATGGATCAAAGATCCATGCCATTTATTTAGTTGAGTTAAGAAAAGAAATAACATGATGTCATGATGACATGATGCAATGCACATGATGCAATGATGAATGCAAAGAACCAAACAAATCACATGACGAAACCCGGAAACCACAGAAGGCATCTGAAGCTCCGGTCTTGGGGCATTACAACACTCCACCACTACGAGAGGATCTCGTCCCGAGATCTAGAATTGCACCGGAGGGAAAATGGAAGAGAACGAGAAGAGGTAAAACTAAGTTGCTTCTTTGACAAACGAGTGAGACCAAAGAACCTTGAAAAGGTTAAGCCATTTCGAGAAAAGAATACAACGGAGATGAACGAAGTTGAAAACACTCCGTTAGAAAAGAGGAACAAGGAAGAACAACTTCGGGCAGCACTTCGATTGAAAAGAAAAGGAATTGAATAAGAACTTGGTAAGATGAGAAGATACTTGATGAAATCACAACACAGTGCCTCTGGAACTATTGAATGAATGGAACAAGGGGTAAGAAAAATCTCAGACAGCACTCCGGTTGAAAAGAGATGCAAGGCTTGATAAGACAAAAAGAACTTGAGCAGAATGGCACCACACTCCGGTTAAATGGGTAGGCATGAAAAGAACATGATCTTGACACACCAGATGATGGATTGAAGAGAGCAACATCACCATGCCTCCAGAACAAAAGAATAGACGATAAATAATTGAAATAAAAGAATGGGGAAGAAAATGCCAAGTTGTGCCACAATTGAGCTTGAAAAGGCATCCTTAGGAGAATGGTCGAACGGAGTTATTGGAAAGCCAACAACGAAAAGAATAAGCTTGATATGGTCTTATGGAGTACATCTCAAATTATGAGGTGACAACCTGCCACTCACGGGAAAAAAATTGGATTTATAAGAACAAGGAGACGAGAAGCTATCTCACCGGGAGGATAAATGAAGAACTTGGATCATTGATAAACACCATAAGAGCGACAATCCTTAAAGGAAAGCTTTAGGTGAAATATAACCCAAGATAATTCCAATGAAGAAAGTGATGGGTTTAAATACCTCATTCTTGACAACATGTGAATCATGAAACATGAACTCAAATTATAAAGAATGATATAATACCACCTCTATTGATACGGAAGGAAGAATTGCACTCTGGATTGCAAGATGAAGAATGCTTGAGCTCATCTGAAAAGAATCTTGATGAACACTTCGAGAAGGAATTAAATCCTTTATGAACCATCATGTAGAATGTTGATTAAGAACTCCGGTAACAAAAGGATGATCAAACGGAAGGAAAGAGAAGTTGAAAACACAAGGTGAAACCTTGTAATGATTTAGATGAATCTCCATGGTGATATAGTTGAAAAAGGATGGAACTCCGGGAAAAAGATGAAAACAATTGAAGTCAGGAATTTGATGAGCCTTCGGAATAGGGAATTGAGTTCACTCGATGAAACAAGAATAAGAATTAAATTCTGCTTATCCTTCATCAAGTAAATTGTTGAAAAACAACAGATTTTGCATATTACTTATTCTCATAGAAAAGATTAAGAGAGATATAACATAAGCTTGAGAATGTCTTCCACGAACCACCGTTAGGATTTGGAAGAACGAATGAATTGATATGATAACCAAGGAAGAGAGATCTTGAACGAGCCACCGGTAAGAATTGAAAATGAACGAAGAGAAGATAAAGAAACACCGGGAAGAATTATAAAATGAACGAAGATGCTTGAGAGAATTTAGACCCATGAGAACGAAAAGATTACGAGCTGATTAGAGAATCCTTGATTTAGACACCGGTATGATTTAGAGTATGAGAGCTGAAAACTGGAATGAATAAATCTTAGATGATGGGCTCCGGATAATCAAACTGAAAGAATCTTGAATTGCTCTAGATGGGTGAAAAAAAGTCTCACAACCAAAAACAATTATGAGAGGATGGGAGAGAATGGGGTCATCTTTATTTAAACCCCCCCGGGCCAGTGCTCCTCTGAGTGTTGGTCCAAACATAGCCACTTGCAGCGCCACCTCGGGGAAACTCGAGGGCTGGTTTTAGTTGTACGTAGTGCTCATCTGAGTGTGCCCTGAGAACGAGATATGTGCAGCTCCTATCGGGATTTGTCGGCACATTCGGGAGGTGTTGCTGGTCTTGTTTTACCATTGTCGAAATATCTTGTAACCGGGATTCCGAGTCTGATCTGGTCATCCCGCTAGAAGGAATATCCTTCGTTGACCATGAGAGCTTGTGATGGGCTAAGCTGGGACACCCCTGTAGGGATTTGAACTTTCGAAAGCCGTGCCGCGGTTGTGGGCAGATGGGAATTTGTTAATGTCCGGTTGTATAAAACCTGAAGTTGACCTTAATTAAAATACATCAACCGCGTGTGTAACCGTGATGGTCTCTTTACGGCGGAGTGCGGGAAGTGAACACGGTGTTGGAGTTATGTTTGACGTAGGTTGTTCTAGGATCACTTCTTGATCATAGTTTCTCGATCACGCTTTGCCTTCTCTTCTCGCTCTCATTTGCGTATGTGAGCCACCTAATATGCTAGTCGCTTGCTGCAGCTCCACATCATACCTTTACCTTACCCATAAGCTTAAATAGCCTTGATCGCGAGGGTGCGAGATTGCTGAGTCCCCGTGACTCACAGATACTTCCAAAACCAGCTTGCAGGTGCCGATGATGCCATTCCAGGTGACGCAACCAAGCTCAGGAGGAGCTCGATGAAGATCTTGTCCTTTATGTTGTTTCGTCTAGTCGATCAGTAGTGGAGCCCAGTTGGGGTCGATCGGGGATCTGTGTAGCATTTGGGGTAGTCTTCTTTATTTTGGGTTCCATAGTCAGACCTTGATTGTATCTGGTTGATGTAATGCTTTATTCATATAATTGTGTGAAGTGGCGATTGTAAGCCAACTATGTATCTCTTTCCCTTATGTATTACATGGGTTGTGTGAAGATTACCTCACTTGCGACATTGCTTTCAATGCGGTTATGCCTCTAAGTCGTGCTTCGACACGTAGGAGATATAGCCGCATCGAGGGTGTTACACCCGACCAGTAGAGAAAAGAGTTGCTACTCAACCTACTGAACCTATTGAAAATGAAATTCCTTATGAGTATCCTTCGGGTATGATAGAAAAACTGCTAGCTAATCCTTTTACAGGAGATGGAACAAAGCATCCTGATGAACACCTAATATATGTGGATGAAGTTTGTGGATTATTTAAGCTTGCAGGTATACCCGATGATGTTGCTAAGAAGAAGGTCTTCCCTTTATCTTTGAAGGGAGACACATTGATATGGTATAGGCTATGTGATGATACAAGATCATGGAACTATAGAAGATTGAAATTGGAATTTCATCAAAACTATTACCCTATGCATCTTGTTCATCATGATCGCAATTATATATGTAATTCTTTGCCTCGCGAAGGAGAAAGCATCGCTCAAGCTTGGGGAGGCTTAAATCAATGTTATATTCATGCCCCAATCATGAGCTCCCAAGAGAAACATTTTTTCAAAAAATTTATGCTCGGCTTTCTGAAAACAATCGCACCATGCTTGATACTTCTTGTGTTGGCTCTTTTATGACGAAGACTATTGGATTTAGATGGGATTTATTGGATAGAATTAAACGCAACTCTAAAGATTGGGATCTTGATAAAGGTCAGGAGTCAGGTACGACAACTAAGTTTGATTGTGTTAAATCTTTTATGGATACCAATATTTTCTGTAAGTTTAGCACTAAATATGAACTTGATTCTGAGATAGTAGCTTCTTTCTGTGAATCTTTTGCTACTTATGTTGATATCCCTAAGGAGGAGTGGTTTAAATATCATCCTCCCATAGAAGTAAAAGTAGCTGCACCAATTAAAGTTGAAGAAAAGACTGTCACTTATAATGATCCTATTGCTCCTACTTCTTATGTTGAGAAACCACCTTTCCCTGTTAGGATAAAGGATCATGCTAAAGCTTCAACTGTGGTTCGTAAAAGCAATATTAAAACATATGCACCTCCTAAGCAAGTTAAAGTAGAACCTAATATTGCTATTGTTAAAGATCTCTTGTCTGATAATATAGATGGGCATGTTATTTACTTCTGTAATGAAACTACTAGAATTGTTAAACCCCGTTATATAGATAAACCTAGACCTGTGGTAGGCATGCCTGTTATTTCTGTTAAAATAGGAGATCATTGTTATCATGGCTTATGTGATATGGGTGCTAGTGCTAGTACAATACCTATTGACTTATACAAAGAAATTATGGATGACATTGCACCTGTTGAGTTAGAAGAAATTGATGTTACTATTAAACTTGCTAATAGAGATACTATTTCACCAATGGGAATTGTTAGAGATGTTGAAGTCTTGTGTGGGAAAACTAAATATCCTGCTGATTTTCTTGTTCTTGGTTCCCCACAAGATAGCTTTTGTCCCATTATATTTGGTAGACCCTTCTTAAATACTGTTAATGCTACCATAGATTGCACAAGGGATGTTGTTACTGTCGTCTTAGATGATATGACTCATGAGTTTAATTTCTCTAAATTTAGTAAACAACACCATGAAGAAGAATTGCCTAGTAAGGATGAAATTGTTGGTCTTTCTTCTATTGACGTACCTCCTAGTGATCTTTTAGAACAATATTTGCTAGACCATGATAATGATATGTTTATGAATGGAAGAAGGGAAATAGATGAAGTATTCTTTAAACATGAACCTATTCTGAAACACAATTTGCCTGTTGAAATCCTAGGGGATCCCCCTCCACCTAAGGGTGATCCCGTGTTTGAGCTTAAATTGTTGCCTGATAATCTTAAATATGCTTATCTTGATGAAAAGAAGATATATCCTGTTATTATTAGTGCTAACCTTTCAGAGCATGAAGAAGAAAGATTATTGAAACTCTGAAGAAGCACCGTGCTGCTATTGGATATACTCTTGATGATCTTAAGGGCATTAGTCCCACTCTATGTCAACATAAAATAAATTTGGAAGCAGATGCCAAACCAGTTCGTGATCCTCAACGACGTCTGAATCCTAAAATGAAAGAAGTGGTAAGAAAAGAAATACTAAAGCTTCTAGAGGTAGGTATAATTTATCCCGTTGCTGATAGTCAGTGGGTAAGTCTTGTTCATTGTGTCCCTAAGAAGGGAGGTATTACTGTTGTTCCTAATGATAAAGATGAATTGATTCCACAAAGAATTATTACAGGTTATAGGATGGTAATTGATTTCCTCTAATTAAATAAGGCTACTAAGTAAGATCATTAGCCCTTACCTTTTATTGATCAAATGCTAGAAAGATTATGCAAACATACACATTACTGCTTTCTAGATGGTTATTCTAGGTTCCCTCAAATACCTGTGACGGCTAAAGATCAATCAAAGACTACTTTTACATGCCCTTTTGGTACTTTTGCTTATAGACATATGCCTTTTGGTTTATGTAATGCACCCGCTACCTTTCAAAGATGCATGATGGCTATATTCTCTGACTTTTGTGAAAAGATTTGTGAGGTTTTCATGGACAACTTTTCCGTCTATGGATCTTCTTTTGATGATTGCTCGAGCAATCTTGATCGAGTTTTGCAGAGATGTGAAGAAACTAATCTTGTATTGAATTGGGAAAAGTGCCACTTCATGGTTAATGAAGGTATTGTCTTGGGGCATAAAGGTTCTGAAAGAGGTATTGATGTTGATAAAGCCAAGGTTGATGCTATTGAAAAGATGCCATGTCCCAAGGACATCAAAGGTATAAGAAGTTTCCTTGGTCACGCCAGATTTTATAGGAGGTTCATTAAGGACTTCTCAAAAATTTCTCGGCCTTTGACTAATTTATTACAAAAAGATATGCCATTTGTCTTTGATGATGATTGTGTAGAAGCATTTGAAATACTTAAGAAAGCATTAGTTTCTGCACCTATTGTTCAGCCACCTGATTGGAATTTACCCTTTGAAATTATGTGTGATGCTAGCGATTATGCTGTAGGTGTTGTTCTAGGGCAAAAAGTTGATAAGAAATTAAATGTTATCCATTAGGCTAGTAATACTCTAGACAATGCTCAAAGAAATTATGCTACTACTGAAAAAAGAACTTTTAGCAGTTGCATTTGCTTGTGATAAGTTCATACCTTATATTGTTGATTCTAAAGTAACTATCCACACTGATCATGCTGCTATTAAATATCTTATGGAGAAGAAAGATGCTAAACCTTGACTTATTAGATGGGTTCTCTTGCTACAAGAATTTGATTTGCATATTGTTGATAGAAAAGGAGCTGAGAACCCCGTTGCAAACAACTTATCTAGGTTAGAGAATGTTCTTGATGACCCACCACCTATTGATGACAGCTTTCCTGATGAACAATTAAATGTCATAAGTACTTCTCGTAGTACCCCTTGGTATGCTGATTATGCTAATTACATAGTTGCTAAATTTATACCACCTAGCTTCACATACCAACAAAAGAAAACGTTCTTCTATGATTTGAAACATTACTTTGTGGATGACCCACATCTTTATAAAGGAGTAGATGGTGTTATTAGACGTTGTGTACCTGAGCATGAACAGGAACAGATCCTACGCAAGCGCCACTCCGAAAATTATGGAGGACACCACGCGGGAGATAGAACTGCACATAAGGTATTGCAATCAGGTTTTTGTTGGCCTACTCTCTTATAGGATGCCCGTAAGTTTGTCCTATCTTGTGATGAATGTCAAAGAATTGGTAATATTAGTAGACGTCAAGAAATGCCTATGAATTATTCACTTGTTATTGAACCATTTGATGTTTGGGTCTTTTATTATATGTGTCCTTTTCCTGCCTCTAATGGATATACACATATTTTAGTTGCTGTTGATTACTTTACTAAGTAGGTAGAAGCTATTCCAATTAGTAGTGCTGATCATAACACTTCTATTAAAATGCTTAAAGAAGTTATTTTTTCAAGGTTTGGAGTCCCTAGATATTTAATGACTGATGGTGGTTCACATTTTATTCATCGTGCTTTCCGTAAAATGCTTGCTAAATATGACGTCAATCATAGAATTGCATCTGCGTATCACCCACAGTCTAGTGGTCAAGTAGAATTGAGCAATAGAGAACTCAAATTAATTTTGCAAAAGACTGTCAATAGGTCTAGAAAGAATTGGTCCAACAAACTTGATGATGCATTATGGGCCTATAGAACTGCATATAAAAATCCTATGGGTATGTCTTTGTATAAAATGGTATATGGAAAAGCATGTCACTTACCTCTCGAACTAGAACATAAGGCATATTGGGCTATTAAAGAGCTCAATTATGATATCAAACTTGCCGGTGAAAAGAGGTTATTTGATATTATCTAACTTGATGAATGGAGAACCCAAGCTTATTAAAATGCCAAGTTGTTTTAAGAAAAGGTTAAAATATGGCATGACAAAAGGATACAAAAGCGTGAGTTTAATGTAGGTGATTATGTATTGCTATACAACTCTCGTTTAAGATTTTTTGCAGGAAAACTTCTCTCTAAATGGGAAGGCCCCTATGTTATCGAGGAGGTCTATCGTTCCGGTGCCATTAAAATCAACAACTTCAAAGGCACAAATCCAAAGCTGGTAAACGGTCAAAGAATCAAACATTATATCTCAGGTAATCCCATAAATATTGAAACCAATATTATTGAAACTGTAACCCCGGAGGAATACATAAGGGACACTTTCTAGAACGTTTCAGACTCCGAGAAGGAATAGGTATGTGGTACGGTAAGTAAACCGATTCCAAAACCTTTTTTAAGGCAATATTTCTCTGTTTTGGAATATTTAGAAAAATACAAAATTAAGTAGCAGTCCGGGAAGGACACGAGGGACCCACAAGGGTGGAGGGCGCACCCTACCCCCCTGGGCGCGCCCCCTACCTCGTGAGCACCTCGTGTGCCTTCCGGACTCCGTTTTCTTGCACGATACGTATTTTGTTAGTAAAAATTCACTATATATTCTCCCAAAGGTTTTGACTCCCGTATCACGCAAATATTCTTTGTTCTTGTTTCGAGATGTTTTTCTGACAGATCTAGATTATCATGATGTCCCCAAGTGCTTCCAAGGACAAGTTCTTCAAGAAGGTCATCAACCCTTACCTCGCGGAGGTGCTGCGACACCCTCAAACCATTGAGATGCGTGATGGGTTGCTGCACATCCGCGATGCTGAGGGACCAAAGGGAACCAGAAGCGTGGAGACGAGGCTCGAAGCAATGGAGCAACAAGTTTTCAAGTGCCAGGGGATGGTGGAGCGTGGAATCAACGCTAGCCACACGATGCTCGCGGAGTTCACTAACAACTACAAGCCGGATGCCAAGCACACCAAGGAGTCCATCTTCAAGCTACATGAGAAGATCGAGCACCTCCAAGCCCAAATCTATGACCTGCAAAACCAAAACTGTGAGTATGAATATAGATTCAAAAGAATGAGTTTGGCTGCAGATTCTAGGATTCCGGAGACTCGATCATCCTTCTATGATGGTGAACCTATGCCTTGGAAGATGGATGACAAGCCCGCATCATCAACAACACCTCCACCTTCTTCACCAACCAAGGAGATATAATCACATGGGTATGGGCACTCCCCTTGGCAACCACTAAGCTTGGGGGAGGTGCCCCAGTATCGTATCACAACCACAACTCCTATCTTTACCATTTTCCTTAGTTCGATCCTATTAGTAGTATTTTGATCTAGTAGAATAAAGTTTATGGAATGATCTAGTTTTAAGTTTTGCTTTATGATCTCTCTATGTAATCGAGTCCACGAGCTATATAATAAAGATTAGTGTTGAGTCAAGGGCTTGAGTTTCTTGCTATGATCTTGGGTGAATAAAAGAAAAGTGAAAAAGAATAAGAAGAAACAAAAGTTCATATTGATCTTATTGATAGTAATGACTTCACATAGAAAGAGTGTGATGGTTAAAAGTTGTTGGGAGTTGGCAGACATAGCTTTGGTCATCGTTGCAATTAATAGGAAGTAATAAGGAAAGATAGGTTTCACATATAAATATACTATTATTGACATCTTTTATGATTGGGAGCACTCATCAAAATATGACATGCTAAAGAGTTGATGTTGGACAAGGAAGACAACGTAATGGGTTATGTTTTCTTGTATCTGAGATAAAGTATGTTGTCATGGATCATCCAAAATGTTGAGCTTGCCTTTCCCCCTTATGCTAGCCAAATTCTCAGCACCAAGTAGAGATACTACTTGTGCTTCCAAATACCCTTAAACCAGTTTTGCCATGAGAGTCCACCATATCTACCTATGGATTGAATAAGATCCTTCAAGTAAGTTGTCATTGGTGCAAAGCAATAAAAATTGCTCTAAATATGTATGATTAGTGTGGGAGAAATAAGCTTTATACGATCTTGTGATGTGGAAGTAATAAAAGTGACAGACTGCATAATGAAGGTTCATATCACAAGGGGCAATATAAAGTGACGCTCTTTCACATTAAGATTTTGTGCATCCAACCATAAAAGCGCATGGCAACCTCTGCTTCCCTCTGCGAAGGGCCTATCTTTTATTATTATCTTCTACCTTATGCAAGTGTCATGGTGATCTTCACCTCTCCCTTTTTCATTTTATCCTTTGGCAAGCCCAGCATGTTGGAAAGAACCTGATATACATATCTAATTGGATGTAGGGGGCATGAGTTATTATTGTTGACATTACCCTCGAGGTAAAAGGTTGTGGGGCGAAACTATAAGCCCCTATCTTTCTCTGTGTCCGATTAAAACTCCGTAACCACAAGTATTGCGCGAGTGTTAGCAATTATGAAGGACTAGATGATAGTTGAGTATGTGGACTTGCTTTTTAGCTCTGACATAGACTCTTTCTGATGTTATGATAAATTGCAATTGCTTCAATGACTGAGGTTATAGTTTGTTGGTTCTCAATAAGGTTTCTGATTCATACTTTTGCATTATGAATAGATCATCACTTGAACATAAGTAATCATATGACAATATCTATGTATGTTGTTGTTATGAGAATAATCATGATGCCCGCATGTCCGTATGTTATTTTTATCGACGCCTCTACCTCTAAACATGGGGACATATTTATTGTTATCGGCTTTCGCTTGAGGACAAGCGAGGTCTAAGCTTGGGGGAGTTGATACGTCCATTTTGCATCATGCTTTTATATCGATATTTATTGCATTATGGGCTGTTATTTCACATTATGTCACAATACTTATGGCTATTCTCTCTTATTTTACAAGGTTTACATAAGGAGGGAGAATGCCTGCAGCTGGAATTCTGGGCTGGAAAAGGAGCAAATATTAGAGACCTATTATGCACAACTCCAAAAGTCCTGAAACTCCACAGAATGCCTTATAATAAAAAATGAAAAATCCTCGCCAAAGATGAAGACTAGGGGGCCCACACCCTTTCCACGAGGGTGGGGGCGTCACCCCTAGGGCGCCCCCTACCTCGTGGGCCCCCTGGTGGCTCTCCGATGACCATCTTCTCCTATATGAAGTCTTTCGTCGAGAAAAAAATAAGAATCAACCTTTCGGGACGAAACTCCACCGCCACGAGGCGGAACCTTGGCGGATCCAATCTAGAGCTCCGGCCGAGCTGTTCTGTTGGGGAAACTTCCCCCACGGAGGGGGAAATCATCGCCATCATCATCACCAACACTCCTCTCATCGGGAGAAGGCAATCTCCATCAACATCTTCATCAGCACCATCTCATCTCAAAACCCTAGTTCATCTCTTGTATCCAATTCTTGTCTCCAAGTCCGGGATTGGTGCTAGTGGGTTGCTAGTAGTGTTAATTACTCCTTGTAGTTGATGCTAGTTTGTTTAATTGCTGGAAGATCATATGTTCACATCCTTTATGCATATTATAACCCCTTGATTATGAACATGAATATGCTTTGTGAGTAGTTACATTAGTTCCTAAGGACAAGGGAGAAGTCTTGCTATTAGTAGTCATGTGAATTTGGTATTCGTTCGTTATTTTGATGAGATGTATGTTGTCTAGTCTCTAGTGGTGTTATGTGAACGTCGATTACATAACACTTCACCATTATTTAGGCCTAGAGGAAGGCATTGGGAAGTAATAAGTAGATGATGGGTTGCTAGAGTGACAGAAGCATAAACCCTAGTTTATGCGTTGCTTCGTAAGGGGCTGATTCGGATCCATATGTTTCATGCTATGGTTAGGTTTACCTTAATACTTTTGTTGTAGTTGCGGATTCTTGCAATAGAGATTAATCATAAGTGGGATGCTTGTTCAAGTAAGAACAGAACCCAAGCAACGGTCCACCCACATGTCAAATTATCAAAGTACCGAACGCGAATCATATGAACGTGATGAAAACTAGCTTGATGATATTCCCATGTGTCCTCGGGAGCGCTTTTCCTTATATAAGAGTTTGTCCAGGCTTGTCCTTTGCTACAAAAAGGATTGGGCCACCTTTCTGCACTTTATTTACTTTTGTTACTTGTTGCTCGTTACAAATTATCTTATCACAAAACTATCTGTTACCACTTATCATTTCCTTCTGCTCCTTGTTGGGTTCGACACTTTTACTTATCGAAAGGACTACGATAGATCCCCTATACTTGTGGGTCATCACCTGCCTATGCACTTATTAGCCCGTACCCCGATGATGCTCGGCAGCGCGTTCGGGGTAGGCCCAGGGGCTTCTGTCGGTGCAACAAACCCTGCGTCTGTTGCCCAGACTATGCACAGGCACGGGAACAAGATTGAAGCACCAGCCCAAATCAGGGTTCAAGGGACTAAGAGATTTGAAGGACCAACATATAGATAAGTGGGACCAGGATCAAGCCAGAGATGCAAGACACCATCAGGAGAAGGCCTCCTTTGCCGGCAGGCGAGCCCAACAAAGGGCGAGGCCACGCCCAGAAGGAGACAATCAAGGCATCCCGGCAGGGCCTACCAGGACTCACAGAGATGAGACCACCTCACTAACCACTCCACCACGACACACGTTGTCGATCAATGCGGTGTCAAGCCGCAAAGTGACTATGTGGCAGCCATTCGCCACATGGAAGCCTCTCTCTATAGGAAAAGCCCACAGATGACACCTGTCCTGCGACGTGTCAAACAAGCAGGCGTGAAGCTGGCAAGATGGCCCGACAAGCCTTGCCGGAAAACCAACGATGTGACGTTGAATGGTGCATTTAATGCGCCCTGTCAGCCCGTAGAGTTAGGTATGATAGCACTGTTTGCTATCTTATCAGTGCATAATAACTACTTTGACATTGTGGTAACCCCTTGATCTATAAAAGGAGGCCCACGACAGCCATAGACAGGGTTAGAAGGTTGGATAACTCACACCTCCGTACGTGTGTAGCCACACTGCCGCCCTGAGGCAACCTCTGCCGGGCAAGTGTACAACGCTCCACTACCACCTTTCCACCATCAATCCACCAAATCAGGAGTAGGGTGTTATGCCTCGCGGTGGCCCGAACCTGGGTAAAATTGCCTGCGTGATCCATGTCGTGCTGCCCCATGCTCGTCTGCTCTTTGTGCAACGTGACGTCCCCTTGCCGAACCAGCAAGGGGCCTTCTGGTCCCATAGGTGGCCATGGTTTCCCGCGACACCCACATGTCATAGACACAAAAAGTGTGGCAAGATTCCCTTAGGCAAGCCAAAGTGTGGCTAACAATTTGAGCAACTCAACTAAGGTAAGTGTGGCAAGTATGGCAAAAATCATGTGGTAATATATGGCAAAGATAGTCACAATCCAAACAACCCTTTAGACTAGTAACTCTATGGTTACCCTAAGAGCATGTACTACCTCCGTCCTGGTTTACTCTTACTATTTTGTGGTATCAAAATTTGACCATAGATTTAACTGACAAAATGTTAATGCATGTCACTAAAAATTATATCGTTGGATTCGTATTTGAACATAATTTCAAATGGTGTAATTTTTGGTGACATGCATTGGCATTTTCTTAGATAAATCTATGGTCAAAATTTTACACTAAATACGAGGTAGTACAAAAGTGGGCTATAACAGCCCTCCACTATGTAGGCCAAAACACATGCCAAATTCACTTGTGATGCATTTGGCATCGATGCCCCTCCATTGCTCACCTGGAGCCCCAATCTGGATCATCTACTTTGCTCCGGTGCCAAATTAACTCACACAATGAAAAACACTTGCATGGGAGAGTGAGAGGACTGAGGCAATAAAAATACTTGTTTGGGATAGTGAGAGGCTGGTGTAGTTGGTTTGATTGATTTGTTTATACATGTGGGTCTGTGTGCATAGTGGTGCGAACTCTCTCACATCGCTAGAGCAGTGCCAAAATCTTTTGATTTGACATCGATGCGTATTATGTGGCATACTTTTGAGAAATATGGCATCAGCCACATAGTGGAAGGAAACAAATGCCCAAGCTCTTCACGTGCTCCTAGGTAAATGAGAGGAGAGAGAGAGTGAGTGAGTGAAAAAAATATCACTAGCCAGCCAACCCTATTGCATGAGCGAAAGATATTGGTACCTCTTGATGACACGGCGATCTTATACAGCCAGCTTCTCTAATATGTTCTCTTCTTTTGCCTATAAAAAAGACCCGAAAGTGAAAAATGTGCTGCACTATAACAATCTCATCGAATGCCTTGATCTCCATCTTATAGAAATTGATTTGATTGACTACCGAGGCAGCACATCTGAGATTAAGTGGCTAGGTTCTTTGTTCTGGAGGCAAGTGTTCTCAACGTAATGAGGTTTGGTGTTCTCCGGCACAACAATGAATGGCGTGATGATCATCGCAAGCATCTAAGCCTAAATGACAAAGTCTCCGCAGAAGCTGAATTTGTTTTTGAAACATCAAGTTGCCAGAGACTCGAAAATTTATTTGCCCATTAGTGACTTGTGAGGGATGTGGATTTTAGTTTGTACGATAATGCTGCATCCACCTAAAGTAACGAAAGTTCTTATGTAAACCTCCTAGTAATTCCCTCTTCGTAGGTACAACATTACTCCTAACATTTGTAATATCAGTTTGAAACTTGTAATATTTACGTGTCATATGCCCGCTTTTTCAAAATCCTGCAAATCAAAGAGGTCCTGAGCTGGTGATGATGGTGTGCCTGCCATCTTTCACCAATATCCGTCGGATCTTGATCTAACTCATAGAAAGCAAACTTCTGCAGTTTTGCAAAAATATGCCCGCACTTGTTCCCTATTTACAAACAACTCCTTGTCTCTCACAATCAGCCTTATCTCCTCCCCACCACATCTGGAAGGCCATGGAAAAATCTGGCATGATGGCCGCTGCCGGCGCCGTCCACCCCCAATCTTGGTGTTCCGTGCAATGCATGGGCATCTTATTCATACTCCGTATAAGAAAAGAGTAGAGATACTCGTGGCAACGCATGGGAAATTATGTCGAACATGGCTAGTTGTAAGTAGGCTAGCTATACAGCCATGATCATAGTGACTGCAGACGGTGAGGCTGACTTTGGTATGCCGAACACGGCGCCTACACTCAGGTGTCATCTCCGGTGTAGGGTCTTGTCACTTGACTGTGAGGAGCATCACGTAGTAATAATTTGACCAACGGGTAGTACAGTACTACTACATTGGTAGTACTACAACTAGTACTAGCACCACCGTCTGGATTTAGTAGTACTGCCACGTCTGTTTGGATTTAGTATTTTACTAGCAATATCTAGTAATGCATGTCAGAAAAAATATACTACTACCTCTGTAAATAAATACATGGTGTATTGTTTTATTCATTTTTGAACATAGTTCCCGATGATATTATACACTCTCCCTTCCGGTAGATGGCTCAAATCTGAACTCTCATCAATCAGACTACTATGTACTCACCGAGCACTCATCTTGGTAAGCTACAAACAAAAAATTACAATCAA
This sequence comes from Triticum dicoccoides, assembly GCF_002162155.2. Lineage (NCBI taxonomy): Eukaryota > Viridiplantae > Streptophyta > Magnoliopsida > Poales > Poaceae > Triticum > Triticum dicoccoides. The sequence goes on along the minus strand of NC_041380.1, from coordinate 190,144,007 downwards.
AGACTACTATTGTACTCCCTCCATATTGGTGCATTAGTCACGTTACGAAAACCAAATAATCCCAAAACTTTTATGCGCGGTGCATTAACTCCCACCTCATTCCCTGTTTTTTGCCACGAAAAAAGAAATCACCCAATAGGAGACGTGGGGTGCGTATGCATTCAATGACTTGAGACTACCTAGCACAACATTTTTCGTTACGTGCATTAACATTTTATTAGTTAAATCAATGGTCAAAACTTGGCGTAAAATGCAAAGGGGACCAATAAACCAGTAAACATCAAAGTTCTCTTATTTTGCCCCAACTAGAGGTCCAGTGAGATGAATATACTGCACTGGCATGGAGGGGGACGCAACTTCATTGACTTACTGCACCTGCCTTTGGGTGTATGATAGGTGGGCCCAACATGTGGCTGGCCCACCTGTCATACAGCCAAAGGCAGGTGCAGTTAAGGCACAGGAGCTCAGTCCCACAGAGGGAGGGCCGAGGAGTAGATGGCCAACACATGTGAATGCAACACAGTCTACACTTCTCATATAAAGGCTCCCCACCAGTCCAATCTATGGAATCCTACGCACCTACACACCCTAACCAAGGCGAGAGTGATCACTCCAATTGCAAGATCAGTTGACTAGAAACTAGACCCATGGAGGCGATGAGCGCGAGCATCAGCCGACTGTGCCAGATGGTTCACGACAGCGGCCTACAGCTCGACACCGAGGAACGACTCCAGGTCGTGCTTGATGCCGCCAGGGTGAGAGGCCACTTGGACGAAAACTTCGTCTCCTTGTTTGATGAGGTCCTCGTCGGCTTCCTTAACAAGTTCACCGTCATCAAGAAGCTCACGGACGACCTTGACGTACACCTCCAGGCCACGCGCCCAGGCTCTGTGATGCCTGCCACCTTCAATGACCTCTATGGTGACAACCTCTTCGACGCACTGGTGGGCCTGTAACTGCCCGCCATCACGCCGGAGAGTGTCCACCTCGAGGTCGCGCTCACCGCGCAAGGCGTGGCGCAGCAAGACACCATCGACAGAATCACCCACGTCTACACGCAAATCATCCACAAGGAATACTACGTGAAAGAGGAGGATGATAGGATGCTGGCCTTCTTGGACCGCAGAGCAACCTTGAACGGCATTGTTCAGAAGCACGTTGAGCTCACCGCCAATGCCGCTGCTCCTCATACGTCGGTTGGTGACCCGGCGCACTAGGGCATGAGGATGTCGTTGATGGATCCGTATGTATCTTTATCTTTCCGTCAAATCCATGTAGTAGTATATGGAACTACTTGTAATTATCTTACCTTTCGCATCAACTTCATAATTTTCGTACGTACTCCATGCATGAACCGCGCCAGAACCAAACTTCTCATTACTCTAGGGAAAATCGTTATTTCTATCTATCGGTCACGCCATGGAGCAGAACCAAAATTTACAAGTTACAAATTCAAAAGGAAAAGCATGTCGTGTTCACATCGCACCCCCACATAGTTGTTCTGGCACGCTGCTCAAGGGGGAATGCGTGATATGTTGCATTTTCACTTGCAAGTGGGATCGCAGTTGAGCAAAGCGACTATCAGCAAACCCCCACCCCGCCCACCAAATGATGGCTGAGAAAACAAGAGGGAGAAGAGATGGCTGTAGCATGGACTCCAAGAAAATTGGTGTCAGATGGGAGTCGTGTGGGTGGCGTGTGCAATACTGCTAGACGTGACTGCTAGTTATGTCCCATGCCAGCCCACTATATCGAGGTGCTGGTGACATAGAGCGAACACATTATCTCTCCAGGAGTACGGTACATCACTAGTACTACTCACATTGTCGCGAAATTTCCTCGAGTCCGTGCTCAGCCCTCCTCTCTCTCTCTTCTTAGCCAGCCAGCAGACGCGCATAGCCCATTGTCTGTTTGCTCACATGTGGTCCCACATGTCAGTGAAAATGCAAGAGGACCCACTAAACCTGCACATCTTTCACCTCGACGTGCTAGTGATGAAAAACAAATCGAATAAAGATCTTCGGTGGCCTCTTTTGGAGTTACTTGAGAGTAAGATTCTATTTATAGTTCAACCCAAGATGCACATCACGTGGCTTCAACTAGCACTCCATTTTCTTGCATGGCACGACCTAGATGCTGGATGTCCCACGTGTCGACAAAAGGTGGAAGAACTCGACCAAATCTTCTCCACATTTAGACCGGAGGAGTAGGAAACATGGCAAGCCCTGTGCCTACATCATACTCCGTACAAGTCCACCTCACGCAGTCATGCTATCACCATATTTCTTGGCCTCCGTGCGATGCCTAGCACTAGTTGATCTAACTAGAACTAACTATTGTGCTAGCATACTCCAATATTAGGTTGGCTCTATGTGATGTGGCAACTTCATATAATCGGATGTTGGCTATACTACTACGGTACTCACACTCCAAGAAGTGAGTCGAAAACCATTCATAAATTGAGTCTATGACATGCATATGCAAATGTACCATTCATTGCATACAACAAGTCATCAACACACAATGACAACGAGGATACATGTTGGATTATAGATTAGTTCCACCAAAACATTCTAGTAAATACTAAAGTTTTCATCACACAACAAATGGCCTACGTCCCCCACACGACCGAAGCCACTTCGCACCCCCACAAGGTTGGTCCGCCGTGCCGATAGGGAAACGAGTGTTGTCTTGCATCTTCACTTAGGCAAACTCCAACGCGTGCAGCTCGGACCCGCGCTCGCCCAGCCCCCTTTCCCTCGACGCCCCCGAGCTATGATGACCCACAAGTATAGGGGATCCCTCATAGTCCTTTTGATAAGTAAGAGTGTCGAACCCAACGAGGAGTAGAAGGAAATGATAAGCGGTTTCCAGCAAGGTATTCTCTGCAAGTACTGAAATAAGTGGTAACAGATAGTTTTGTGATAGGATAATTTGTACCGAGCAACAAGTAACAAAAGTAAATAAAGTGCAGCAAGGTGGCCCAATCCTTTTTGTAGCAAAGGACAAGCCTGGACAAACTCTTATATAGAGAAAAGCGCTCCCGACGACACATGGGAATATCGTCAAGCAAGTTTTCATCACGTTCATATGATTCGCATTCGGTACTTTGATAATTTGGTATGTGGGTAGACCGGTGCTTTGGTACTGTCCTTACTTGGACAAGCATCCCACTTATAATTAACCTCTATTGCAAGCATCCGCAACTACAACAAAAGTATTAAGGTAAACCTAACCATAGCAAGAAACATATGGATCCAAATCAGCCCCTTACGAAGCAACACATAAACTAGGGTTTAAGCTTCTGTCACTCTAGCAACCCATCAGCTACTTATTACTTCCCAATGCCTTCCTCTAGGCCCAAATAATGGTGAAGTGTCATGTAGTCGATGTTCACATAACACCACTAGAGGAGAGACAACATACATCTCATCAAAATATGGAACGAATACCAAATTCACATGACTACTAATAGCAAGACTTCTCCCATGTCCTCAGGAACAAACATAACTACTCACAAAGCATAATCATGTTCATAATCAGAGGGGTATTAATATGCATATAGGATCTGAACATATGATCTTCCACCAAATAAACCAACTAGCATCAACTACAAGGAGTAATTAACACTCCTAGCAACCTACTAGTACCAATCCCGGACTTGGAGACAAGAATTGGATACAAGAGATGAACTAGGGTTTTGAGAGGAGATGGTGCTGGTGAAGATGTTGATGGAGATTGCCCTCTCCCAACGAGAGGAGCGTTGTTGATGACGATGGCGATGATTTCCCCCTCCCAGAGGGAAGTTTCCCCAGCAGAACAGCTCTGGCGGAGCCCTGGATTGGTTCTGCCAAGGTTCTGCCTTGTGGCGGCGGAGTCTCGTCCGGAAAGATGGCTTATGATTTTTTCCTCATCGAAAGACTCCATATAGCAGAAGATGGCCATCGGAGGGCCACCGGGGGGCCCACGAGGTAGGGGGCACGCCCAGGGGGGTAGGGCGCGCCCCCCGCCCTCGTGGGCAGGGTGTAGCCCCCTGGTGAACATCTTGCACTGAGTATTTTTTATATATTCTAAAAACGTCTTCCATGAAGTTTCAAGACTTTTGGAGCTGTGCAGAATAGGTCTCTAATATTTGCTCCTTTTCCAGCCCAGAATCCAAGCTGCAGGCATTCTCCCTCTTTATGTAAACCTTGTAAAATAAAAGAGAATAGGCATAAGTATTGTGACATAATGTGTAATAACAGCCCATAATACAATAAATATCGATATAAAAGCATGATGCAAATTGGATGTATCAAGCTACACAACCACGGCTACCTGTTTTGCGCACCCGGCGGCCAAATTTGGAGCGGATCCGGTCGAGCTTGAGCTTTCCCGGTTGTGGGAGGCCGCGCCGCACCATGGACTAGCCGGGCACCAGGCTGGGAGGCCCCGACAAGGCCGCAAGGCCGCATGCAGGTACCGACTCCTCCTCTTGCCACTCAGATCTACACCGTCGGCGGTCCGCCGAGAGATACATGAATGGCGGTCGGTCGGGCTCGGTGCTGGTCCAAAAGCTCATCTGCGCATCATTGCCACTCATTATGTGCAATGACTGCCCAAAGAAGGTCTTGTGCCACGTGTCTACAACGCCGAAACATCCCGGATGGGTGTTCATCAAGTGCTCAACCGATGGGGTATGTGCCTCTTTAGCTTCGGTTGTGCTCCCGGATTTGACTAGTTGTGCTAACTTAAAATTTTATTGTGTAGAACGGATGCAAGTTTTGGTATTGGGAGGAATAGTACATTTCCATATTGATAGAGCGCAATTTAGTAGATGTTCGTGCACTTTTAGCTAGCATAGAGGCTAGAGATGAGACTAGTGCACTTGTTGATAGAATAGAGGCTAGACATGAGACTAAATGTGAGGAAGCAACGTCTACTTCTTTACACTCAACGAAGAAAGAAGCACAAAAGATCGAGCCTCTGCAGATCAACAATGAATGCATTGGAAAGGCACTAATTCAACTAGCACTCCATTTTCTTGCATGGCATGACCTAGATGCTGGAGGTCCCACTTGTCGACAAAAGGTGGAAGAACTCGACCAAACCTTCTCCACATTTAGACCGGAGGAGTAGGAAACATGGCAAGCCCTATGCCTACATCATACTCCGTACAAGCCCACCTCACGCAGTCATGCTATCACCATATTTCTTGGCCTCCGTGCGATGCCTAGCACTAGTTGATCTAACTAGAACTAACTATTGTGCTAGCATACTCCAATATTAGGTTGGCTCTATGTGATGTGGCAACTTCATATAATCGGATGTTGGCTATACTACTACGGTACTCACACTCCAAGAAGTGAGTCGAAAACCATTCATAAATTGAGTCTATGACATGCATATGCAAATGACCATTCATTGCATACAACAAGTCATCAACACACAACGACAACGAGGATACATGTTGGATTATAGATTAGTTCCACCAAAACATTCTAGTAAATTCTAAAGTTTTCATCACACAACAAATGGCCTACGTCCCCCACACGACTGAAGCCACTTCGCACCCCCAGAAGGTTGGTCCGCCGTGCCGATAGGGAAACGAGTGTTGTCTTGCATCTTCACTTAGGCCAACTCCAACGTGTGCAGCTCGGACGCGTGCTCGCCCAGCCCCCTTTCCCTCGACGCCCCCGAGATATGATGACCCACAAGTATAGGGGATCCATCATAGTCCTTTTGATAAGTAAGAGTGTCGAACCCAACGAGGAGCAGAAGGAAATGATAAGCGGTTTCCAGCAAGGTATTCTCTGCAAGTACTGAAATAAGTGGTAACACATAGTTTTGTGATAGGATAATTTGTAACGAGCAACAAGTAACAAAAGTAAATAAAGTGCAGCAAGGTGGCCCAATCCTTTTTGTAGCAAAGGACAAGCCTGGACAAACTCTTATATAGAGAAAAGCGCTCCCGATGACACATGGGAATATCGTCAAGCTAGTTTTCATCACGTTCATATGATTCGCGTTCGGTACTTTGATAATTTGGTATGTGGGTAGACCGGTGCTTTGGTACCGTCCTTACTTGGACAGGCATCCCACTTATGATTAACCTCTATTGCAAGCATCCGCAACTACAACAAAAGTATTAAGGTAAACCTAACCATAGCATGAAACATATGGATCCAAATCAGCCCCTTACGAAGCAACGCATAAACTAGGGTTTAAGCTTCTGTCACTCTAGCAACCCATCAGCTACTTATTACTTCCCAACGCCTTCCTCTAGGCCCAAATAATGGTGAAGTGTCATGTAGTCGATGTTCACATAACACCACTAGAGGAGATACAACATACATCTCATCAAAATATCGAACGAATACCAAATTCACATGACTACTAATAGCAAGACTTCTCCCATGTCCTCAGGAACAAAGGTAACTACTCACAAAGCATAATCATGTTCATAATCAGAGGGGTATTAATATGCATATAGGATCTGAACATATGATCTTCCACCAAATAAACCAACTAGCATCAACTACAAGGAGTAATTAACACTCCTAGCAACCTACTAGTACTAATCCCGGACTTGGAGACAAGAATTGGATACAAGAGATGAACTAGGGTTTTGAGAGGAGATGGTGCTGGTGAAGATGTTGATGGAGATTGCCCTCTTCCAACGAGAGGAGCGTTGTTGATGACAATGGCGATGATTTCCCCCTCCCAGAGGGAAGTTTCCCCAGCAGAACATCTCTGGCGGAGCCCTGGATTGGTTCTGCCAAGGTTCTGCCTTGTGGCGGCGGAGTCTCGTCCGGAAAGATGGCTTATGACTTTTTCCTCATCGAAAGACTCCATAAAGCAGAAGATGGCCATCGGAGGGCCACCGGGGGGCCCACGAGGTAGGGGGCGCGCCCAGGGGGGTAGGGCGGGCCCCCCGCCCTCGTGGGCAGGGTGTAGCCCCCTGGTGAACATCTTGCACTCAGTATTTTTTATATATTCTAAAAACGTCTTCCATGAAGTTTCAAGACTTTGGGAGCTGTGCAGAATAGGTCTCTAATATTTGCTCCTTTTCCAGCCCAGAACCCAAGCTGCCGCATTCTCCCTCTTTATGTAAACCTTGTAAAATAAAAGAGAATAGGCATAAGTATTGTGACATAATGTGTAATAACAGCCCATAATGCAATAAATATCGATATAAAAGCATGATGCAAAATGGACGTATCAAGCTACACAACCACGGCTACCTGTTTTGCTCACCCGGTGGTCGAATTTGGAGCGGATCCGGTCGAGCTTGAGCTTGCCCGGTTGTGGGAGGCCGCGCCGCACCATGGACTAGCCAGGCACCGGGCTGGGAGGCCCCGACAAGGCCGCAAGGCCGCATGCAGGTACCGACTCCTCCTCTTGCCGCTCATATCTACACCGTCCGCGGTCCGCCGAGAGATACATGAATGGCGGCCGGTCAGGCTCGGTGCTGGTCCAAAAGCTCATCTGTGCACCATTGCCACTCATTATGTGCGATGACTGCCCAAAGAAGGTCTTGCGCCACGTGTCTACAACGCCGGAACATCCCGGATGGGTGTTCATCAAGTGCTCAACCGATGGGGTATGTGCTACTTTAGCTTCGGTTGTGCTCCTGGATTTGACTAGTTGTGCTAACTTAAAATTTTATTGTGTAGAACGGATGCAAGTTTTGGTATTGGGAGGAATATTACATTGCTATATTGATAGAGCGCAATTTAGTAGATGTTCGTGCACTTTTAGCTAGCATAGAGGCTAGAGATGAGACTAGTGCACTTGTTGATAGAATAGAGGCTAGACATGAGACTATATGCGAGGAAGCAACGTCTACTTATTTACACTCAACGAAGAAAGAAGCACAAAAGATCGAGCCTTTGCAGATCAACAATGAATGCATTGCGAAGGCACTAATTCCACTAGCACTCCATTTTCTTGCATGGCACGACCTAGATGCTGGATGTCCCACGTGTCGACAAAACGTGGAAGAACTCGACCAAATCTTCTCCACATTTAGACCGGAGGAGTAGGAAACATGGCAAGCCCTGTGCCTACATCATACTCCGTACAAGCCCACCTCACGCAGTCATGCTATCACCATATTTCTTGGCCTCCGTGCGATGCCTAGCACTAGTTTATCTAACTAGAACTAACTATTGTGCTAGCATACTCCAATATTAGGTTGGCTCTATGTGATGTGGCAACTTCATATAATCGGATGTTGGCTATACTACTACGGTACTCACACTCCAAGAAGTGAGTCGAAACCATTCGTAAATTGAGTCTATGACATGCATATGCAAATGTACCATTCATTGCATACAACAAGTCATCAACACACAATGACAACGAGGATACATGTTGGATTATAGATTAGTTCCACCAAAACATTCTAGTAAATACTAAAGTTTTCATCACACAACAAATGGCCTACATCCCCCACACGAACGAAGCCACTTCGCACCCCCACAAGGTTGGTCCGCCGTGCCGATAGGGAAACGAGTGTTTTCTTGCATCTTCACTTAGGCCAACTCCAACGCGTGCAGCTCGGATGCGCGCTCACCCAGCCCCCTTTCCCTCGATGCCCCCGAGCTATGATGACCCACAAGTATAGGGGATCCATCATAGTCCTTTTGATAAGTAAGAGTGTCGAACCCAACGAGGAGCAGAAGGAAATGATAAGCGGTTTCCAGCAAGGTATTCTCTGCAAGTACTGAAATAAGTGGTAACAGATAGTTTTGTGATAGGATAATTTGTAACGAGCAACAAGTAACAAAAGTAAATAAAGTGCAGCAAGGTGGCCCAATCCTTTTTGTAGCAAAGGACAAGCCTGGACAAACTCTTATATAGAGAAAAGCGCTCCTGATGACACATGGGAATATCGTCAAGCTAGTTTTCATCACGTTCATATGATTCGCGTTCGGTACTTTGATAATTTGGTATGTGGGTAGACCGGTGCTTTGGTACTGTCCTTACTTGGACAGGCATCCCACTTATGATTAACCTCTATTGCAAGCATCCGCAACTACAACAAAATTATTAAGGTAAACCTAACCATAGCATGAAACATATGGATCCAAATCAGCCCCTTACGAAGCAACGCATAAACTAGGGTTTAAGCTTCTGTCACTCTAGCTACCCATCAGCTACTTATTACTTCCCAATGCCTTCCTCTAGGCCCAAATAATGGTGAAGTGTCATGTAGTCCATGTTCACATAACACCATTATAGGAGAGACAACATTCATCTCATCAAAATATCGAACGAATACCAAATTCACATGACTACTAATAGCAAGACTTCTCCCATGTCCTCAGGAACAAACGTAACTACTCACAAAGCATAATCGTGTTCATAATCAGAGGGGTATTAATATGCATATAGGATCTGAACATATGATCTTCCACCAAATAAACCAACTAGCATCAACTACAAGGAGTAATTAACACTCCTAGCAACCTACTAGTACCAATCCCGGACTTGGAGACAAGAATTGGATACAAGAGATGAACTAGGGTTTTGAGAGGAGATGGTGCTGGTGAAGATGTTGATGGAGATTGCCCTCTCCCAACGAGAGGAGCGTTGTTGATGACGATGGCGATGATGACCCCTCCCAGACGGAAGTTTCCCCAGCAGAACAGCTCTGGCGGAGCCCTGGATTGGTTCTGCCAAGGTTCTGCCTTGTGGCGGCGGAGTCTCGTCTGGAAAGATGGCTTATGATTTTTTCCTCATCGAAAGACTCCATATAGCAGAAGATGGCCATCGGAGGGCCACCGGGGGGCCCACGAGGTAGGGGGGCGCGCCCAGGGGGGTAGGGCGGGCCCCCCGCCCTCGTGGGCAGGGTGTAGCCCCCTGGTGAACATCTTGGACTCAGTATTTTTTATATATTCAAAAAACGTCTTCCATGAAGTTTCAAGACTTTTGGAGCTATGCAGAATAGGTCTCTAATATTTGCTCCTTTTCCAGCCCAGAATCCAAGCTGCCGGCATTCTCCCTCTTTATGTAAACCTTGTAAAATAAAAGAGAATAGGCATAAGTATTGTGACATAATGTGTAATAACAGCCCATAATGCAATAAATATCAATATAAAAGCATGATGCAAAATGGACGTGTCAAGCTACACAACCATGGCTACCTGTTTTGCGCACCCGGCGGCCGAATTTGGAGCGGATCCGGTCGAGCTTGAGCTTGCCCGGTTGTGGGAGGCCGCGCCGCACCATGGACTAGCCGGGCACCGGGCTGGGAGGCCCCGACAAGGCCGCAAGGCCGCATGCAGGTACCGACTCCTCCTCTTGCCGCTTAGATCTACACCGTCGGCCGTCCGCCGAGAGATACATGAATGGCGGTCGGTCGGGCTCGGTGCTGGTCCAAAAGCTCATCTGCGCACCGTTGCCACTCATTATGTGCGATGACTGCCCAAAGAAGGTCTTGCGCCACGTGTCTACAACGCCGGAACATCCCGGATGGGTGTTCATCAAGTGCTCAACCGATGGGGTATGTGTTACTTTAGCTTCGGTTGTGCTCACGGATTTGACTAGTTGTGCTAACTTAAAATTTTATTGTGTAGAATGGATGCAAGTTTTGGTATTGGGAGGAATAGTACATTGCTATATTGATAGAGCGCAATTTAGTAGATGTTCGTGCACTTTTAGCTAGCATAGAGGCTAGAGATGAGACTAGTGCACTTGTTGATAGAATAGAGGCTAGACATGAGACTAAATGCGAGGAAGAAACGTCTACTTCTTTACACTCAACAAAGAAAGAAGCACAAAAGATCGAGCCTCTGCAGATCAACAATGAATGCATTGCGAAGGCACTAATTCAACTAGCACTCCATTTTCTTGCATGGCACGACCTAGATGTTGGATATCCCACGCGTCGACAAAAGGTGGAAGAACTCGACCAAATCTTCTCCACATTTAGACCGGAGGAGTAGGAAACATGGCAAGCCCTGTGCCTACATCATACTCCGTACAAGCCCACCTCACGCAGTCATGCTATCACCATATTTCTTGGCCTCCGTGCGATGCCTAGCACTAGTTGATCTAACTAGAACTAACTATTGTGCTAGCATACTCCAATATTAGGTTGGCTCTGTGTGATGTGGCAACTTCATATAATCGGATGTTGGCTATACTACTACGGTACTCACACTCCAAGAAGTGAGTCAAAAACCATTCATAAATTGAGTCTATGACATGCATATGCAAATGTACCATTCATTGCATACAACAAGTCATCAACACACAATGACCACGAGGATACATGTTGGATTATAGATTAGTTCCACCAAAACATTCTAGTAAATACTAAAGTTTTCATCACACAACAAATGGCCTACATCCCCCACACAACCGAAGCCACTTCGCACCCCCACAAGGTTGGTCCGCCGTGCCGATAGGGAAACGAGTGTTGTCTTGCATCTTCACTTAGGCCAACTCCAACGCGTGCAGCTCGGACGTGCGCTCGCCCAGCCCCCTTTCCCTCGACGCCCCCGAGCTATGATGACCCACAAGTATAGGGGATCCATCATAGTCCTTTTGATAAGTAAGAGTGTCGAACCCAACGAGGAGCAGAAGGAAATGATAAGCGGTTTCCAGCAAGGTATTCTCTGCAAGTACTGAAATAAGTGGTAACAGATAGTTTTGTGATTGGATAATTTGTAACGAGCAACAAGTAACAAAAGTAAATAAAGTGCAGCAAGGTGGCCCAATCCTTTTTGTAGCAAAGGACAAGCCTGGACAAACTCTTATATAGAGAAAAGCGCTCCCGATGACACATGGGAATATCGTCAAGCTAGTTTTCATCACGTTCATATGATTCGCGTTCGGTACTTTGATAATTTGGTATGTGGGTAGACCGGTGCTTTGGTACTGTCCTTACTTGGACAGGCATCCCACTTATGATTAACCTCTATTGCAAGCATCCGCAACTACAACAAAATTATTAAGGTAAACCTAACCATAGCATGAAACATATGGATCCAAATCAGCCCCTTACGAAGCATAGCATAAACTAGGGTTTAAGCTTCTGTCACTCTAGCAACCCATCAGCTACTTATTACTTCCCAATGCCTTCCTCTAGGCCCAAATAATGGTGAAGTGTCATGTAGTCGATGTTCACATAACACCACTAGAGGAGAGACAACATACATCTCATCAAAATATCGAACGAATACCAAATTCACATGACTACTAATAGCAAGACTTCTCCCATGTCCTCAGGAACAAACGTAACTACTCACAAAGCATAATCATGTTCATAATCAGAGGGGTATTAATATGCATATAGGATCTGAACATATGATCTTCCACCAAATAAACAAACTAGCATCAACTACAAGGAGTAATTAACACTCCTAGCAACCTACTAGTACCAATCCCGGACTTGGAGACAAGAATTGGATACAAGAGATGAACTAGGGTTTTGAGAGGAGATGGTGCTGGTGAAGATGTTGATGGAGATTGCCCTCTCCCAACGAGAGGAGCGTTGTTGATGATGATGGCGATGATGACCCCTCCCAGAGGGAAGTTTCCCCAGCAGAACAGCTCTAGCGGAGCCCTGGATTGGTTCTGCCAAGGTTCTGCCTTGTGGCAGCGGAGTCTCGTCCGGAAAGATGGCTTATGATTTTTTCCTCATCGAAAGACTCCATATAGCAGAAGATGGCCATCGGAGGGCCACCGGGGGGCCCACGAGGTAGGGGGGCACGCCCAGGGGGGTAGGGCGCGCCCCCGCCCTCGTGGGCAGGGTGTAGCCCCCTGGTGAACATCTTGCACTCAGTATTTTTTATATATTCTAAAAACGTCTTCCATGAAGTTTGAAGGCTTTTGGAGCTGTGCAGAATAGGTCTCTAATATTTGCTCCTTTCCCAGCCCAGAATCCAAGCTGCCGGCATTCTCCCTCTTTATGTAAACCTTGTAAAATAAAAGAGAATAGGCATAAGTATTGTGACATAATGTGTAATAACAGCCCATAATGGAATAAATATCGATATAAAAGCATGATGCAAAATGGACGTATCAAGCTACACAACCACGGCTACCTGTTTTGCGCACCCGGCGGCCGAATTTGGAGCGGATCCGGTCAAGCTTGAGCTTGACCGGTTGTGGGAGGCCGCGCCGCACCATGGACTAGCCGGGCACCGGGCTGGGAGGCCCCGACAAGGCCGCAAGGCCGCATGCAGGTACTGAATCCTCCTCTTGCCACTCAGATCTACACCGTTGGCGGTCCGCCAAGAGATACATGAATGGCGGTCGGTCGGGCTCGTAGCTGGTCCAAAAGCTCATCTGCGCACCGTTGCCACTCATTATGTTCGATGACTGCCGAAAGAAGGTCTTGCGCCACGTGTCTACAACGCTGGAACATCCCGGATGGGTGTTCATCAAGTGCTCAACCGATGGGGTATGTGCTACTTTAGCTTCGGTTGTGCTCCCGGATTTGACTAGTTGTGCTAACTTAAAATTTTATTGTGTAGAACGGATGCAAGTTTTGGTATTGGGAGGAATAGTACATTGCTATATTGATAGAGCGTAATTTAGTAGATGCTCGTGCACTTTTAGCTAGCATAGAGGCTAGAGATGAGACTAGTGCACTTGTTGATAGAATAGATACTAGACATGAGACTAAATGCGAGGAAGCAACGTCTACTTCTTTACACTCAACGAAGAAAGAAGCACAAAAGATCGAGCCTCTGCAGATCAACAATGAATGCATTGCGAAGGCACTAATCCAACTTACAGGGGCAATTATGGAAGTTGGACATCTTCTGAAATGTATTCTCGTGGTTCTTGTTTTCTTTGGTTTTGCTTTTCTAGTCAAAATTTGGTGATGTATTTCCATGTGCCAAAAATCAATGATGAAAAAAGATGTGTTTGCAAAGAAAAATGTATGTGGCCGGGACGCGTCCGCGCATTGGGCGCATGACCACTGCATCCGATAAATGGCCCGGACACGACCCCATTGCCCTACCCAAACGGATAGAATCTGGGCAAAACGGACGTCCGTTTGGGGTCATGCATTGGAGTTGGCCTTACAAGTGGGACCGCTGTCAGTGTCAAAATCGGCGGATCTCGGGTAGGGGGTCCCGAACTGTGCATCTAAGGCTGATGGTAACAGGAGGCGGGGGACACAATGTTTACCCAGGTTCGGGCCCTCTCGATGGAGGTAATACCCTACTTCCTGCTTGATTGATCTTGATGATATGAGTATTACAAGAGCTGATCTACCACGAGATCGTAGAGGCTAAACCCTAGAAGTTTACCTATGATTATGATTGTTGTTGTCCTACGGACTAAACCCTCTGGTTTATATAGACACCGGAGGGGGCTAGGGTCACACAGAGTCGGTTACAAGGGAGGAGATCTACATATCCGAATTGCCAAGCTTGCCTTCCATGCAAAGGAGAGTCCCACCCGGACACAGGATGAAGTCTTCAATCTTGTATCTTCATAGTCCAACAGTCCGGCCAAAGTATTTAGTCCGGCTGTCCGAGGACCCCCTAATCCAGGACTCCCTTGGTAGCCCCTGTACCAGGCTTCAATGAAGATGAGTCCGGCGCGCAGATTGTCTTCGGCATTGCAAGGCGGGTTCTTCTCCAAATCTTGAGTACCTGTCGTAATGAGTAGTGTCCAGCTCCCCATGTATGTTGCACTCCTCGGCTTCTGCGCCAAATAATGGCTATCTTCCATGTGTCGAGCAAATGTGAGAAGTCGGGGCATTTTTACATTTGCCACCCTAACCATGTGAGGAAATCGTCTATTTAAAGAGTTGGGGATCCTCAGATCCAGATCACACCATCCTCCCACGGCGAGAATCCATTGGAGCGCACCTGGAAAAGTCCATCCCATCATGGCCGGCCATCGCAGCACTAAGCCAGGCAATTGGGAGAAGTATTTCGTCCCCCACAGCCAATTAGTAGAGTTACAAATCCAGGGGTTTCTCCCTCCTGCGTACATGGTCCCCGTCTGAGTCGGACTAGCCACTTACAATGGTGGGGAGCAAGCGGAGAGCTTTCCCAACCCATCCATGGGGGAGAGGGTATGCCTTGTCCCTTACTTATTAAGGGGACTCAGATTTCCAATCCATCCATTCCTCCGCGGGCTCCTGGAGTTCTACGGCCTCTAGCTACATAACTTTACTCCCGCCTCCATATTACACATTGCTGGCTATGTCGCCTTTTGCAAGCTATTTCTGGGCTGCGAAGCTCATTTCGAGCAATGGAAGAGGCTATTCTACCTCGTACCCCGTACACATGAGGGGCCAATATATCAAGTGGGCGGAGCCGAAATATGGCGCATCGCCGGGACCGGATACCTGTCTGGTACTCCGAAGAAGACATCCAAAGACTGGCCTTCAGAGTGGTTTTATATAGAGGACATCCCCTTCCGGACCCTATTCGGATGGGCCTTCCCGAGTTTAATAACACCCCTTTTATGAAACGCCGCTGCTGGCGCCCTTGGAGCCCCCAGGAGGAAGATAACAGAGAGGTCCTTTTCCTGATGGGCAGGATAAAAATGCTGGCCAAAGCAGGACTGACAATAATCGAGGTTATGTCAATATGTATAATGCGGGGGGTGCAGCCACTTCAGTATCGGGGGAAACCCATGTGGCACTTCAATGGAGAAGACGATGCCACCCGCTGCGGCCGTAATGGTCCGGACTCCGCCGCTGCTCTAGCGAAAATACTATCCAATTTATACAAAGGAGAGAAAGAGGAGTTCATCCGCATTAAGCCACGGGATGGATTCTCCATGCACAACCCCCCAAACTGGGTGAGCTATTACTTTTTACTCTAGACCTTCCCACATTCTTCGTCATAAATATTTACCTTGCTATTTCATAGCAGGAACTGCGAAAAGCTGTGAGGGAGGTCCACAGCCCGTCTCCACAACCAGAGGACCCTGGCCGGGGCCTCGACCCCGGACTCGAAGAAGATCCAGACATATTTGTGGAGCTTACCGAGAGGACGTTCTATCAGTTAAGCTACGACGGTGCCTTGGTGGCCATCATAGCAGATTATCTTGGCATGCTCCCCGCATCGCATGTAAGTAAAACCGGAGTCCCAACTTCCGAGAAGGATCCCCTTTTTTGCACTTCACCCACCGCACACATATGGTGTCTTACAGGGAAAGCCCTTGGGACGCCATGCCGAACCCGCGGTGAGTCACCAACGAGGGGCACCAAAGCCGGGTAGGCTTAAAAGGAAGGCGGTCAGGACTGAGACGCCGTCACAGAGGTATGAAAAAGAACCCTGCTCCGTGGTTATCGTCTTTAAAATATCATAACGTCCATGGTTCCTGGCAGAAAAAGCGCTCGCCGGACTATGTCGAGAGAGCCTGCCGGCGACGCCTCCACCAGCCGGACTCCAGAGCCGGTCTTAGGGGCAGATGCTAACATGGGGACAACACCGGATGTTCCTCCTACAGAGGATACGGATAGGTTGTCCGCTACGAATTCCGAAGTGGAGAGTGCCATGAATCACAGGCGTTGCCGGGCTGTACTCCACGACCCTGGTTTCTCCGAAGAGGCGTTCGATGCCTTCAACTCGGGTGACGCATACATCCGAGCCGCTCAAAATGGTCTTACAAGAGCCACCGACTAGTATGTAAAGGATATAAGGGTAAGAAAATCTGATAATTATGTATATCAGTAGCCCCTGAGACATGAAACAGTTGGCACAACTGATTTAAGGATCATTATATCCGTAGGTTCGTACAGAGAAGAATACCCAGTTATCTCAAGAGCTGGAGGAGTGCAAAGCCCAGCTACGGGCCACAGTGGCCGAAATGAATGAGTCCAAGAAGGCCCCATCTGGTAATACTTGTTCTGATCGAAAAGAATGAAATTTCATGTACCAGTTAGTATTCGGCATGCATGCAATTCTAACAATAGATTCTGCAGATGACCCCGGAGTGAATTCAAAGGTTGTGCAAGGGGATGAGTAACATGCTCAACGACAGCTAGAGGCTGGCGAGCACATGCTTACACGGGTTAGGCAGGAGAAAAATGATCTCCAAGATGCCAATACCCAGCTGGGTGTTGAACTGAAAGATGTTCGGGCCCAGCTAGCGGACTCCGTAAAGGAGAATAAGGATCTTCGACGCGGCATTTTTAGTAAGTGCTTGAACGAACTTTTATAGAGTTCGGCGAAGAAACCGGCTAACAGAGTTATATCTGTAGGTATGCTGATGGATCGTCCCGGAGAGGAGATGCCCGGGTCTGCGGGTGATCTTCTGCCAGAGCTCTCACAACTGCACGAACAAGTTCGGTAGGTGATGCAGGGCATTGCCCATGCCTTGTGGCCATTCGCCTCCCTGCCAGGAGGCATGGTGGAGCTCGTAGAGATGCTCAAGGGAGCACGGTGGCACTTCCAATTATGGAAGATATCTGCCTGCCGACAAGGTGCAAGGGAAGCCTGGGCCATGGTGAAGACTCGATATACCAAGGCTGACCTGAACCACATGGCCGAGGTCGGACCTGTGGGGTCTGATGGGAAAGAGATCCCCGTTAGTCTGGTGTATGACCAGGTAAAGTTAGCCACAAAGTATTCCCAGCAGGATTGTAGGCTAGATAGCCTGTTGGATGGTATAGAAGAAGAAATTAGCCAGTCTCAGAGACTGTGTACTTCAAGTGACATATATTGTCCCTAGCCAAATTGTAAATCATTTGTCATGGCGGACCTTTTCGCTTCGACCTCTGGACTCGACAGTCCGGAGTGTATCCGAATACCCGCTTAGTTATGTAAAAACCAGGGTACGCGTGGAAACCAGGCGTAGGGGTCATAAGTGCTTGAACAGACAAGTACCCAACTAGCTATGTTATATTACAATGATATTAAGAAACATCTTCCAGGGAGAATAGTTCCGTTAAGGGTTCCTTTCCCTGGGTACGCATGCATTAATGTGCATTTCTGAACTGCGAAAAGAGACACAGGATATAAACATCTGGGGGCATGTATTGCAATAAGTAAAAGTCATCTTTTGTTCATAGACCGAATATTCCCTTAAGAACGCTAGCTTTCGGCTTCACCCAGTCTGAGGTACACATCCGGCTGACCCGGCACTAACAATCGCAGAGGTGCTCCCCTTATGCCCTAGCCGAATTAATGGGAACATAGGGAATAAACACACGAGCCAGGCAACCCAGCTTGGCCAAAACTAAGTCATATCGATGCATATAATGGCGAAGAAAAGGTACATGTGGAAAAGTAACACATGTGCAGGGGGCATATAGCCCGGAACATAATTATATTAAGCTTCTGTATAAGAAGCCCCCAGGTATAATGATCACGCAAGGCGCGTCAAGACTGTGTAGTCAAGACACATTTTAACCTTTTAAGGCCGTGAAGAAAAAGAGAAGAAAGAAAGAAAGATAGATAATGGATATATATATAAAAAGGCAGAGCTAAGGAGACGAACACAGAGTCCAGCACTAGGCGTAGAACCTTCGGAGTCTGGCCGCGTTCCATGGGTTTGGCTCGAGTCGATTGTCCGATGCATCTCGCAGACGGTACGCTACACCGGTTGGAACTTTGTCAATGACGAAGGGACCTTCCCATTTGGGCTTGAGCTTGTCCTTTTTCTTCTCTGGTAGGCATAGAACGAGTTCACCAACATTATAAGTTTTGGCCAATACTTCTCTGCTTTGATACCGTCGAGCCTGTTCCTGATAGAATGCGGAGCGGGCTTTTGCAACATCACGCTCCTCCTCCAGGGCGTCTAAACTGTCCTGCCGATCAAGCTCGGCTTCTTTCTCTTCGTACATGCGCACTCGAAGTGAGTCATGAATGATGTTGCAGGGCAGTACCGCCTCTGCGCCGTACACCATAAAGACGGTATGTATCCGGTAGTGCGATTCGGCGTGGTCCGCAGCCCCCATAGTACGGAGTCGAGCTCCTCAACCCAGTGCGTATCTAATTACTTCAAGGATCGCACTAATCTGGGTTTAGTGCCGCTCATAATAAGACCATTTGCTCATCTGACTTGACCGTTTGTTTGGGGGTGATAGATGGAGGCACAATCGAGCTTAATGCCCATGTTGTCGCACTAAGTTTTTACCTCGCCAGCTATGAAGTTCGAGCCGTTATTGATGATGATGCTGTGGGGGATGCCATAATGGTGTACAACCCCGGATATGAAGTCTACCACCGGTCCGGACTAGGCCGTTTTAACTGCTTTGGCTTCTATCCATTTGGTGAATTTATCTACCATGACCAATAGGTACCTTTTCTTATGGCTTCCTCCTTTAAGGGGTCCGACCATATCAAGCCCCCAGACCGCAAAGGGCCAAGTAATGGGGATTGTTTGGAGAGCGGTAGGTGGCATATGGCTTTGGCTTGCAAAAGGCTGGCAACCGACGCAATGTTGGACGAGGTCATGTGCGTCTGCTCGGGCTGTCGGCCAGTAGAAACATGTATGGAAGGCCTTGCTTACAAGGGCCCAAGCTACGGCGTGATGGCCGCCAAGTCCAGCATGAATTTCTGCCAAAGGTTGATGTCCTTCCTCTTCAGAGTTACACCTTTGAAGTACTCCTGTAGAGCTTTTCTTATAAAGCTCTCCCTCGTGGACCTCTTAGGATTTACACCGACGCACAATGCAATGTGCCTCATTTGGGTCCTCAGGGAGTTCTTTCCTATTTAGGTAAGCCAAGAAGGGTTCTGTCCACGGGACGATGATAGCCATAATCATGTGGCCGAAGGTATTATTTCGGTGGCGGAGCCTCCGATTACGTCAGAGTGCTCGGGATCTGGTGTTGTGGCCGGATCTGGACTGTTGTTGCTGGTCTCCCCTTCCCACACCACGGATAGCTTAAACAGCCTTTCCAAGAAGATATTAGGTGGAACAGGGTCGTGGTTAGCACCGATGCGGGCGAGGATATCTGCCGCTTGATTGTTTTCTCGGACCACATGGTGGAATTCGAGCCCCTGGAACAGAGCTGGCATTTTCAGGACGACATTGCGGTAGGCCGCGATTTTTGGGTCCTTAGCGTCAAAGTCTCCATTTATTTGAGATATTGCAAGGTTCGAATCGCCACGCACCTCTAGGCGTTGAATGCCCATGGAGACTGCCATCTGGAGACCATGCAACAGGGCCACATATTCTGCTGAATTGTTGGAGTCTGTGTATAATATTTGGAGTACGTATTGTACTGTATCTCTAGTGGGGGATGTCAGGACGACGCCTGCCACCAAACCAACCAGCATCTTAGAGCCGTCGAAGTGCATGATCCAATTGGAGTACGCGCCGTACTCTTTAGGGAGTTCGGCTTCTGTCCATTCGGCGACGAAATCAGCCAGTACTTGCGAGCCAGTACTTGCGACTTAATGGCTCGCCGGGGTTTGTATGTTATGTCGAATGGCAGGAGCTCAATAGCCCACTTGGCAATCCGGCCCGTGGCATCGCAGTTATTTATTATGTCGTTGAGTGGTACTTCAGAGGCCACCGTAATTGAACACTCTTGAAAGTAGTGTCATAGTTTTCGGGTCACCATGAAGACCGCATATGCTTTCTTTTGATAATGTGGTTACCGTGATTTGCATGGAGTGAGGACAGTGGATATGTATTATACCAGCTTTTGAAGCGAGAACTTATGTCCGTCCGTCTCTCCTTCGACGACGAGCACTACGCTTACAGCCTGGTGTGTTGCTGCTATATATAATAGCATTGGTTCGCCGATATTTGGCGCGACCAAGATTGGGTTGCTGGCCAAGAGGGCTTTTATTACTTCCAATCTGGCCGTGGCCGCATCCATCTACTCGAAGTGTTCGGTGCACCGAAGAAGGCTATAAAGAGGTAATGCCTTTTCTCCTAGTCGGGATATAAAGCGGCTTAAGGCAGCCACGCATCCGGTTAATTTATGGATTTGCTTGAGGTATGTTTGGGGTAGCCAACTATGACAGAGCTCGGATTTTAGCCGGATTTGCTTCAATTCCTCTATTGGAAACGATGAAGCCTAAGAGCTTTCCGGCGGGCACACCGAAAATGCATTTTTCCGGATTGAGCTTGATGTCATATGTTCGGAGATTTACGAACGTATGCCTCAAGTCGTCTATTAAGGATTCGACGTGTCTGGTTTTAATGACCACGTCGTCTACGTATGCCTCCATTGTTTTGCCGATTTGTGCTTCCAGGCATGTCTGAATCATGCGTTGATAGGTTGCACCGGCGTTTTTGAGCCCGAAAGGCATGGTGTTAAAATAGAAGGGGCCATATGGAGTGATGAATGTCGTTGCGGCTTGATGGGAGTCCGCCATCTTGATTTGATGGTATCCGGAGTATGCATCAAGGAAACACAATGTGTCGTGTCTTGCGGTAGCATCGATACTTTGATCGATGTGGGGGAGGGTGAAGGGATCCTTGGGGCAAACCTTGTTAAGGTCCTTGAAATCGACACGTAGGCGCCATGATTTTTCCTTCTTTGGTACCATCACCAGGTTTGCTAGCCAGTCCGGGTGTTTCATTTCTCTAATGAATCTGGCCTCGAGTAACTTGGCTAGCTCCTCTCCCATGGCTTGTCGCTTAGGCTCTGAGAAACGCCGAAGAGTCTGTTTGACTGACTTGAATCCCTTTAGAATGTTTAGGCTATGCTCGGCCAGCCTGCATGGGATTTCTGGCATGTCTGAAGGATGCCAGGCGAAGATGTCCGAATTCTCGTGCAAGAACTCTCGTAGTGCGGCGTCTGTTGTGGGGTTCAGCTGTGCCCTGATGGATGTTGTTTTTGTAGGGTCCGTTGGGTGGACCTGGAATTTGACTGTTTCGTCCGCTGGTTTAAAAGAGGTGGATTTGGGTCTTTTGTCGAGTATCACATCGTCCCTGTACACTATGGAGCGCAGCGCAGTTAATTCTTCAGCCGCGAGGACTTCGGATAACGCGTCGAGGGCCAGTGTGGCGGTTTTATTTTCGGCGCGGAGTGCTATGTCCGGATCACTAGCTAGAGTGATTATTCCATTTGGCCCGGGCATCTTGAGCTTCATGTACCCGTAATGGGGTATAGCTTGGAAGATCGTGAATGCATCCCGCCCTAAAAGGGCGTGGTATCCGCTACTAAACGGGGCCACTTGGAATGTAATTTCTTCAGACTTGTAATTCTGTGGTGTGTCGAATACCACATGTAGTGTGATTTTTCCCGCACATCGTGCCTCCTGACTATGGATTATTCCTCTGAAGGTCGTGTTGCTTTGCTTAATGCGGCTCTTGTCTATTTCCATTTTGCTAAGAGTCTCCTCATAGATGAGGTTTAATCCGCTGCCACCGTCCATGAGCACTTTAGTAAGCCGGAAGCCGTCCACAATTGGACTAAGGACCAAAGCGGCTGGTGCTCGAGCTGTTCGGAATTGAGGTTCGTCACTGGCATTGAAGGTTATAGCAGTGCTCGCTTGCGCCTATTATTTGAGGCAAAAGTCTCGAAGACTATCAGTACTGTATTGTTACTTTCCATGGGATGGTACTCTGTGGTATTGTTGATGAGGAGGTCCTCGCCACTCTTGGCCACCTGCTGGAGTATCCAACATGCTCTAAGGCTATGTGTGGGCATGGTATCTGGTGTACTGTGAATTTTGCATGGTCCATTGAGCCATCCCTCCAATACGGTTCCTCGCCCTGTAGTGGGCTTTGGTTTCTTTGTAATTGGGTCGGGTGACTTATGAGAGTACACCCTTTTAGTTCGGAAGGAGGGTTTAGTGAGAGCTGGAGGATCCAAGAATTTGTTTGGGTTTTCCTGGTGCTTTCCATCGCACAGTACTTCTGTACTATGGCCGCCAAGTTAGCGAAGTGTGCTATGTCACGACGACTTATGGCGTTGATGATTCCCTTGTCCGTGCAATTTTTGCAAAAGAATGAAATTGCGTCTTCCTCGCGACATTCCTTGACATTGCTCATTACAAGGAGGAATCTGGCCCAAAAATTATGTACTGTCTCTTGGGGCTCTTGTCTAATGTGGGAAAGATCACTTATGTGAGGGTGGGTGGGTAGACTTAGGTCCAAACCCTGACCCGATCTGAGACCCAGGGGCAGAGGAGTTTTCGAGCTTGGCAGTTAGGGCTCTGGGACGTTGCCCCATAGTTCTGGCCTTCTGTCCGATTCTAGGTTCGAAGCTTGGGCCATGTCCTCCCGTAGACGGGTATCCGGCTCGGAGAGCTCGGCAATCCGGACATAGTTTGTCCTTAAAATAGAGGAAGAATCGCCGCATCGCTCCTCCACCACCACTATCTGATGGGTGACTGGTGGAGAGTTAATCTCCCTTTGGTCGGGTTTAAGCTCGATCCGATCATAGTCCATAGCGACTCCCAAGGCGGCGATGCGATCCAAGAGCTCGTTCAAAGAAGAGAGCTCCATTGGATCCATCTGCTCGGTAAATCCCGAGTCAACGTGGAGGCTGTTTTTGATGACCCGAGAAGTCATCATCGGCGCGATGGCCGAACAGGCAGTCATGACGAAGCCGCCTAGTCGGAGAGTTTGGCCTACAGCCAGGGCTCCCCCAGAGGTAATGTTGTCCTTGACAACCAGATGAGCCATCAGGCCTTATCGTGACGGCACAATGGAACTCTCAATGAAAGCACCAATGTCGGTGTCAAAACCGGCGGATCTCGGGTAGGGGGTCCCGAACTATGCGTCTAAAGCTGATGGTAACAGGAGGCGGGGGACACAATCTTTACCCAGGTTCGGGCCCTCTCGATGGAGGTAATACCCTACTTCCTGCTTGATTGATCTTGATGATATGAGTATTACATGAGCTAATCTACAACAAGATCGTAGGGGTTAAACCCTAGAAGCTAACCTATGATTATGATTGTTGTTGTCCTATAGACTAAACCCTCCAATTTATATACACACTGTCGGTGTACTAGAATAGGGGTACCCTAGTACCCTGAACTTGTGCACGGGTAGTTGCAGCACCCCGCGGCAAAGGCTTGCCGGGCGAACGCCAAGATCCCCCAAGGTTCCCTTGGAGCCATCCAAGAACAAAGTATTTAAGCTAAGGAGACAAGACCCCGGCAAGAGGAGCTTGCCGGGAAGGCCAACCAAGGCGCTCCAAGGAACTTGCTGCGACGCGCCACGCGCTCTGGCAAGGCAGCAAGGCCCCGGCAAGAGGAGCTTGCCAGGAAGACTAAACAAGGTACACCGAGGCCCAGTGAGCGACGAGCTTCTGGGCCCAGCGAAGATAACGACAGCGGCAAGGCGCTTGCTGCGGCAGGCGGCCACTCTGCGACCATGCTCCAGCGCATCCACCAACGTGTCGCTCTGGGGGCCTCTCCAGGTGCGCGTGGCGGGAGGCTGTGCAGCCAGCAGTGCGCAGTGGCATGCGAAGCTGACAAGATCACCATCGTGGCGAACGGTGGCGCCCCTAACTGTCCTTTTCTGCACTGTTTGGGCGACTCAGACGGGCATTTAATGCCCTTGTCCCCTGCCGTCAGGGTTAGGTAGGGTGCACTGTACAAGCAACTGTATCAACTACCCCGCTTTTTACGTTTTTACCCTCCTCTGCGTTGCCACCTGTCGGTGACCCCTTTAGCGTATAAAAGGAGGCCCATGCGCAACGTAGGGGGGTTCGGTTCGGAGCCTCGGACAGACGGCTTCGATTCATTCGTAGCCCAGAAAACATCACACTCTCGCTTGGGAGAGCAAGAACACCAGATAATACAACCAGACAAGCAGCAGTAGGAGTGTTATCTCTCCGGAGAGCTCCGAAGCTGGGTAAACTGCTCGTGTGCCTCGCCTCGATCTGCTCTTCGTGCGACCTCCGCCCCCCGCTGAACCGAAAGGGGCCCGGTCCGCCGGCCCCATAGGTGTTCGTGGATCAGTTTCCCCGACATCTTTGGCACGCCAGGTAGGGGGTGTTGAGATTGTGTGAACCAGATCCGGCGTTCACACGAGCTAGATCTTTATTCCCTTCATCAACATGCCGCCGAAGAAGAAGACTTCGGCAGCATCCGCTCCATCCACGTCACTTCCGCCACCGTTGGAGCAAAGGAGTGGTGGGATGGACGCCGGCGGAAGAAAGGACGTCGACGAGGAAGCTCATGATGCCGGTCCAAGAACAAGGCTGCACATGTTCCACGCCACTCTCAGGAGGCGCAAGATCAACAGTGTCATGGCACTAACAGTGCCGTACGCATGATAGCCCAAGACCAAGCTGGTGGATCTCGGGGCGCTCAAGATCAGCGTGCACGCCAGCGTGCTGACATGAGCGGGGCACGGTCGCCTGGACGGGATACTTCTCCTTCTAACATAGTTAGAAGTTCGAGCACGTCCCGTTCCTCGCGCCGTCCGCCACTGCCACCCACCACTCCAGCAGAAGCTTTGGCGCGAGCTCAACTTCTCCTAGATTACCCCCCGACGTCAGACAAGATCGACGAATGGAGAGCCACCATTTAGAGTCTCATCGGCTACGCCAACGGTGACACTCCACGGCGGCCGAGCGCGTCGCCGCCGCGGCAGGACCGCCGAACGCGAGCCGGTGGCGATGAAATGGGCGGAGATGCAACTACCATGCAATCACCGCCCCGAAGGCCAAGATCGCTGACTCGCCGGATCCACCTCGATAGCGACTCCACTGCATCGTCGGATCCACGAGCTCGTCGCGATCAGCGCCAAGTTCTTCATGATCGACAACAAGAAGACGCTCGAACCCGCGTCGAGCGCGGAAGAGAAGCGCAACGTCAATCCGACAAGCGCGCTGGGCCCTCTATTGACATGCATGCGCCAGGGGAACCAGGCGATCTGCCGTACGCGGAAGGTTGTCCTGCGTTCACTCGTGAGCTGCGGCAAGTCCAGTGGCCCAGTACAAAGAACTTCAAGCCAGACGTACCGGAGAAGTACGACGGCAAGACGCATCCGTCAGAGTTCCTCAGCATCTACACCATTGCAGTACAAGCTGCCGGGGGACGAGATGACAAGATCCTTGCCAACTACTTCCCGCTGGTGCTCAATCCCAACGTCAGATCCTGGCTCATGCACTTGCCGGACAACTGCATATCCTCTTGGGCTGATCTGTGCCATCAGTTTGTCGGCGCCTTTACCGGCGGACACAAGCCTCATGGCCAGGAGAGTGATCTTCATCTGCTCGCCCAGAAGGAAGGAGAGCCCCTGCGCAAGTACATTCAGAGATTCAGTAGCGTGCAGCACAACATCCCAGACGTCCACCCTGCCGCGGTGATCAGCGCGTTCCATCAGAACGTGCGGAACCGCAGGATGCGGGAGGAAATGGCGATGTGCAAGATCAGGGACTTCAGTGAGTTATATGCACTGGCCGACAAGTGTGCGCGTGCTGAGGAAGGGAGGAGACTCCCCGGAGAAAATATAGGAGCGGGAGGATCTGACAGCGAAGATGCTGCCCCGACAAGGAAAAACCGGCGGCGGAACAACAAAAGGAGGAAAGGCAAAGAAGTGCTCGTTGTTGAGCAGTCCGGCAACGATGGCGGCGCCAAGGAAGCCAAAACTGGTGACTCCGGCAAGGAGGTTGCCGCAGAGGTGGCAGCCGCCGACAAGCAGGACGGCACCAATAAGCAGTATTGCAAGATTCACCGCACCAAGGGCCATGATCTTCAGAACTGTAAGAGAGTCGAGCAGCTTGTTGAGCAACAGAAAGCTGAATACGAGCGGCGCGACAAAGAGAAGGCCCAGGAAGGAGCTGGTGGATCCGGCAAGAAACGTCCCGACCGAGGAGGACGCCGCAGCAAGGCCAAGCAGCGGCAAGGAGACAGACCTCCTCGCGGCCGCGACAAGGATGAAGATGACGGCGACGATGAAGATATGGATGATGAGGAGACTGATGAGTAGGAGTTCCAGAAAGCCACAGAGGTCTTGTGCGTTGACGGTGGTGCTTCTCTGCATGCCTCGCACCACCAACTCAAGCAGTGGGTGCGGGAAGTTAATGCAGCAGAACCACCCGTCGAGTCACGCAAGCCTCTGAAATGGTCCGGCACGCCTATCATCTTTGATATTGAGGACCACCTGGATCGCATAACTGCGGTCGGGTGCTTGCCGATGTTGGTCTCACCAACAATCCGCAACCTCAAGGTCACTAAGATGCTAGTTGACGGCGGGGCCGGCTTGAACCTGATCACCTCCGCGGTGCTCCAGAAACTCCAGATCCCTGACAGCGAGCTCGAAGAGACCGACACGTTTCAAGGAATTAACCCGGGAAGGAGCAAGCCAAAGGGAAAGATCACGTTGCCGGTAACATTTGGCAGTGAGCTGAACTTCAGGACTGAGAGGGTCACATTTGACGTTGCCGACATTCCATTACCTTATAATGGAATCCTTGGTCGTCCGGCACTCGCCAAGTTCATAGCAGCCTCTCACTATGCGTACAACATACTGAAAATGCCAGGCCCAATAAGTGTCATCTCTGTCCCTGGCGACAAGAAGGATGCTCTTATTTGTGCCGACAAGATCTACCGGGAAGCAGCAGCTGCAGCAGAACGGACAACACTTGCCGCTGAAGCTCCCGGGGGGAAGAAGAAGACCAAGTCCGGCAAGAGCTCTGATGCCTACTCTGGCAAGCGCACCTCCTCGGAGTGCTGCGCTACCGTCGAGGACGCACCATCGAGCTCCACCGGCAAGTGTAAGAAGGCAATGGCAGCTCCACCTGAGACTAAGAAGGTGTCCGCCAAGGAGGATGGCACTGGTGGTACCTTCACCATCAGCGCCACTCTTGACCCCAAATAGGAAAGCGCGCTCGTTGCTTTCCTGCGGCGAATGTCGACGTGTTTGCGTGGCAACCGTCTGATATCCCCGGTGTTCCCAGGAAAGTGATTGAGCACCACCTTGCCATCTGTCCTCATGCGCGGCCCGTCAAGCAGAGAGTCAGGAAGCAGGCAGTAGAGCGCCAAGAATTCCTCGCATAAGAAATCAAGAAGTTGGAAGCAGCAGGCCTTGTCAGAGGAGTACTCCATCCCACGTGGTTGGCCAATCCTGTTGTTGTGCGCAAAGCTAATGGGAAATGAAGACTTTGTATTGACTTCACTGATGTTAATAAAGCTTGTCCCAAAGACCATTTCCCTTGCCGCGAATTGACTAGATTGTCGACTCCACGGCCGGATGTGATTTGCTTTCATTTCTTGATGCATACTCAGGATACCATCAGATCTTCATGGCAGAAGAAGATGAAGAAAAAACCGCATTTATCACCCCGTGTGGCACGTACTGCTTCGTACGGATGCCTTTCGGTTTGAAGAATGCTGGTTCAACATTCGCAAGGGTAGTCCACCATGCTTTTGAGCCACAAATACACAGAAACGTGGAAGCTTACATGGATGACATAGTGGTCAAGAGCAAGAACAAGGCGACCCTGGTTCAAGATTTAGACGAAACATTTGCAAACCTGCGCAAAATCAACCTCAAGCTTAACCCCGAGAAGTGCGTGTTTGGAGTCCCTTCCGGCAAGCTTCTCGGGTTCTTCGTGTCTCAACGGGGAATTGAAGCCAATCCCGACAAGATCAAATCCATTGAGCAGATCGAAGCACCAAAGCGCGTCAAGGATGTACGAAGGCTTGCCGGTTGTGTGGCTGCTCTCAGCAGGTTTATTCTAGATCTGCCGAGCGCGCCCTGCCATTTTTCAAAATTTTGAAAAAGGCAGGTCCAATGAAATGGACTCCGGAAGCGGAGGCTGCGCTGCAGGACTTGAAGAGATACATGTCCTCCACTCCAACGCTTGTCGCACCTAAGCCGCAAGAGAAGTTGTTGCTGTATATAGCGGCAACCAATCAAGTGGTTAGTGCTGCGTTAGTGGCGGAGAGGGAGGCGGATGATGAGCCAGCAACCACGGCAGATCCATCCAGCGACAAGCAGGGGGCTTCATCGACAAGCTCTGGTCCCGACAAACATGGGTTTGCGCAGGAACATGATGAGATGCCAAGGAGAATGGTGCAGCGCCCAGTTTACTTTGTCAGTTCTCTTCTGCAGGGGGCTAGATCAAGGTACTCTGGTGTGCAGAAGTTGCTTTTCGGCCTCCTCATGGCCTCGAGAAAGCTGCGCCATTACTTCCAAGCACATGAGATCACAGTCGTCACTCGCTTTCCGCTGAAGAGGATACTGCAAAATCCAGAAGCAACAGGCAGGATTGTTGAGTGGGCGCTGGAACTGTCAAGCTTTGGCCTCAAGTTTGAGAGCACCTCAACTATCCAAAGCAGAGCATTGGCAGAGTTCATAGCAGAGTGGACGCCAACCCCAGATGAAGAAATTCCAGAAACGTGCATCCCCGTCAAAGAGGCAAGCAAAGAGTGGCTGATGTACTTTGATGGTGCCTTCTCGCTGCAAGGCGCCGGTGCAGGTGTGCTGCTTGTCGCACCCACCGGAGAGCACCTCAAGTACGTAGTCCAGATGCATTTTCCCAAAGAGCAAGCAACCAACAATACTGCAGAGTATGAAGGATTGCTTGCCGGTCTCAGAATCGCAGTAGACCTTGGGATTAAGAAGCTCATTGTCAGGGGAGACTCACAGCTTGTCGTCCGACAAGTGAACAAGAACTACCAGAGTCCGTTGATGGAAGCGTATGTCGATGAAGTGAAGAAGCTAGAAGAGCACTTTGACGGCCTACAAATGGAGCATATCCCAAGAGCTCGGAATGATATTGCTGATGGCCTGTCAAAGTGCGCCGCACTAAAGTTACCTGTGGAACCAGGGATCTTTGTGCTTAAGTTGACTCAACCATCCATAACACCATCAACTGGACAAAGCAAGAAGAGGAAGTTGGTTTCTGGTGACTACTTTCCGACAGAGCTCCCCGAAGCCGCCGCCAAGAAAGTCCCAAGATCAACACCAAGGATGCTGAGGGGCAGTCTGCTCCGGCAAGCCTTATGGTTTGTTCCGTTGAAGCAGACGCTCCCGACAAGTTTTGCTCCGGCAAGCTTGCCGGGGAACATCAAGCTCCGGCAGGGCCGCAAGCCCTTGCCGTAGAAGCGGACGTTCCCGCAGCAGCAGATGTGCCTTTAGCCCTTGTTGTCGAGCCACAAGCTCCAGCATGGGCACAGCAGATTGTCCATTTCCTTCAGACAGGAGAACTTCCCAAAGAGCAAGAAGAAGCGGAAAGAGTAGCCCGGCAGTCAAGTATGTACCAGTTTGTCGATAGCATACTGTACAGAAGAAGACTCAACGGTGTGAAATTGAAGTGTATTCGCCGGGAAGATGGACAAAAGCTGTTGGCGGAGATACATGGAGGCATATGTGGCCACCACATTGGCGCAAGAGCATTTGTCGGCAAAGCTTTCCGGCAAGGTTTCTTTTGGCCGACAGCCCTCCAGGATGCAATTGCACAAGTAACCAAGTGTGAAGCGTGCCAGTTCCACTCCAAACAGACACACCAGCCAGCTCAAGCTCTCCAGACAATCCCTTTATCCTGGCCATTTTCGGTCTGGGGGCTCGATATCCTCGGCCCCTTCCCCTGAGCTGTCGGGGGCTTTGAGTACTTGTACGTCGCAATCGACAAGTTCACAAAGTGGCCGGAAGTGCAGCCAGTGAGGAAGGTGACAGCACAGTCAGCAGTCAAGTTCTTCAGGTCGATTGTTTGCCGTTTTGGGATCCCTAACAGGATCATCACCGACAACGGCACGCAATTCACGAGCCGCACCTTCATGCAGTATGTCCAAGACCTTGGCGCCAAGGTCTGCTTCGCTTCTGTTGCTCATCCAAGAAGCAACGGTCAAGCAGAGAGGGCAAATGCTGAAGTGTTGTGCGGACTCAAGACCAGAACTTCCGACAGGCTGCACAGGTGCGGAAGAAACTGGATCGAGGAGCTGTCGGTGGTTCTTTGGTCGATCAGAACGACGCCAAATCGAGCCACTGGTCAGACACCTTTCGCTCTAGTCTATGGAGCAGAGGCAGTTCTCCCCACGGAACTCGTATACGGATCACCTCGAGTGCTTGCTTATGATGAGCTTGAGCAAGAACAGCTGCGGCAAGACGACGCGCTGCTCCTTGAGGAAGATCGTCTTCTGGCTGCTGTACGAGCTGCTCGATACCAGCAAGCTTTGCGCCGCTATCATAGCCGCAAAGTTAAAGCCAGAAGCTTCGAGGAAGGGGACCTTGTTCTTCGGCGCGTTCAGTCCGCCAAGAATTCCAACAAGTTAACGCCGAAGTGGGAAGGCCCTTATCGGGTGAGACGAGTCACAAGGCCTGGCTCTGTCCGCCTTGAGACCGAAGATGGCATTCCAGTGAGCAACTCCTGGAACATAGAACATCTTCGTAAGTTTTTCCCATAAGGCGCAGTTGCCGGAACCCGTTCCGGCAACCACCTTTTGTACAAGTCTTGCCGCTGTTGCATGTAATCCTTTGTACAAAGCCGGGCGCAGATCCCGTGCATAAGTAAAACCCCATGTGCTCCGCACAGCTTGTCCATTTCATGCATTAGTTCCTTTCTTGCATGTGATTATCTGACACTTTGTGCAGCACTTACATCCGGTAAGCAGTAACGAGCCGAAGAGCTCCATATTATTATTTTCTCTTCTTTCTTTTTCTTTTAAAAGGAAAAGAAGGTTCTCTCGCACACAAGTTTGCCGAGGGGGAAGGAGAAGATTGTGGTATGGGCCAGGCGTTGTTCAAACAAAGACTTGCCTTACTGGGAAGCAAATGACAGAAAAGCTAAGTTGCCAAAGTTTGAGCAATCACTTTTTAAAATTTTTGAGTTATCTTCCTCGAACGACCCTACTTTGTATGGAAAACCTGTGCGCGGAGGAACCAACTCATGGCTAGTTGCGCCCTTACTTTGTATCGAGTCCGCTCAATAGCTTAAGCGTGCTGCATCTAGTCACGGCAAGGTTTCTTGTCAGAAGCAGCGCCGCCAGCAGGCTGCTGAAGTTCCGCACTCAGCGCTCGCGGCTCGGGCGCCTGCGCCGACAAGTTCCCTAGAAGCGTAGGGTGAAAACATACAAAGGAAGGAATCTAGTAGAGGAAATAACATTGCAATTGATAACAGAAATAAAGTTATATTACAAAGATAACTTGTCGCAGCTCTAACAGACTGTTTTCATAACATGACTAGCAGCGACAAGGGAAAAGAAGAAATGGGCGGCCTAATCTACGCGTCCGCCCTCGACTCTCTTGATCTCGCTCACCTTGTCCACAATGGGTGCGACAAGGGCCTTGAGTGCATCCAGATCGGCGTCAGGCGGCAAAGACCTAAGGACGTTGGTGAAGCTGAGGCCTGGATTGCGGAAGGCTACCTTCATCAGCACCTTCTGGAGAACCCCGGCGCAGATTTTGCGCGACTCGTCGGCCAGCTGCTTCGGGATCCTCTCCCGGAGCCGCTGGAGTGCCGTTGCCACGACCTTAAAGAATAGGCTGAGCTTGGCGCTGGGTTGAAGGCTCTCGTCGGAAGGATACCCAAAGTCCGCCATCCCCAGCTGTGCCAGCTCCTCGTTGATGACGGCGGCAGTGTTCACCGGACCCTCGGTCCAGTGCTCCACTGTGTCTCTGAACGAGTTCTGGGTAACTGCAATGCTCTCCAGCAGCGCCGCGTCAGCCTTGAACTTCTCCGACAAGGTCTTCTCCCGCTCCTTGACGGCCTCCAGCGTCTGCGTCAGCGTGGCCAGCTTCAGCTCCAGGTCTGCTTTGGAATCCTTGGCGGTGCTGAGCTCCTTGCCCCACTCAGCGAGAAGGCCTTGCAGCTCACCATGGGCGGCAGCATCCTTCTCGCGCTCACGCTTGAGCGCGGCAAGCTCCTTGCCGGTCTTCCTAATATCGGCCTCCAGCTGCGCCACCTTCTCCTCTAGCTCTTTCTTGGCGGCCTCTGCAGTTGCCGCGGCGTCCTTTGCCTCCTTGAGCGCCCCGCCAAGTGCTCGCTCACGCTCGGCGAGCTCTTCCTCGTAGCTGTCGAGGTGGGCCTTCCGCTGCACTAGTTCACCTTCCCGCGCGGACTGCTTCTCGGCGGCCAGCCTTTGTTCCTCCTCAGCCTTGGCCTTCTCGAGAAGAAAGGCCGTGCGCTCCTCGTCGACTCGCTCCCGCTCCTGCGCCAGAGACCAGAGAGCTTCTTGATTTTGGCCCCGGAGCTCTTCCGCGCGCTTTTCCATGTCAACTCCCGCCTTCGCGACAAGCGCTTCCCGGGAAGCCAGCTTGGCTTGCCGGGTGCGGTAGAGTGACAGCAGCTTCCGCAACAGCTGCTCCTTCTCAGGCTCGCCGCTGCTGCTGCCGGGCGTGTCGACCAATGATAGTCCAGCAGAGGCGAGCACCTCCCCGTCAAAAGTCTCCCCCTCGACCGGCGCCCTGGAGCTCGACGCCCAGGGCAGCTTGATGAAGATATTGTCACCGGCCTGCAAGTAGGCGCCGGGCTGGGGCTCCTCGGAGCCCGGCTCCGCAGAAGCGGCAGAGGGTTCGGCGGTCGGTGCAGCGCCCGGCGCTCCTGCGGCCTCAGGGTCGTCAGTGCGATCGCCCGACCCCTCGCCGGCTTCCGCAGCAGCAGCCCTGGCGGCCTCCTCGCCGGCGGTCTCATCAGCACCGGCACCTTCCTCGCCGGCGCCCTCTGTCTCCATTGGCTCAGCCGAAGATGGGTCTGAAGAACGAAGAAGGGAGGAAGATCAATCAAAAATCCAAGAAAGGAAAAACGGAAGAAGCAGAACCCAAGGGAAAGTTTCTGGGCAAGTGGATTACCTGCGCCAAGATCTTCAGTTGCGGCCTCGGTCGCCGCAGGATCAGCAGTGTCATCCCTTGCCGGAAAGTCCCCCCTTGCCGGAGAGCGCTCCCTTGCCGGGGACTCCTCCCTTGGCGGCGCAGTCGAAGCAGGTGGCACTTCGGGACTGGCCTCCGGGCACTCCTGATGAGGCTCCTCTGCTCCTGCACAAGTCAACAAGCAAGAAATCAACAAAGGAAAAAGCACTCAAGCGCGCCCGGCAGCAGAAGGCTAAACTATGAACTTACGCTGGGGGCTGCGCTGGGAGCTGCTCGGAGGGGTGATTGTCGGGTCCGTCAAGGTGGTCTCGGGCCCGCCTCCTGCTGACACGATGGGGTCATCCTCGATGACGATCACTGCGGCCTTGGCCCTCTTCGCCGCTCTCTGGGCCAGTGTTCTGAAAAGAAAGGAGTCCAGATTGAAGCAAGTCAGATGCAAGATATAAACAGCAAGATTGAAGGATCATAAGAGCACCAAAGTAACTCACTCTTCTTCCTCCTCGTCGGAGCTGAGCGTGGAAAGATCGAAGTCCGGCCCTCCTCCGATGCGGCGGGGTGGAGGAGTAGGATCCCTTGCCCGCTTGGCCGGGGCAGTGGCAGTGGCCCGGGAAGATCCCGCTCCAGTTGCCGCTGTTGCGTGAGGCGCTCCCGCGGCAACATTGCTTGCCGCGGTGGAGCGCATCACGCGTCTCGGTGGCTGTGGAGCCGGCTGCCGCCCGATGCGTCCCCGGCCCTGCGAAGGCGCCTCCTTGGCGGGGCCGGGGGCTCTGCCTGCGGCAAGTTCTCTGAAGGCTCAGCCTCCTCCTCGCCGGCCTCGCTCGACTCAGCTTCGGAACCGGCAGGCTCCTCCTCGCCCATGAATTCCGTGTGTTCGGCAAGGTTTGCCGCCTCTGCAGCCTCCGCCTCCTCCATAGTAAACCCAAACACACCCGCAGCAGCTGCGGCCGCAGCCTCTTCCGCCCTAGTAGCGATGAGCTGCAGCTCCTCGTCGGTAGTGTCACGGGTGAGGCTCTTCTGCTCATCGGCGCGGACCGGCACTTCCTCCAAGGTGTCGAAGAACGCTCGCACAACGTCATCCGCAGGCTCTTGCCAAGTTGGGACGATGCCGTGTGAATCGCAAAACGGCATCATGGCGTGGATCCGGTCAAGCGAAGAGTTATTGCACAAAGGAACTACGCCCCTCGGCAGTGTGAATGGGTGCTGGGGGTCGCGTTTGAATAATTCCAAGAGCATTGCATCCAACTCCAAGACGGTGAAGTTGTAGTTGAGGCCCGGCCGCAGCCTCATGATGTCCGCCGAATTCTTGAATTCCCAGGCGGGCCTCCCCCTCTCCTACAGGGGGGCAATGCGGCTGCGGAGGAAATCTGCCCCGACAGCACCTACGGTGAGCCCGGCAAGCCTGAGGCGAAGAATCCTAGTGATGGCGATCGTCAGCCTCTCGTCTTCCGGGGCCACGTTGCTCCAGTCATTGCCGCGCACTATTGGAGTTTGGCGCACGGCGGTGAAGGGCTGCGGATCCTCCTCGATGATCCAACACCACTCCGCTCTCCACTCCTCCCACTTGCTGCGGAGCTCACCCTCCAAGTACGCATCCTTCTTGCCGACTCTCGAGATCCAAGCAAGCCCTCCGGCAAGCGGCTCTCCTCTCTCTACCCGAGGCATGAAGTAATGGCGGAAAAGGGCTACACTAGGGTGGACTCCGACAAAGTTTTCGCACAAGTGTGCGAAAACTGCCATGGTTAGGACAGCATTGGGGGTGAAGTCAAGGAGGCGGAAGCCATATGTGTTCATAATGTCACAAAAGAACTCCGAGAAGGGCGGGCAGAGCCCGCAATAGAAGAATAGCGGGAAGAACGGGTACCCATTTGGAGCCGACTCCGAGGCAGCGGCCAGGAGTACCCTCATGCGCGGATGCGCACGCGTCTCCGTCGCCCAAAAGAGGTAGAAGTACTCCCTCAGCTCCTGCACGCCGAGCTGGGGGGTGAAGATCGCCCGCTCCTTCCGCAGCGCCGCGAGCCGCTGCGCCTCGGCCGACTTCACGCCCTTTCCCTTGTCGGCTTTCGGGCCCATGGCGGAGGTGGTGGGGAAGGTCGACGGCGTGGTGATGCTGGTGGCAATGGGGGGGCGGAACGCTGCTCTCTCGGCTTCGAGAAGAAGGGGGGAGCGGCGGAGTTTGTGAAGAAGGAGTAGCAGCAACTAGCGAAGGGGAACGAACTGCCCCTGTTTCCTCTGCTTATAAAGAGGGACGGGGCGGACGTTTCGGCCTTCCTAATAGACGACCACCCACGATCTCTCCCACGATGCCGCATTCAACACGTGCCGTTATGGGAGAGTGCGGTGGATACGGAACAAGATTTGGCGTGGCCCAACCCGTGTGTGCCCGTGCCCTGTCTTGGGCCTGGCCCAACAGCGCTCGGCACCGTGTCTAGCCCAGGCCCGGGGGCTCCTGTCGGTGTACTAGAATAGGGGTACCCTAGTACCCCGAACTTGTGCACGGGCAGTTGCAGCACCCCGCGGCAAAGGCTTGCCGGGCGAACGCCAAGATCCCCCAAGGTTCCCTTGGAGCCATCCAAGAACAAAGTATTTAAGCTAAGGAGACAAGACCCCGGCAAGAGGAGCTTGCCGGGAAGGCCAACCAAGGCGCTCCAAGGAACTTGCCGCGACGCGCCACACGCTCCGGCAAGGCAGCAAGGCCCCGGCAAGAGGAGCTTGCCGGGAAGACTAAACAAGGTACACCGAGGCCCGGTGAGCGACGAGCTTCTGGGCCCAGCGAAGATAACGACAGCGGCAAGGCGCTTGCCGCGGCAGGCGGCCACTCTGCGACCACGCTCCAGCGCATCCACCAACGTGTCGCTCTGGGGGCCTCTCCGGGTGCGCGTGGCGGGAGGCTGTGCAGCCAGCAGTGCGCAATGGCATGCGAAGCTGACAAGATCACCATCGTGGCGAACGGTGGCGCCCCTAACGGTCCTTTTCTGCACTGTTCGGGCGACTCAGACGGGCATTTAATGCCCTTGTCCCCTGCCGTCAGGGTTAGGTAGGGTGCACTGTACAAGCAACTGTATCAACTACCCCGCTTTTTACGTTTTTACCCTCCTCTGCGTTGCCACCTGTCGGTGACCCCTTTAGCGTATAAAAGGAGGTCCATGCGCAACGTAGGGGGGGTTCGGTTCGGAGCCTCGGACAAACGGCTTCGATTCATTCGTAGCCCAGAAAACATCACACTCTCGCTTGGGAGAGCAAGAACACCAGATAATACAACCAGACAAGCAGCAGTAGGAGTGTTATCTCTCCGGAGAGCTCCGAAGCTGGGTAAACTGCTCGTGTGCCTCGCCTCGATCTGCTCTTCGTGCGACCTCCGCCCCCCGCCGAACCGAAAGGGGCCCGGTCCGCCGGCCCCATAGGTGTTCATGGATCAGTTTCCCCGACACACCGAAGGGGGATAGGGTTACACAAAGTCGGTTACAAGGGAGGAGATCTACATATCCGAATTGCCAAGATTGCCTTCGACGCAAAGGAGAGTCCCACCCGAACATGGGACGAAGTCTTCAATCTTGTATCTCCATAGTCCAATAGTCCGGCCAAAGTATATAGTCCGGCTGACCGAGGACCCCCTAATCCAGGACTCCCTCAACCACAGTTGAGGAAACCGACTATCGGCAAACCTTCACCTCGCCCGCCGCCCGATGGACCAGTTAGAGAAACTAGGAGGTTGAAGAGATAGTTGTAGCACAGACTCGAAGAAATATGGTGTTAGATGGAAGTCGTGTTGGTGGCGTGTGCCGTACTCCTGGACGTGAATGCTTGTTCCGGCCCAGGCCACCCTACTATATATCGAGGAATCGAGGTGCTGGTTACATATAGCGGACACATTAACATATGGCCCACCCCACACTATGGCCAAATTTCCTAGAGTTTGTGCTTGGTTAGAGAGTATTCTTTGTGAGGGTGGATGGCTGGTCTCAAGTTTAAAACTTGTTGTATTACGTATACGTAGATGTAGAGATAGTGCAGCAATTTTGAAAGTTTGAACCCAAACATCAGAATGCAATTTCTACAGTTGAGTGGATTCATCCGAGGACCTAGGATTATTGGATTCGCAGCTACAGTAAAAACACCCGCCCGACGCGCGAAGCATGTGAAGCTAGTACAAATAGTAGTACTATTGTTGATTGGACTCATCCGATAACCTGTTGCAATGCATGTACAATTATGTATTCAGAAAATATACTTTTTCCTTGTCGCAGCACCCACTCTGAGAAGCAACTCAAAAGCCATTCATAAATTTAGTAAGTTTGTCACAGGCATATCATTTAGCATTAAATACAACAGGTCATCAACCCACAATGACAATGGGGATACATTATAAATAGTAAAGTTTTCATCACAAAACAAAATAACAAGCAATGAAATGTCAGCTCGACCAATCCTCGGCGTTGGAAACACTTGCTTTGAACCAGAAGTGATTCTATGGGAAGGGCTAGCTATTGTCAATCTTGAGACCAACGCGGGACCGATCATCTAGGCTGAAGCGGCCTATATCAGGATAGATATTGCGATAGCCATGGTAGTGAACCATAGCAATGTCCGAGGTATAGATACAATTGCTTCTCATAAATGGTAGTAACGTTATGTCAACAGGAGCTAGATCGCCTTTCACAATCATTGGATAGTTTTGTCCAAGGAAGAGCAAGTTTCCTCGAAGACTATCAATACTGAACCAGGGAGAAGGTGTTGGCGCTAGCACACTGTTGGAAATATGCCCTAGAGGCAATAATAAAATGATTATTATATTTCCTTGTTCATGATAATTGTCTATTATTCATGCTGTAATTGTATTATTCGAAAATCGTAATACATAGACCACAATGTGTCCCTAGTGAGCCTCTAGTTGACTAGCTCGTTGATCAACAGATAGTCATGGTTTCCTAGCTATGGTCATGGGGATGTCATTGATAACGGGATCACATCATTAGGAGAATGATGTGATGGAAAAGACCCAATCCTAAGCTTAGCTCAAAGATCGTGTAGTTCGTTTGCTGTAGCTTTTCTGAATGTCAAGTATCATTTCCTTAGACCATGAGATTGTGCAACTCCCGGATACCGTAGGAGTGCTTTGGGTGTGCCAAACATCACAACGTAACTGCGTGACTATAAAGGTACATTACAGGTGTCTCCGAAAGTGTCTGTTGGGTTGGCACGAATCGAGACTGGGATTTGTCACTCTGTATGACAGAGAGGTATCTCTGGGCCCACTCGGCAATGCATCATCATAATGAGCTCAATGTGATCAAGTGGTTGATCACGGGATCATGCATTACGGTACGAGTAAAGTGACTTGCCGGTAACGAGATTGAACAAGGTATTGGGATACCGACGATCGAGTCTCGGGCAAGTAACGTACCGATTAACAAAGGGAATTGAATACGAGATTGATTAAGTCCTCGACATCGTGGTTCATCCGATGAGATCAGCAAGGAGCATTTGGGAGCCAACATGGGTATCCAGATCCCGCTGTTGGTTATTGGCCGGAGAGCCATCTCGGTCATGTCTGCTTGTCTCCCGAACCCGTAGGGTCTACACACTTAAGGTTTGGTGATGCTAGGGTTGTAGAGATATGAGTATGCAGTAATCTGAAAGTTGTTCGGAGTCCCGGATGAGATCCTGGACGACACGAGGAGTTCCAGAATGGTCCGGAGGTGAAGAATTATATATAGGTAGTGTAGTTTCGGCCATCGGGAAAGATTCGGGGTCACCGGTATTGTACCGGGACTACCGGATGGGTCCCGGGGGTCCACCGGGTGGGGCCACCCATCCCGGAGGGCCCCATGGGCTGAAGTGCGGAGGGGAACCAGCCCATAGTGGGCTGGTGTGCCCCCCTTGGGCCCCCCTGCGCCTAGGGTTGGAAACTCTAGGGTGGGGGGCGCCTCCACTTGCCTTGGGGGGCACTCCACCCCCCTTGGCCGCCGCCCCCTTGGGAGATCCCATCTCCAGGGCCGGCACCCCCCCAAGGGGCCTATATAAAGGGGGGGAGGGAGGGCAGCCGCACCTCAAGTCTTGGCACCTCCCTTCCCCTGCTACACCTCTCCCTCTCGCAGAAGCTCGGCGAAGCCCTGCTGCGATCACTGCTGCATCTACCACCACGCCGTTGTGCTGCTGGATCTTCATCAACCTCTCCTTCCCCCTTGTTGGATCAAGAAGGAGGATACGTCATCCGCTCCATACGTGTGTTGAATGTGGATGTGTCGTCCGTTCGGCACTTGGTCATCGGTGATTTGGATCACGGCGAGTACGACTCCAGCATCCCTGTTCTCTTGAACGCTTCCGCTCGTGATCTACAAGGGTATGTAGATGCACTCTCCTCTCATTGCTAGTTGACTCCATAGATTGATCTTGGTGAAACATATAAAAAAATTTGTTTTCTGCAACATTCCCCAACAGTGGCATCATGTGCTAGGTCTATGTGTAGTTACTATGCACGAGTAGAACACAAAGTAGTTGTGGGCGTCGATACTGTCAATTTGCTTGCCGTTATTAGTCTTATCTTGAATCGTCGGCATCGTGGGATGAAGCGGCCCGGACCAACCATACACGTACGCTTACATGAGACCGGTTCCACCGACTGACATGCACTAGTTGCATAAGGTGGCTGGCGGGTGTCTGTCTCTCCCACTTTAGTCGGATCGGATTCGATGAACAGGGTCCTTATGAAGGGTAAATAGAAATTGGCAATTCACGTTGTGGTTTTGGCGTAGGTAAGAAACGTTCTTGCTAGAAACCTATAGCAGCCACGTAAAAACTTGTAACAACAATTAGAGGATGTCTAACTTGTTTTTGCAGCAAGTGTTTTGTGATGTGATATGGCCAAAGGTTGTGATGAATGATGAATGATATATGTGATGTATGAGATTGATCATGTTCTTGTAATAGGAATCACGACTTGCATGTCGATGAGTATGACAACCGGCCGGAGCGATAGGAGTTGTCTTTATTTTTTTTGTATGACCTACGTGTCATTGAGAAACGCCATGTAAATTACTTTACTTTATTGCTAAACGTGTTAGCCATAGTAGTAGAAGTAATAGTTGGCGAGCAACTTCATGGAGACACGATGATGGAGATCATGATAATGGAGATCATGGTGTCATGCCGGTGACAAGATGATCATGGAGCCCCAAGATGGAGATCAAAGGAGCTCTATGATATTGGCCATATCATGTCACTATTATTTGATTGCATGTGATGTTTATCATGTTTTTGCATCTTGTTTACTTAGAACGACGGTAGTAAATAAGATGATCCCTCATAATAATTTCAAGAAAGTGTTCCCCCTAACTGTGCGCCGTTGCGACAGTTCGTTGTTT
Source organism: Triticum dicoccoides (assembly GCF_002162155.2). Taxonomy (NCBI): domain Eukaryota; kingdom Viridiplantae; phylum Streptophyta; class Magnoliopsida; order Poales; family Poaceae; genus Triticum; species Triticum dicoccoides. Next base: position 190,103,055 of record NC_041380.1, on the reverse strand, counting down.
CGAAGCACCACGTGATGATCGGGTGTGATAGATTCCAACATTCACATACAACGGGTGTAAGACAGATTTACACACGCAATACACTTAGGTTGACTTGACGAGCCTAGCATGTACAGACATGGCCCCGGAACACAGAAGACCGAAAGGTCGAGCATCAGTCGTATAGAAGATACGATCAACATGAAGATGTTCACCGATGTTGACTAGTCCATCTCACGTGATGATCGGACACGGCCTAGTCAACTCGGATCATGTTATACTTAGATGACTGGAGGGATGTCTATCTAAGTGGGAGTTCATTGAATAATTTGATTAGATGAACTTAATTATCATGAACTTAGTCTAAAATCTTTACAATATGTCTTGTAGATCAAATGGCCAACGTTGTCCTCAACTTCAACGCGTTCCTAGAGAAAACCAAGCTGAAAGATGATGGCAGCAACTATACGGACTGGGTCCGGAACCTGAGGATCATCCTCATAGCTGCCAAGAAATATTATGTCCTAGAAGCACCGCTAGGTGAAGCACCCGTCCCACAGAACCAAGACGTTATGAACGCTTGGCAGACACGTGCTGATGATTACTCCCTCGTTCAGTGCGGCATGCTTTACAGCTTAGAACCGGGGCTCCAAAAGCGTTTTGAGCGACACGGAGCATATGAGATGTTCGAAGAGCTGAAAATGGTTTTCCAAGCTCATGCCCGGGTCGAGAGATATGAAGTATCCGACAAGTTCTTCAACTGTAAGATGGAGGAAAATAGTTCTGTCAGTGAGCACATACTCAAAATGTCTGGGTTGCATAACCGCTTGACTTAGCTGGGAGTTAATCTCCCGGATGACACGGTCATTGACAGAATCCTTCAGTCGCTTCCACCGAGCTACAAGAGCTTTGTGATTAACTTCAATATGCAGGGGATGGAAAAGACCATTCCTGAAGTATTTGCAATGCTGAAATCAGCAGAGGTAGAAGTCAAAAAGGAACATCAAGTGTTGATGGTGAATAAAACCACTAAGTTCAAGAAAGGCAAGGGTAAGAAGAACTTCAAGAAGGACGGCAAGGGATTTGCCGTGCCCGGTAAGCAAGCTGCCGGGAAGAAGCCAAAGAATGGACCCAAGCCCGAGACTGAGTGTTTTTATTGCAAGGGAAGTGGTCACTGGAAGCGGAACTGCCCCAAATACTTAGTGGACAAGAAGGTCGGAATCACTAAAGGTATATGTGATATACATGTAATTGATGTGTACCTTACCAGTACTCATAGTAGCTCCTGGGTATTTGATACCGGTGCGGTTGCTCACATTTGTAACTCAAAGCAGGAGCTACGGAATAAGCGGAGACTGGCGAAGGACGAGGTGACGATGCATGTCGGGAATGGTTCCAAGGTCGATGTGATCGTCGTCGGCACGCTACCTCTACATTTACCTACGGGATTAGTTTTAAACCTCAATAATTGTTATTTAGTGCCAGCTTTGAGCATGAACATTGTATCAGGATCTTGTTTAATTTGAGATGGCTACTCATTTAAGTCCGAGAATAATGGTTGTTCTATTTATATGAGAGATATGTTTTATGGTCATGCTTCGATGGTGAATGGTTTATTCTTAATGAATCTCGAGCGTAATGCTACACATGTTCATAGTGTGAATACCAAAAGATGTAAGGTTGATAATGATAGTCCCACATACTTCTGGAACAATGGAGCGAGCAACCAACTTATTGGAAATCGTACATACTGATGTGTGCGGTCCAATGAGTGTTGAGGCTCGCGGTGGCCATCGTTATGTTCTCACCCTCACTGATGACTTGAGTAGATATGGGTATGTCTACTTAATGAAACACAAGTCTAAGACCTTTGAAAAGTTCAAGGAATTTCAGAGTGAGGTTGAGAATCAACGTGACAGGAAAATCAAGTTCTTGCGATCAGACCGTGGGGGAGAATACTTGAGTCACGAATTTGGCACAGACTTAAGAAAATGTGGAATAGTTTCACAACTCACGCCGCCTGGAACACCTCAGCGTAATCGTGTGTCCGAATGTTGTAATCGCACTCTATTAGATATGGTGCGATCTATGATGTCTCTTACCGATTTACTGCTATTATTTTGGGGCTATGCTTTAGAGACTGCCGCATTCACTTTAAATAGGGCTCCGTAGAAATCCATTGAGACGACACCGTATGAATTATGGTTTGGGAAGAAACCTAAGCTGTCGTTTCTAAAAGTTTGGGGATGCGATGCTTATGTCAGGAAACTTCAACCTGAAAAGCTCGAACCCAAGTCGGAAAAATGCGTCTTCATAGGATACCTTAAAGAAACTGTTGGGTATACCTTCTACCTCAGATCCGAAGGCAAGATGTTTGTTGCCAAGAATGGGTCCTTTCTAGAGAAAGAGTTTCTCTCGAAAGAAATAAGTGGGAGGAAGGTAGAACTTGATGAAGTATTACCTCTTGAACCGGTAAGTGGCGCAGCTCAAGAAAATGTTCCTGAGGTGCCTGCACCGACTAGAGAGGAAGTTGATGATGATGATCATGAAACTTCAGATCAAGTTGCTACTGAACTTCGTAGGTCCACAAGGACACATTCCGCACCAGAGTGGTACGGCAACCCTATCTTGGAAATCATGTTGTTAGACAACGGTGAACCTTCGAACTATGAAGAAGCGATGGCGGGCCCGGATTCTGACAAATCTGAGATAGGATCCATGTATGAAAATGAAGTATGGACTTTGACTGACTTGCCCGGTGATCGGCGAGCCATAGAAAATAAATGGATCTTTAAGAAGAAGACAAATGTGGATGGTAATGTGACCATCTATAAAGCTCGGCTTGTCGCTAAGGGTTATCGACAAGTTTAAGGGGTTGACTACGATGAGACTTTCTCACCCGTAGCGAAGCTGAAGTCCGTCCGAATCATGTTAGCAATTGCCGCATTCTATGATTATGAGATATGGCAAATGGACGTCAAAACGGCATTCCTTAATGGTTTCCTTAAGGAAGAATTGTATATGATGCAGCCGGAAGGTTTTGTCGATCCTAAGAATGCTGACAAGGTGTGCAAGCTCCAACGCTCGATTTATGGGCTGGTGCAAGCATCTCGGAGTTGGAACATTCGTTTTGATGAGATGATCAAAGCGTTTGGGTTTATGCAGACTTATGGAGAAGCCTGCATTTACAATAAAGTGAGTGGGAGCTCTGTAGCATTTCTCATATTGTATGTGGATGACATACTGTTGATGGGAAATGATATAGAATTCTTGGAAAGCATAAAGGCCTACTTGAACAAGTGTTTTTCAATGAAGGACCTTGGAGAAGCTGCTTATATATTAGGCATCAAGATCTATAGAGATAGATCGAGACGCCTCATTGGTGTTTCACAGAGTATGTACCTTGACAAGATATTAAAGAAGTTCAAAATGGATCAGTCAAAGAAGGGGTTCTTGCCTGTATTGCAAGGTACGAGATTGAGCATGGCTCAATGCCCGACCATGGCAGAAGATAGAGAAAAGATGAGTGTCGTCCCCTATACCTCGGCCATAGGGTCTATCATGTATGCTATGCTGTGTTCCAGACCTGATGTAAACCTTGCCGTGAGTTTGGTAGGAAGGTACCAAAGTAATCCCGGCATGGAACACTGGACAACGGTCAAGAATATCCTGAAGTACTTGAAAAGGACCAAGGAAATGTTTCTCGTTTATGGAGGTGACGAAGAGCTCATCGTAAAGGGTTACGTCGATGCTAGCTTCGACACAGATCTAGATGACTCTAAGTCACAAACCGGATACATGTATATTTTGAATGGTGGGGCAGTAAGCTGGTGCAGTTGCAAGCAAAGCATTGTGGCGGGATCTACATGTGAAGCGGAGTACATGGTAGCCTCGGAGGCAGCACACGAAGCAGTCTGGGTGAAGGAGTTCGTTACCGACCTAGGAGTCATACCCAATGCGTCGGGGCCGATGACTCTCTTCTGTGACAATACTTGAGCTATTGCCCTTGCCAAGGAGCCCAGGTTTCACAGGAAGACCAGGCATATCAAGCGTCGCTTCAACTCCATTCATGAAAGTGTTCAAAATGGAGACATAGAAATTTGTAAAGTACATACAGACCTGAATGTAGCAGATCCGTTGACTAAACCTCTCCCTAGAGAAAAACATGATCAACACCAGAATTCCATGGGTGTTTGATTCATCACAATGTAACTAGATGATTGACTCTAGTGCAAGTGGGAGACTATTGGAAATATGCCCTAGAGGCAATAATAAAATGATTATTATATTTCCTTGTTCATGATAATTGTCTATTATTCATGTTGTAATTGTATTATCCGGAAATCGTAATACATGTGTGAATACATAGACCACAATGTGTCCCTAGTGAGCCTCTAGTTGACTAGCTCGTTGATCAACAGATAGTCATGGTTTCCTGGCTATGGACATGGGGATGTCATTGATAATGGGATCACATCATTAGGAGAATTATGTGATGGACAAGACCCAATCCTAAGCTGAGCTCAAAGATCGTGTAGTTTGTTTGTTGTAGCTTTTCTGAATGTCAAGTATCATTTCCTTAGACCATGAGATTGTGCAACTCCCGGATACCGTAGGAGTGCTTTGGGTGTGCCAAACGTCACAACGTAACTGGGTGACTATAAAGGTACATTACAGGTGTCTCCGAAAGTGTCTATTGGGTTGGCACGAATCGAGACTGGGATTTGACACTCCGTATGATGGAGAGGTTTCTCTGGGCCCACTCGGTAATGCATCATCATAATTTGGCTCAATGTGATCAAGTGGTTGATCACGAGATCATGCATTACGGTACGAGTAAAGTGACTTGCTGGTAACGAGACTGAACAAGGTATTGGGATACCGACGATCGAGTCTCGGGCAAGTAAGGTATCGATTGACAAAGGGAATTGAATATGGGATTGATTAAGTCCTCGACATCGTGGTTCATCCCATGAGATCATCGAGGAGCATGCGGGAGCCAACATGGGTATCTAGATCCCGCTGTTGGTTATTGGCCGGAGAGCCGTCTCGGTCATGTCTGCTTGTCTCCCGAACCCGTAGGGTCTACACACTTAAGGTTCGGTGACACTAGGGTTGTAGAGATATGAGTATGCAGTAATCCAAAAGTTGTTCGGAGTCCCGGATGAGATCCTGGACGACACGAGGAGTTCCGGAATGGTCCGGAGGTGAAGAATTATATATAGGAAGTGTAGTTTCGGCCATAGGGAAAGATTCGGGGTCACCGGTATTGTACCGGGACCACCGGATGGGTCCCGGGGGTCCACTGGGTGGGGCCACCCATCCCGGAGGGCCCCATGGGCTGAAGTGGGGAGGGGAACCAGCCCATAGTGGGCTGGTGCGCCCCCCCCCCTTGGCAACCCCCCCCCTGCGCCTAGGGTTGGAAACCCTAGGGTGGGGGCGCCTCCACTTGCCTTGGGGGGCACTCCACCCCCCTTGGCCGCCGCCCCCTTGGGAGATCCCATCTCCAGGGCCGGCGCCCCCCAAGGGGCCTATATAAAGGGGGGAGGGCAGCCGCACCTCAAGTCTTGGCGCCTCCTTCTCCCCTGCTACACCTCTCCCTCTCCCAGAAGCTCGACGAAGCCCTGCTGCGATCACTGCTGCATCCACCACCACGCCGTCGTGCTGCTGGATCTTCATCAAACTCTCCTTCCCCCTTGCTGGATCAAGAAGGAGGAGACGTAATCCACTCCGTACGTGTGTTGAACGCGGAGGTGTCGTCCGTTCGGCACTTGGTCATCGGTGATTTGGATCATAGTGAGTACGACTCCATCATCCCCGTTCTCTTGAACGCTTCCGCTCGCGATCTACAAGGGTATGTAGATGCACTCTCCTCTCGCTGCTAGTTGACTCCATAGATTGATCTTGGTGAAACATAGATTTTTTTTTGTTTTCTGCAACGTTCCCCAACAAACACTTTTATCCATCCCGAATACCCTGCAATGGATGTTGGAATAGGTCCTGAGAGTACGACCATGCGAGACAACACCTGCTTCCTTAGTAACATGAGTAGTGCCCTGTATACATACAAGAAGAGGTGATCCATCAGAATAAGTTGATAGGCGCCAATGAGTATATGGGTCTTGCTCGTCCTCATGCTCATGATCATCACCATCGTCATCACCCCCTTGGTTATAAATTTTTTTAACTATAGGTGGTGGAATGTTCACATGACCTTGGAAACACAAGAATGTTAAATAGTAAAGGGAAACTAGCTAACCCGCATGCATGTGGATGAAACAATTATATTTATGGTGGAAGACAAACGTACCGAAAGCATCAGGATTCCATGCAAAAATAGTGCCACGAGTGGTGACAACAAACACAAGACTCTCATAGTGAATTGCATCACAGTACACATCCATGTATAGAAACTGATTTTTGAGCAATATCCATCGAGTCAAATTGTGAAGGACGGCAACAAGCTTGTCGAAGATAGAGACAACACATGCATTCCTATAACCCCAAGAGCTGTTGGGAACTCGACAAATTGCTATCTTCTATAGATGACAGTCACCATGATCGTGGTCGAACGTACATAGAATACCGGTGTGCTCAACCTCTGGGCAATCAGAGATTTTTGGAAGTGGAACCCGATGACGAGTGTACACATTCACAAGTTCCCACTCGCAGTTGTACCTAATATAAACAACCCAATCTCCATTTGCGCCTGCCCAAGCCGTACCCTCAAGCAATGGCATCTTAACATCACACGTATCATTATCAAGCGGCCTCAACTTGCACAAGGTGAGGCTTCTGTCATCCGCGCACCAGTCGTCAGCAGGGTCATGGTGAAGAAGATAGGGGACATCAAATTGCTCCTGGGCCCTTGGGTTCTTTGTAGTGATGTTATTATTTGAGTCGAGAATGGTCTTGAACGAACCTGCCATGCTAGCCATGGTTATGACGTCACACTGATAAATGAGTTCCTCCACCACGTCATCTTTCAGATCGGGGCCAGAATAACAGGGTCGTTTTTGGCCTGTTCCCTCCATGGAGAAGACGATCGAACAATGGCAGAAGGAAGGGTGAAGGCAAATGGAGGAGGGAGGAAGAGCGTGCGACAGGAGTTCCAAATCGAGAGGGAAAGGCGAAGAGGCGGTTGGACGGTTGCCATGGTACACGAAGAGGTGCCCCGGCCTACATAGACGTCCATTCGGAAATTGTACAAAAGGACTGGCTGTCGTCTCACTGACATGTTGGAACGGGACCAGATGTCAACGAAACATGGTGTGTAATTTCTCGTGCAAAATGTGATCTGGCCGTGTTGGCCCGAGGTGCCGCATTAGTTCTCGACTTTATTTTTTTAATGGTGTGTCGTTCAGTTTTGAAGCACGACTAACTGGTACTGTATGCAGAGAAAATATAAACTACTATACCACTACTCCAACTCTAGTACTAGTATCAAAAAAGATATATAGGCTGGAGCTTCAGTGCTTGCTTGCTAAGGGCTGCCCACTTGCTTCTCACACTATCACCCTCTCTCCATACCTAAAAATACGACCTCTCTCTCCCTCCTCACCAGTGGTCTTAGATCCGCCGAGGAAGAAAAGGACGTGCAGCGTTGACGCACTCGTCGTCAGAGTGCGAGGTCACGCACTGACGACAAGGCCGTCCTCTCCGACCTAGCTAGCTCCCGCGCGGGATGGCCTCCGTCCCCAAGCTCGCTGCCATAGTGTGTGCGTAAGATGACCACGAGCGAAGCCACTTCCTATCGACCCCCAACTATGCTACCTCTTTTCGAACCACACCCTTGTTCTGTTGCCCCATCTGCCGCACCGCTGCATGTGGATCTTTTTCCACTCCACAATCTTCCTAATTTGCTATCCTGTACTTTGCTGGTCACAAAGACGAAACCCTACTATTAAAGGAAACCCTACTTCATGGCATGCATACTAATCCATGTCCGGGTTGAATAAGGAAAGGAAGGGAGAAAGTATTATCCAAGAGACTAGGCATCGAACCCGCATCTAGGTTGAAAAGGGGAAAATCAGTAGCTAAGGAACGAGTCTCATGTATCTTGGTTGAAAAAGGGTGAAAAGGGGTAGAAATGCATGACAACGCAATAGAGAATGACCAGGTCGATCGGTTGTTGTCCTCACATAGGGAAAAGGTGGCTAACGAGAACAAAAATGGGACGTAATCCACATATGCTGCCTGGATATTTGTTGCTCTGGGCAACCATACCTCCCTCACCACTCTATGCATCCATGGAGGTACATCTTCCTGGTGCGCCCACTGTCCGAATGGGCCTCCCATGCTCGTATTGCCACTTTTTTGCTGTTAGTATAACCCCAGCGGTAATGCTACTGTTAAAGTGATGCCACATTTAACTAATGCCGCACTCAATGTAATGCCACCGATAAATTTAAGCAATGACATTTAATGTCACTGGATTATTTTAGGGTTAGCTATTGATTGTGGATGTATTAAAGATTTTTCAGTTAAGGCATTCTAATGCTGTTGCACAGCCAGTATACCAACGATGAAACATGTTACTACCTTTGGATTGTTGCACTATTAGTGCTTATAGATTACATACCTCACTTTCATGAGATAAGTCAATTTTTTTGTGCAGTGTCACCAAAATGCCAAGGCACTGACGCCACTTTATTTTGGTTAAACTGCACAAAAAATTATGAAGAGAATAGGAAAGGTCAAGAGTGGGCACCTCCTCCTCCGGCTGTTCTCTTGACCAGTTCGATGAAGTTTTTATGTTTTGATTGATTATCAAGATTGGGATAGCAATTTTTCAAGCCCCCTCGAGTTCGAAATGATATTTACCTTGAAGGTACATGGTTTGCAAAAAAAATTATACTGTCATTAGTTAATAATGCTAGTTACCTTCAGACTTTTGTATTTGGTTTAATGCTCTTGCATAGCTAGTATACCAATGCTGAAACTTGTTACCTTTACATTTTGTATTGTTAATGCTTATAGAAATCTTCCAGTGCTAGCTTATGGAGATCTGTTTAGTAAAACCACTGTGCTGTACCCCATAATAAAAAATTACTCTACTGTTGCACTAGCTACTGGATTACTGTATATTTGTACTATTCGAATGTTGTTGCATTAGTGTATGGACATATATAAAGTGTGGCAAGCTTTCCCGGATATGTGCTCAAGAAAACTACTACCTGTTTTTCTAAATACTAGACGTTTTGGTACTTTAAATTGAACTGCGAAAATGTCTTATATTAAGGAATATAGGGTGTAGAGTTCACTCAAATTATCCCGGTAAAGCTAGTCACACCTTTATTAAAATTAATGTTCACTATGTTATCGGAGTAGGTCCATATGTTTTTCTCTAATGCTTGTCTATTACATACCTGACATCATGATGTAATGTTAAGTCATTTCTTTTTGTACAGTGTCACTGAATTGTCAAGGTGGTGATGGCATTTTATTTTAGGTGAATTGCACAAAATATGCTAAAAAGAAGAGGAAAGGTCAGGAATGGTTCAGTTTTTAAGAAAATACTATGTATGCCTTCCTGACATCATCCATTGTTGCCTTATTTATTCTTTCAAACAGGTGGTTAGAAACAGTCTTGCTACCTTTTCCCATTAAGAAATTGGAATGCTTATATTTGTGAGTCTATGCTTATGCTTATATTTGTGAGTCTATGCTTCAACTAATGGCACTTTTGTAGTAATCACACTTTCAATATCTATGCAAACAGGGATGCTCGATTTTAGTGGATCTGCACAAAAAGTCCAAAGGTTCAACATTAGGAGCATGTTTTCTTCCAAACCATTATATCCAATTAGTGGCACTATGAGCTATTCATTATGAAGGTACATGGTTTACTACTATCTTGCTACTCTTTTTGTATTGTCATTAGATAGTAATATTAGTGGTTTAAATGTGAATTTATTGGCAGGGTGGACCTACATTGGAGGTACATGACATGATTCAGTGATTGGATGCTCAATTTCAGTAGTATCGATTTCACCTCTTCCATCACTGCGAACATGGATATCATTGGTCTGATGAAGAATATGCGCTATATTTCTGCTCTGAACCAGCAAATCAATCCAGTATGAAATTGTCTAGGGCAAAACATGACAGTATCAAATTGTCCAGTGCAAAACATGAAAGATGTTAAGCGGAAGAGACGTGTTTAAACCGAAAATACAAGGTGTGGTATATGTTTACTAGTTGCTTGATATCTGTGTAGACAGTTGTCTGCCCATTGCTATTTGGCAAACAAACAAAGTGACCGCAATTTTGGTTGAACTGCACAAGAGAATAGTATAGTCAGTGCATGTAGTGCCATTTGAAAATAGACACAGAAAGATTGGATAGTCACTTCATGGACTGCACAAAAGTAGTATTGTACTATTTATTGGCCAACACTAGTTGCTTGATTGCTTTTGTCTAATTATACAATGGGCATCATTTTGCCTAAGTTAAAGTTTGTATTCCGAAAATAGTCTCACCGTGTGATCGAGAGAAGACCAAATCATATTCAAGTGGATGTTCCTCCATCATGTGTGGTTCATTCTCATGGTTCCAGCTGTTGGTGAAACCACTTACATTTGCAGGAGGAATTGCAGACTTGACAAACAAATTTGTCTTTCACTCTGTACTGAATGTTGGCCAAGAGAAGCATCCATGTTAGTAGGAAGAACATATGTTTTTCTAGATCTTTGCTTTTGGAGCTACATATTTGTATATGATCTGTGAATCATTGAGATGCATTAACATGTTAATCTTATGTATGGGAATCTTACTAGTTGGTTGTAAATTTGGGCAACTAATGTGAACATATTACAGTGCTAGGTTGTGAGTCTCATGTGAACATTTCAAACGGATCGGCTCTTACTACTGTGCACATCATGATCCTTATTTCTGTGTTGATACGTCTCCAACGTATCTATAATTTTTTATTGTTCCATGCTATTATATTATCTGTTTCGGATGTTTAAGGGGCTTTAATATGCTCTATTATATTATTTTTGGGACTAACCTATTAACCGGAGGCACAGTGCCAGTTTCTATTTTTGCCTATTTTAGTGTTTCGCATAAAAGGAATATCAAACAGAATCCAAACAGAACAAAACCTTCATGAGGATCTTTCTGGGAACAAACACAGTCCAGGAGACCTGGAGTGGAAGTATGGAAGTCCGCGAGGCGGCCACGAGGCAGGAGGGCACGCCCAGGGGGGTAGGCATGCCCCCACCCTCGTGGGCCCCATGGAGCTCCACCGATGTACTTCTTTCACCTATATATACTCTTATACCCTAAAAACATCAGGGGATCCACGAACCACTTTTCCACCGTCGCAAACTTCTCTACCCGTGAGATCCCATCTGCGGCCTTTTCCGGTGATCTACCGGAGGGGGAATCAATCACGGAGGGCTTCTACATCAACACCATAGCCTCTCCGATGATGTGTGAGTAGTTTACCACAGACCTTCGGGTCCATAGTTATTAGCTAGATGGCTTCTTATGTCTCTTTGGTTCTCAATACAAAGTTCTCCTCGATGTTCTTGGAGATCTATTCAATGTAATACTTTTTGTGGTGTGTTTGCCGAGATCCGATGAATTGTGGATTTATGATCAAGTTTATCTAGGAATAATATTTGGTTATTCTCTGAATTCTTATATGCATGATTTGATATCTTTGCAAGTCTCTTCGAATTATCGGTTTAGTTTGGCCTACTAGATTGATCTTTCTTGCAATGGGAGAAGTGCTTAGCTTTGGGTTAAATCTTTCCGTGTCCTTTCCCAGTGACAGTAGGGGCAGCAAGGCACGTATTGTATTATTGCCATCGAGGATAAAAATATGGGGTTTATATCATATTGCTTGAGTTTATCCCTCTACATCATGTCATCTTGCTTAATGCATTACTTTGTTCTTATGAACTTAATACTCTAGATGCATGCTGGATAGAGGTCGATGTGTGGAGTAATAGTAGTAGATGCAAAATCGTTTTGGTCTACTTAACACGGACGTGATGCCTACATTCATAATCATTGCCTAGATATTCTCATAACTATGCGCTCTTCTATCAATTGCTCGACTGTAATTTATTCACCCACCGTAATACATGCTATCATGAGAGAAGGCACTAGTGAAACCTATGGCACCCGGGTCTCTTTCTTATTATATTGCATCTCTTTTTATTTACATCGCATCTCGTATACTATTTTGCAATCTTTACTTTCCAATCTATAAAACAAAAACACCAAAAATATTTATCTTACTATCTTTATCAGATTTCACTTTTGTGAGTGACTGTGAAGGGATTGACAAACCCTTTATCGCGTTGGTTGCAACGTTCTTGATTGTTTGTGCAGGTACTACGTGACTTGCATGTTATCTCCTACTGGATTGATACATTGTTTCTCAAAAACTGAGGGAAATACTTATGCAACTTTGCTGCATCACCCTTTCTTCTTCAAGGGAAAACCAACGCATGCTTAAGAGGTAGCAAGAAGGATTTCTGGTGCCGTTGCCAGGGAAATCTACGCTCAAGTCAAGACATACCAAGTACCCATCATAAACTCTTCTCCCTCGCATTACATTATTTGCCATTTGCCTCCCGTTTTCTTCTCGCCCACTTCACCTTTGTCGTTTTATTTGCCTTTTTGTTCGCTTGCTTCTTGTGTGATTGTGTGTTGGATTGATTGTTTGTCACGATGGCTCATGATAATACTAAATTATGTGACTTTTCCAATACCAACAACAATGATTTTATTAGCACTCCGATTGCTCCTATTACCGATGCTGAATCTTGTGAAATTAATGCTGCTTTGTTGAATCTTGTCATGCAAGATCAATTTTCTGGCCTTCCTAGTGAAGATGCCGCTACCCATCTAAACAACTTTGTTGATTTGTGTGATATTAAAAAGAAGAAATGTGTGGATAATTATATTGTTTAATTGAAGTTATTTCCGTTTTCTCTTAGAGATCATGCTAAAACTTGGTTCTCTTCTTTGCGTAAAAATAGTATTGATATATGGAATAAGTGCAAAGATGCTTTTATTTCTAAGTATTTTCCTCCCTCTAAGATCATCTCTATTAGAAACGATATTATGAATTTTAAGCAACTTAATCACGAGCATGTTTCACAAGCTTGGGAGAGGATGAAATTACTGATACGTAATTGCCCTACACATGGTTTGAATTTATGGATGATTATACAAAAAAATTATGCCGGATTGAATTTTGCTTCTAGAAATCTTTTAGATTCGGCCATGGGAGGCACTTTTATGGAAATCACTTTAGGAGAAGCTACTAAACTCCTAGATAATATTATGGTTAATTATTCTCAATGGCACACTGAAAGACCGACTAGTAAAAAAGTTCATGCAATTGAAGAGATTAATGTTTTGAGTGGAAAGATGGATGAACTTAAGAAATTGTTTGATAATAAGAGTGATTCTTCTGATCCTAATGATATGCCTTTGTCCACTTTGATTGAGAATAATAATGAATCTATGGATGTGAATTTTCTTGGTAGGAACAATTTTGGTAACAACGCGTAGAGGAAACTTTAATTCTAGGATCTTTCCTAATAATTCCTCTAATAATTATGGTAATTCCTACAACAACTCTTATGGAAATTTTAATAAGATGCCCTCTGATTTTGATACTAGTGTTAAAGAATTTATGAGTTCGCAAAAGAATTTCAATGCTTTGGTTGAAGAAAAATTGCTTAAGATTGATGAGTTGGCTAGGAACATGGATAGAATTTCTCTTGATGTTGATTCTTTGAAACTTAGATCTATTCCACCTAAGCATGACATCAATGAGTCTCTCAAATCCTTGATAATTTCCAATGATGAGTGCAAGGAAATAACCGCCAGGATGCGTGCTAAAAAAGATTGCTTTGTAAAAGCACGTTCTTATAGTTTTCATGATAATAATGATGAAGATCTAAAAGTGATTGATGTGTCTCCTATTAAATCTTTGTTTTCCAATATGAATCTTGATAAAGATGGGACTGGAGATGAGTCAGCTTTAGTTAAAAGGCGTCCCAATGATTCAGAGTTTTTAGGTTTTGATGCTAAAATTAATAAAAGTGGGATTGAAGAGGTCAAAACTTTACATAGCAATGAACCCACTATTTTGGATTTCAAGGAATTTAATTATGATAATTTCTCTTTGATAGATTGTATTTCCTTGTTGCAATCCGTGCTAAATTCCCCTCATGCTTATAATCAAAATAAAGCTTTTACTAAACATATCATATGCTCTAATGCAATCCTATGAAGAAAAGCTTGAACTAGAAGTTTCTATTCCTAGAAAAATTTATGATGAGTGGGAACCTACTATTAAAATTAAGATTAAAGATTATGAATGCTATGCTTTGTGTGATTTGGGTGCTAGTGTTTCCACGATTCCAAAATTTTTGTGTGATGTGTTAGGTTTCCGTGAATTTGATGATTGTTCTTTAAATTTGCACCTTACGGATTCCACCATTAAGAAACCTATGGGAATGATTAATGATGTTCTTATTGTTGCAAATAGGAACTATGTGCCCGTAGATTTCATCGTTCTTGATATAGATTGCAATCCTACATGTCCTATTATTCTTGGTAGACCTTTCCTTAGAAGGATTGGTGCAATTATTGACATGAAAGAAGGAAATATTAGATTTCAATTTCCGTTAAGGCAAGGCCTGGAACACTTTCCTAGAACAAAAATTAAATTTACTTATGAATCAATTATGAGAGCCACTTATGGATTGCATACCAAAGATGACAATACCTAGATCTATTCTTGCTTTTATGCCTAGCTAGGGGCGTTAAACGATAGCGCTTGTTGGGAGGCAACCCAATTTTATTTTTCTTCTTTACTTTTTGTTCCTGTTTAGTAATAAATAATTTATCTAGCCTTTGTTATGATTGTGTTTTATGTTTTAATTAGTGTTTGTGCCAAAAGCCGTTAGGATCTTCTTGGGTGATGGTTGTTTGATCTTGCTAATAAAAATAGAAAGTCTGCGCTCACAAAAATAATTTTCATTTTTTACCAGAGGGCGATAAAATATCAATTCCAATTGCAGTAGATCAATATTCAAATTATTTAGGTCTTCCTAAGTTTTCAGAATTTTTGGAGTTACAAAAGTATTCGAAACCTCCAGATTGCTACAGACTGTTCTGTTTTGACAGATTATATTTTCATGTGTTGTTTGCTTATTTTGATGAATGTATGGGTAGTATCGGGGGGTATGAACCATAGAGAAGTTGGAATACAGTAGGTTTAAAACCAATATAAATAAATAATGAGTTAATTACAGTACATTAAAGTGGTGGTTTGTTTTCTTATACTAAAGGAGCTCATGAGATTTTCTGTTAAGTTTTGTGTTGTGAACTTTTCAAGTTTTTGGGTAAAGATTTGATGGATTTTGGAATGAGGGGTGGAAAGAGACTAAGCTTGGGGATGCCCAAGGCACCCCAAGGTAAAATTCAAGGACAACCAAAAGCCTAATCTTGGGGATGCCCCGGAAGGCATCCCCTCTTTCGTCTTCATCTATCGGTGACTTTACTTGAGGCTATATTTTTATTCACCACATGATATGTGTTTTGCTTGGAGAGTCTTGTATGATTTGAGTCTTTGCTTTTTAGTTTACCACAATCATCCTTGCTGTACACACCTTTTGGGAGATACACACATGAATCGGAATTTAAAAGAATACTCTATGTGCTTCACTTATATCGTTTGAGCTAGATATTTTTGCTCTAGTGCTTCACTTATATATTTTTAGAGCATGGTGGTTGTTTTATTTTATAGAAATTATTGATATATCATGCTTCACTTATATTATTTCGAGAGTCTTTTAGAACAGAATGGTAATTTGCTTTGGTTATAAAATTAGTCCTAATATGATGGGCATTCAAGATGGGTATAATAAAAACTCTCATATAGAGTGCATTGAATACTATGAGAAGTTTGATACTTGATGATTGTTTTGAGATATGAAGATGGTGATATTAGAGTCATGCTAGTTGAGTAATTGTGAAATTGATAAATACTTGTGTTGAGGTTTGCAAGTCCCGTAGCATGCACGAATTGTGTGACAAATTTGAAGCATGAGGTGTTTCTGTGATTGCCTTCCTTATTAGTGGCGGTCGGGGACGAGCGATGGTCTTTTCCTACCAATCTATCCCCCTAGGAGCATGCGCGTAGTGCTTGGTTTTGATGACTTGTATACTTTTGCAATAAGTATGTGAGTTCTTTATGACTAATGTTGAGTCCATGGATTATACGCACTCTCACTCTTCCACCATTGCTACGATGTCTTGTGCCGCGCAACTTTCGCTAGTACCATAAACCCATCATTTACCTTCCTCAAAACAGCCACCATACCTACCTATTATGGCATTCCATAGACATTCCGAGATATATTGCCATGCAACTTTCCACCGTTCCGTTTATTATGACACGCTTCATCAGTCATATTGCTTTGCATGATCATGTAGTTGACATCGTATTTGTGGCATGGCCACCATTCATAATTTTTCATACATGTCACTCTTGATTCATTGCACATCCCGGTACACCGCCGGAGGCATTTACATAGAGTCATATTTTGTTCTAAGTATCGAGTTGTAATTCTTGAGTTGTAACTAAATAAAAGTGTGATGATCTTCATTATTAGATCATTGTACCATGTGAGGGAAGGATCATGGAGACTATGATTCCCCCACAAGTCGTGATGAGACTCCGGACGAAAAAAAGAGGCCATAAAAAAGGAGAAGGGCCAAACAAAAAAATGAGAG
Organism: Triticum dicoccoides; assembly: GCF_002162155.2. Classification (NCBI taxonomy): domain Eukaryota; kingdom Viridiplantae; phylum Streptophyta; class Magnoliopsida; order Poales; family Poaceae; genus Triticum; species Triticum dicoccoides. Next base: position 190,086,303 of record NC_041380.1, on the reverse strand, counting down.
AAAAAGAGAGAAGGGGCAATGTTACTATCCTTTTTCCACACTTGTGCTTCAAAGTAGCACCATGATCTTCATGATAGAGAGTCTCTTATGTTGTCAATTTCATATACTAGTGGGAATTTTTCATTATAGAACTTGGCTTGTATATTCCAATGATTGCCTTCCTGAAATTGCCCTAGGTCTTCATGAGTAAGCAAGTTGGATGCACACCCACTTAGTTACTTTTGTTGAGCTTTCATACACTTATAGCTCTAGTGCATCCGTTGCATGGCAATCCCTACTCACTCGCATTGATATCTATTGATGGGCATCTCCATAGCCCATTGATATGCCTAGTTGATGTGAGACTATCTTCCTACTTTTCTCCACAACCACCATTCTATTCCACCTATAGTGTTATGTCCATGGCCCGCGCTCATATATTGCGTGAAAGTAGAAAAAGTTTGAGAAAACTAAAGTATGAAACAATTGCTTGGCTTGTCATCAGAGTTGTGGATGATTGGAGCATTTTGTGTGACAAAAAGGAAGCATAGCCAAACTATATGATTTTGTAGGGATGAGCTTTCTTTGGCTATGTTATTTTGAGAAGACATAATAGCTTGGTTAAACTTTTGTCTTGAATCTGTCAGATCTGAACATTCATGCCACAATAAAGGAAATTACATTGAAAATTATGTTAGGTAGCATTCCACATCAAACATTCTGTATTTATCATTTACCTACTCGAGGACGAGCAGGAATTAAGCTTGGGGATGCTTGATATGCCTCCAATGTATCTATAATTTTTTATTGTTCCATGCTATTATATTATCCATTTTGGATGTTTAATGGGCTTCAATATGCTCTTTTATATTATTTTTGGGACAAACCTATTAATCGGAGGCTCAGTGCCAGTTTCTGTTTTTTTTGCCTATTTTAGTGTTTCGAAGAAAAGGAATAACAAATAGAATCCAAACGGAATGAAACCTTTGCAAGGATATTTCTTGGAACAAACCCAATCCAGGAGACTTGGAGTGGAAGTCTGGAAGTCCACGAGGCGGCCACGGGGCAGGAGGGCACGCCCCCACCCTCGTGGGCCCCACAGAGCTCCACCGACGTACTTCCTTTGCCTATATATACTCTTATACCCTAAAAACATCAGGGGGAGCCACAAAACCACCTTCCCACCGCCGCAACCTTCTGTGCCCGTGGGATCCCATCTGGGGCCTTTTCCGGCGATCTGCCGGAGGGGGAATCAATCACGAAGGGCTTCTACATCAACACCATAGCCTCTCCGATGATGTGTGAGTAGTTTACCACAGACCTTCGGGTCCATAGTTATTAGCTAGATGGCTTCTTCTCTCTCTCTCTTTGGTTCTCAATACAAAGTTCTCCTCGATGTTCTTGGGGATCTATTCGATGTAAAACTTTTTGCGGTGTGTTTGTCGAGATCCGATGAATTGTGGGTTTATGATCAAGATTATATATGAAAGATGGGAGAAGCGCTGAGCTTTGGGTTCAATCTTGCGGTGTCCTTTCCCAGTGGCAGCAGGGGCAACAAGGCACGTATTGTATTGTTGCCATCAAGGATAAAAAGATGGGGTTTATATCATATTGCTTGAGTTTATCCCTCTACATCATGTCATCTTGCTTAATGCACTTTGTTCTTATGAACTTAATACTCTAGATGCATGCTGGATAGCGGTCGATGTGTGGGGTAATAGTAGTAGATGCAGAATGGTTTTGGTCTACTTAACATGGACGTGATGCCTATATTCATAATCATTGCCTAGATATTCTCATAACTATGCACTCTTCTATCAATTGCTCGACAGTAATTTGTTCACCCACCATAATACATGCTATCATGAGAGAAGGAACTAGTGAAACCTACGGCCCCCGGGTCTCTTTCTTATTATATTGCATCTCTTTTTATTTACATCGCATCTCGTTTACTATTTTGCAATCTTTACTTTCCAATCTATACAACAAAAAAACAAAAAATATTTATCTTACTATCTTTATCAAATCTCACTTTTGTGAGTGACCATGAAGGGATTGACAACCCCTTTATCGGCATTGGTTGCAAGGTCCTTGATTGTTTGTGCAGGTACTAGGTGACTTGCATGTTATCTCCTACTGGATTGATACCTTGGTTCTCAAAAACTGAGGAAAATACTTACGCTACTTTGTTGCATCACCCTTTCCTCTTCAAGGGAAAACCAATGCATGCTCAAGAGGTTGCATGTGTTCTCAGTGTTTAAAAGCTACTAACAATTCCTTATTTCTGTTCTCTTAGTGTTTACAAGTTACTAATCGATCACTAGCTAGCCTACTAATGCGCTCCTGGCAGTTTTAGTTGCGAAGCAAGATCCAAAGTGACAGTTTTTTCAATAAAATGCCTACCTCTGAAGAAACTAACATGTTGTTCTGAAGAAAATGCCATGCGAATCTGAAGAAACTGCCAGCAAAAATGTTCGCAAATGCCTTCTCTCCCATTGAACATTCATCCGCTATTGCGATCCTACACATACACTATCCGACCAGCTCGATCCTATGCGAAAAACCAGCGGATCACGCACGTACCTCATCTAGATGAATCAAGCGCACTGACCATCATGCCGACGTGCAACCCAGCACGGATGGGACGCACCACTGACGAGACGGGACGACATGGTCATAATTTCAGTTTTTCTAGTTTTCCACGGCAAGCTGGCGCACCAAGGCATGCCCGCTTATGCATTGAATTCCGATGACCGTCGCGTTTCCTGCGACACGCTGGTTCACCTACCTTCTGCCTATAATTACTGGTTCCCAGCATTCTCCGATGGCACCATCACCCAACTCTCCCTATCCTCATAAGCCCCCACCAGCCCGACGTCGCTCGCCACTTATCCTCGCTCTCGCCACGTCTGTCATGCCTTCGCCCGTCCATAATAGGCGACGCCGGAGGCGGTCACTGTCGGAACTAGTGTTCGGTTTTTCACCAGAAGGCAGGCGGAGGGAGGAGGCATTCTTTTGGTCTTTAGATGGCAATGTAGAGTATGAGGACTTGTTGGAGCGCGATCGCCTGGCGGAGGAGCAAAGTATCGCCGATTTGCACTGCCAGCGGGGCATGGAGTAGCAGAGCACCCGCAACTGGGCCGACTACATGGAGGCCGGTGCCCGGCAAACAGCCCTGGAGGCTGTCGGCCATGCATTCGTTCGTGGTGTACCAACTTGTCAAGTGGGTTTCCCTCTTAGAAGCCGAAGCTTCGGTGGACCATGCCGGCATGGAAAGGGCCAACGCGCGCAAGCAACGCACCCTATCGCATCTCTGGCAAATCCGAGGCGACGCGAAGGACGTCAGTGCCAGTGTTTAGCATGTACCGCAGATGGCGGCCGACATCATCTAGTTAGCTAAGAGTAAGTTAGTACTTGTACACTACTAGAGTATTAGTGGGAGTAGATAGTTAACTTGGCTATGATGGTTGTCAACATGGAAGTTCAGTACTCTATATCTGGATCAGACCTGTTACTTTACTATGAATGTTGAACTTTCCGTTTGAACGTATGGAACGGGCTGTTATTTTTTTAAATGTGTTGTGTTTGTCCGCCATGGGTTTAGAGGCTGACTTGTGGGCCTACTAGGTTAATGCGTACACAATAAGGAGATGATTGTACGTGGAGAGGATGAAAACAGGGACCCACCAAGGTCATGGCAGTACGCAAGCAAGTGCCTCCTTATTTCAAGCCAAAAAATGGTTCCTCCTAATGGATTTCTAACATTTGGGTCCCATGCCATTGTCAACGTAGTCAATAAACAAGAGAAATGCATAACGAGCGGCTGACACCAGGGACCCATCAGCTCGCCCAGTTATTTTTGTTTTTGAGACAGAAGCAGGGTGTCAACTGGGATGTGTGGGACACTCTGGCCTGTCTAGACAGCCTTTTCTTTTACGTTTACCACAAGGCCAGCCCAGTAGTTTTTTTCTTTCGGAAAATGCCTAGCCCAGTTTTTTGTGCTTTGTCAAGTAGGTCTCTTTGTCAGCCCTGTTGGGCTGCAAATCTTTCAAGACGAGGAGAGCTTCATTCGGCTGGCCCAGAAAATGGGCTATCGATAATGAGAAATGGGTTGTACATTTTTAAAACACATCAAACTGGCAATTAGTCTCAAATTTCTTTTTTTTCATTTCGAGATTTTAAATTCCATTGATTTTTTATGCGGGGAAAATTTGTTGGATTTTATATTGATATAGATTTATTTTTAAAATTAGTTTGAATGTGACTCGAAATTTCGGGATTAAAAACAATTCAGACCGCATCGGAATATGCAAAATTTTGTATAATTTTTTAACCGTGGCCACAATATGTGTCGTAATGCCAACAAAAAGAATATGGGCTCCAAAAAAACCTTAAGAATTAGCAAATGGGCTGTAAATTATTAGAAATATTGGCAGATGGGTTGTATGATGTTTTCCATAGATTTGAGGCTAACTTGTGCGCTTACTATAGGTTGACGCGTATGCTTCTGTCACACCGTGATTTTCATGGCACAACACTTAAGCTTATAAATCATGATAAAATGTGGTTTGACAAAAACTTTTGAGTGTTCTGGTCTTTGCTTGATTTGATTTTTGTGTGTTGGTTGCAAGTGCTCTAAAAATCAATTAAATCCTCTAAGTCCTATACTTCATCTCCTTGATCCAAAACTTTGCCCAATGATCATGCCATGTGTATAGAACAGAATAGTATTTTCTTACAAAAATAGTTTGGCCAAAAAGTATTTTCTAAATTAGGTTTTTTCTAAAACCCCCTGAATTGAGACTTGAAGTACAAGTACTTAATTAAGGGTGTGGAAAATCTTTCAAAAATTATATTTGACTCCTACTAGACATAGGACTCCCAAAAACCACAAAAATATTATTTTCAAAGTTATTTCTCTATTTTATTTAAAGGATTTTTCTTAAGGCCAAAAATGGTCTTTAATAGGTCAAAAATATTTTAATGTTTCAAAAATATTTGAGAAAATTTAGGGAAGCTCAGTGGACATATATTGTCCATATATAAGAGTTTCTACACATGGTCATGTTCAAAATATTGGTCAAATCCCTCAAAAACCCTTTCTGGATATTTCAAGCTTTTGAAATATTTACATAGGAAATACTCTCCATTAAATCCCAGAAAATTCTAGAATGTGACAAATGACCTACTTGAGGATCCTACAAAGTCTCATGTCATGGGGAACAATATGGCACCAACAAACCTTCTCAAAACCATTTCTGTCCTTTTCCAAGTTAGAACAACTTTGCACTACCAAACATGTCCAAATGATCTCAAAATTTGTACACATTCTCAGATGGCCTAATCATTCACCTAGGCCAAGTGGCACAATTTGGAGAATAGGATAACTTGATCAAAGTGCCTCAAAACCCGTTTTGTCCAGAACCAAATTTGAACAACTCTACATTGTGAGATATCTCCTTTTGACTCCAATTTTTGTGAGCATGATGTAATACCCAAATAATGACACTACACCAAGTGGTGCATCAAGGAGAACAAGATAGCTTGATCAAATGTAGCAAAAACTGTTTCTCCCCATTTCTACGGTTTACAGAAGTTGCATTGGCCACTTTCTCCTTTTGACCTCAAAAGTTGTGGGCACTACTAGTTTGTGATGCCACTCATTCCTATTAAATCTCATGGCAAGTGGAATCTTTTTACTATCTCAAACAACCATCAAACACCTTCTACCATAATTTTGTGATCAACAATTGGGGCTCCAAACGGATTCTCCTTGAGCCACAATTTTTACCACATCATGTCCTAGAATCCCTCTACCACTGGAAAAAGTTGGATGGCTTCAGCTCAATTATTTGGGGGTGAGAACCTCATTTTTCATATCTGTCCAGCAACTTTCTCTCTCTTTCTTCTCTCCCTCTCTCTTTCTTTGACTTTGATGGCTCTCCAATGTCACCCCAGGCTTTAGCCCATCACCCAGCACACTCTAGACACAAGTGGACACGGCAGAGCATGCAAAATGCGCTCATGCCAGCCAAAAAGCCTGCTCTAGGGCACGCTACAGTGGTGGCTGAGCCTTGCCACCGCGCTCCCATCCACCTCGCTCCAGTCGACGCGCCTCGCCATCCGCATCATGACAATAAGCCTCCCACTTGCTCCCGAGCCCTCCTCTCGCCCCTGCGGCGCGTGCCCGAGCGCCGCCCGCATTCGCTAGTGGCTGCCCGCGTCCCTGGCCCGCCTCATGCTCGCTCCTCTGTCCCTCTCCCTTTCCCTAGTCATAGACCATGGCCAGGAAGACCCCCGACTCGAAGCCAAGCCCGTCTGTGGTCTCCAGCAATGACTACGGCCTCAGCGGCGCACGACCCCATGATGCACCTCACCCCCTTCTATTTAAGGCCATCCTCGAGCCCCCTCTCTACTCCTTTGTCACTCTCTCCCTCCCGTGCCCCTCTTGGACCGACCCACTTCCCTCCTTGTGCCCTCCATAGACCTCCATGGACGGAGAACCGCCATCGGCCCCGTGCTAAATTCGGGCTATCCCGAGCATCTCTACTCTCCCTAGCCACTCCAGTGCCCCCTCACCACCATCGCCGACTCGCCCCACACTCCATTTCCTCCTCGCCGTGCCTGCCTCACTGTGCCCTGGGACGGAGCCAGAAAATAAAGATAGGGGGGCAAGAACTAGAAGCATCTCAAAATGATAAGATAGATAGTCACATAATAACCTAGTAAATATTGGAAGATTTGGGGTCTATTTGGATTGTGCCTATGGTCACCATGGCAACCAACGGCAGGCCAACATTTATGCGGAGGAAAGGACCGCGATGGTCTAGGCAAAAAATTGGCTATGCAACAAATGGAAAGAGGTGATGGGGCTTGCGCGAGCCAAATAATTGGATCTCGTTTCCAAACGGAGGATACCACTCTCGTCAACACAAAAAATATTTGCTCACGCACTTCGGGGCTATAATCCAAACATAGCCCTAGATAGTCTACACATGTCCGTTGTTCCATAATAAGAACACCGATCAAAACATACCCCTAGATAGTCTACGTATGTCTGTTATTCCACAATAGGAACAAAAATCACACAAATTTTTAACTCAATGATTTTTGAGCAGAAGTATCAACGATCGATTTTTTTGCTGGACTAGGGGGTCACTCATCCGGAGTAGCTAGTTGTTAATGTCTATAGTTCTAGTTTTACACTTCTATGGTTTGGAAGACACAAACTAATCTAATGCAAAAATAAACTGACCTTTTTCATCGTTTGGTCACTCATCCAAGCGGCCGGCCGGCTAGAACACGAGATGGATCAACATGGCGGCGCTTGCATGTCCCCTTCCCTTCTTGACGGAGATATTCGATAGACTAGCATGCGGCCGGCGGCCAGCGGCAGGCGAGGGCAGAAGAAAATTGGAAACGAAGCGAGATTAGAGGAGATCCAAAGTCCAAATTGTGAGTGCGTGCATTAGTCCTGACCCCTTCCTTTGCTTCCATGATGGGCTATGCCCCTTGTTTACTTTCCGGGGACTGGGCCTTTTGCATGCAACCGCTGCTTGTAAAACAGTAGATGGGCTATAGGGCGTAAAACAATAGATGGGCTATAGGGGGGGCGAAGCAAGCCACGGACAGTTATACGGCGAGAAAAAAATAGCAAACAACTGCTCGCTATTAAGGGGCGACATGATTTGTCAGGGGGGTCTCGCCCCCCCTCGTCCCCCCTTGAATCCATCCCTGACTATGCCAAACCTCGCTGATGGCCTCCTCCTGGGCCATCCAAGACATTGCCGCTACAGCCCTCCCCGGTGTGTGTGAAGCACAAGGATGGGTGCGGCATGGCCTCCTGAGCACGCCAGTGGGCGGTGCGTCACCGGAGACTCTCTTTAGCCCCGGCAATCACCGGTGGGAGCCGCTCCTTCTCGTGGCTGGAGTGCGCGCAGGAGGTTGAAGATGGCCTGCCACTAGGCCCCGCGCGTCAGCGACCGAGAGGGCGGGCCCGACCATTTAAGTGGAAACGGTTTCGCCTAGATCCGCCTCCCCTGCGCGAAGGCGCACCTTGCGAATCCGCCTCCGACGTCACCTCTCCCCACCCGCGCGGCTGAGCCACTGGGCCGACCCACTTCTATCTTCCGCCCAGTGCGCTGGATAAGGGTAAAGGCCTTTGCCTTTATCTTTTTCTTTTCCAGATAACTGGTAAAAAATCTCTAGAGAATTCATATGGACTCCCAATTTGATGATTCAAATTTCTAGTAGCTCATAAAATAATGATCTATCTCATGGCGCAATTTGCACATTTTTCCAAGAACTTTCTCTTCACACATATTTAATAAAACCCCATTTTCCATTTCTGTGATGCATTTTAGAAAATCACAAAGGGCTGAAATTTGATCCAAATTCCATGATTCAAATTCTTAGATACTTATATGTTCAAAACTTAGTTTCTGAACATTTTTCCCAATACTTTATATGCCAGATGAAATATCGGTCCATTTCTCCATATATTGTCAGCTTTGCAAATTCATAGGAAAATAATTTAAACTCAAAATCCAGTGAAACCAAATCCTAGATGCTTCTAAAATCATCCTTTGTTAAATAGATTCCTTTCATCATTATTCAAAATAATTCTTCTATACACTTCTTGCAAGTCCACTACTCTCTTGATTCCATCATATTGAAATGTTCAGAGATATCCATTGATCAAATCCCAATGAAACCACCTTGGTCATTCCTCATATGACCAAAGGTATCCTAGAAAAGTCCAACTCAAATTTTTAGAGTACTTTTAGTTTTGCATTGTTGTTTTGCTTATTGTGATTGTTTCCAACGTTAGTTGATGAAGTAGACGAAGTACTTGGAGAAGGACCGAAAGACTTGAAGACTCTGATGAACCACCCAAGCAGCCCTTTGACCATGATGAACCCTTTTACATCATAAAAGCATTTCCATTGTTTTATCTAGTGCATGATATATCTTGAATGGAAACTTTGCTAGGCTTGCCTTTGTTGCATACCCCGTTGATACTTGCATTGTTCATGACTATACCCTTGTTTGGAGTTGTGTTGATGGGTTGTAGAAATATGCTATAGTAGTTGGCTACACACAATAGGATAGGGTTATGCATGGAAAGAAACAAGTGTGGTTTGACATACTTTCAAATAGCCCGAGTGGGTGCCACTAATGCCCTTGGGAAATGATAATGAACTAGGCCACTTCTTGGTGGAGAAGTAGTGTACCGAGGCTTGATGAAAGTGTTGTTTAACTGAGATGGATTAGATTTAAGATTGTCTACCATACCGACCAAACATGTACAACCACACTACCCCTTATGGGACGGGGCATTATTCATTACCTAGTTCGTGCTAGCATGGATGCTCGCATTACTAGTGACGGGAGTGGTGTGGTCACTCTCGGGACGGGGTCGTGCTTGGATAGGCGGCCATGACTGTTTTCACAAGGCACCGGACACACCATTGGTACCACATGCTCACGTAATGTGATAGATATGGGAGCATGGCTCCACTGAACTAAAACATGACTATGGGATGGGGGCTCTTGCCAATCGAGTGGACTCTATGTTAGTCACGGCTAGGGAAAAGTAGTGATCGGGTGCTTACCCCAGGAACTTGAGGTACCGTGGGTCGTGGATGACACGAAAGCTTCCCAGATCTTGTGGGTAAAGTGTGCAACCTCTGAAGAGTGTTAAACTATTTGAATAGCTGTATCGATGGTCAACGACAGTTGGGTGGTGCTTCTTAGACTATGTCCATATGTTTCTGACAAACAACACGGCTTGGTAATATGTTGATGTGATTCGTGAGAAAGTCACGATGAGCTTGAGGATGAGTTGTTCACAACTCTTTCTTGATGTTGATGTCTGTAACCTCCCGATACTTGTTGCAGATGCATTCATGTCCTTGATAAATGTTGATCATACTTGCATGAGCAAAACTAGCATTCCGCAAAAATGACAATTTAGCAGTAGAGCCTTGCATAATTATTCTGTTATCACTGTTGGGTTGCTTGCGAGTACATTCAAAGTACTCATTGGCTTGCCACTGGTTATTTTATTGTCCAGGCATGAAAGAACGGGATATAATGAAGAGTACCTTGGTGATGAACATGCGAGCTAGGATGCTTTCCAGTCAGAATGCCTGTAGGGTTAAGGCATATGGCGTGGGTCCAAGTTATCGACGAAGATTTCCACTGCAATGTTATTCTCAAGACTTGACCATAATGGTCGTAATTTATGTAAGATGGTATGTATGGATGTAAGACTCTTGTTATTCAGCTTCTTTGTGTTCAATGAGTATTGATCTCTGGGATCATTGTACATGTGCATTCGGTAGCTTCGACTTAGTAAGTCGGGGTCCCCGCCGAGCTGGTATCAGAGCCATCCTGACTATAGGGAGCCTTAGTTAGCATGGTCGTTAGTTAGGAACCTTGCCATTTGGTCCGCCTCACTATAGTGAGCAGGAAAATGGTTCTCTGCATCCCCCACTCTTAGTGTCAGTATAGTCATCAATGTAACCGACAGGGTGGACCTCTAGTATGCCTTGTTAATGTCCTTGCATAAAGGATTGCTTACGTGGACCCTTGATGCCTTAGAAGGCAAGAGGGATCATCATGATTAAGAAGACAACAGAAGACCGAGTCAATGCCAGCTACGAGGAACCACCTTCTCCCTGTCGTCTCATCAGGTGAGAAGTTGTCGAAGATTCTTCAGGCCTAACCCGGATCATTTCATCAAACAACTACTAGAGACGTAGAGACACCTAAGGAAGACCCAGAAGACTGCACGCCCTTCTCTTCGAGACTCGAAGAAAAGGACGACTACTGAGTGCGAGAACCCCTAGGGTAGGATGAGTCGTGTATCACCTATGCGAAGTCGAGTCCATGTGATGGTTCAGATAGAACCCTGATACGTCTCTAACAATGTTTAAGAAGGGTCTACCAAATATAATGGGGCAAAAGCTATCTTGTGGGGAACCAAGAACAAGAAAATCAGCAGGATATTTAGTTTTCCCGCACAAGACTTCAACATCTCTAACAATCCCAATTGGTGAAATAGTATCTCTATTGGCAAGTTTAATTGTGACATCAATATCTTCTAACTCAGCAGGTGCAATATCATGCATAATCTCGTTGTACAAGTCAATAGGTATTGCATTAGCACTAGCACCCATATCACGCAAGCCATGATAACAATGATCTCCTATTTTAACAGAAATAACAGGCATGCCTACCACAGGTCTATGTTTATCTTTAGCACAAGGTTTAGCAATTCTAGCAGTTTATCACAGAAATAAATAACATGCCCATCAATATTATCAGCCAAGAGATCTTTAACAATAGCAATATTAGGTTCAACTTCAACTTGCTCAAGAGGTGTATAGGTTCTAATATTGCTTTTACGAACCACAGATGAAGCTTTAGCATGATTTTTTATCCTAATAGGAAAAGGTGTTTTCTCAATATAAGCAGTAGGAATAACAGGATCGTTATAAGTGACAATCTTTTCTTCAACTTTAATAGGTGCAGCTACTTTTACTTCTATGGGGGGGATGATATTTAAACCACTTCTCCTTAGGGAGATCAACATGAGTAGCAAAAGATTCACAGAAAGAAGCTACTATCTCACAGTCAAGTCCATATTTAGTGCTAAATTTATGGAAAACATTGGTATCCGTAAGAGATTTAACACAATCAAACTTAGGTGTCATACCTAACTTCTTACCTTCATCGAGATACCAATCTTCAGAGTTGCGTTTAATTCTTTCCAATAAATCCCATTTGAATTCAATAGTCTTCATCATAAAAGAGCCAACACAAGAAGTATCGAGCATGGTGCGGTTATTATCAGAAAGCCGAGCATAAAATTTTTGAATGATCATTTCTCTTGAGAGCTCATGATTGGGGCATGAATATAACATTGACTTAAACATCCCCCAAGCTTGAGCGATGCTTTCTCCTTCGCGAGGCCAAAAATTATATATATAATTACGATCACGATGGACAAGATGCATAGGATAAAACTTCTGATGAAATTCTAATTTCAATCGTTTGTAGTTCCATGATCCCATATCATCACATAGCCTATACCATGTCAATGCGTCTCCCTCCAAAGATAAAGGGAAGACCTTCTTCTTGATAACATCATCGATCATACCTGCAAGCTTAAATAATCCACAAACTTCATCCACATATATTAGGTGCTCATCGGGATGTAATGTTCCATCTCCTACAAAAGGATTAGCTAGCAGTTTTTCTATCATACCCGAAGGAATTTCAAAGCAGACATTTTCATTTTCAGTAGGTTCAATAGGTTCAGTAGATTGGGGAGCAACTCTATGCTCTACTGGTCGGGGTGAAGATACCCCGATCAAGCCCCTCAAAGGATTAATTTCCATACTAACAAGTGACAGTAAATTTTAGCACACTATATAAATTTTTCCTTACCAAATTCCACCTACCAAAGGCGCTTCACTCCCCGGCAACGGCGCCAGAAAAGAGTCTTGATGACCCACAAGTATAGGGGATCTATCGTAGTCCTTTTGATAAGTAAGAGTGTCGAACCCAACGAGGAGCAGAAGGAAGTGATAAGCGGGTTTCAGCAAGGTATTCTCTGTAAGCACTAAAATTATAGGTAACAGATAGTTTTGCGATAAGATAATTTGTAACCAGCAACAAGTAAGAAAAGTAAATAAAGTGCAACAAGGTGGCCCAATCCTTTTTGTAGCAAAGGACAAGCCTGGACAAATTCTTATATAGAGAAAAGCGCTCCCGAGGACACATGGGAATATTGTCTAGCTAGTTTTCATCACGTTCATATGATTCGCGTTCGGTACTTTGATAATTTGGTATGTGGGTAGACCGGTGCTTGGGTACTATCCTTACTTGGACAAGCATCCCACTTATGATTAACCTCTATTGCAAGCATCCGCAACTACAACAAAAGTATTAAGGTAAACCTAACCATAGCATGAAACATGTGGATCCAAATCAGCCCCTTACGAATAAACTAGGGTTTATGCTTCTGTCACTCTAGCAACCCATCATCTACTTATTACGTCCCAATGCCTTCCTCTAGGCCCTAAATAATGATGAAGTGTCATGTAGTCGACGTTCACATAACACCACTCGAGGAGAGACAACATACATCTCATCAAAATATCAAACGAATACAAATTCACATGACTACTAATAGCAAGACTTCTCCCATGTCCTCAGGAACAAACGTAACTACTCACAAAGCATATTCATGTTCATAATCAGAGGAGTATTAATATGCATATAGGATCTGAACATATGATCTTCCACCAAATAAACCAACTAGCATCAACTACAAGGAGTAATTAACACTACTAGCAACCGACAGGTACCAATCTCAGACTTGGAGACAAGAATTGGATAGAAGAGATGAACTAGGGTTTGAGAGGAGATGGTGCTGGTGAAGATGTTGATGGAGATTGACGCCCTCCCGATGAGAGGATCGTTGGTGATGACGATGGCGATGATTTCCCCCTCTTGGAGGGAAGTTTCCCCGGCAGAACAGCTCCGCCAGAGCCCTAGATTGGTTCCGCCTCGTGGAGGCGGAGTCTCGTCCCGAAAGCTTGCTTATGATTTTTCCTCAACGAAAGACAGCATATAGAAGAAGATGGGCATCGGAGGGCCACCAGGGGGCCCATGAGGCAGGGGGCACGCCCAGGGGGGTAGGGCGTGCCCCCACCCTCGTGGCCAGGGTGTGGCCCCCCTCTGGAACTTCTTGTTCTCAGTATTTTTTATATATTCTGAAAATGACTTCCGTGAAGTTTCAAGACTTTTGGAGCTGTGCAGAATAGGTCTCTAATATTTGCTCCTTTTCCAGCCCAGAATCCCAGCTGCCGGCATTCTCCCTCTTTATGTAAACCTTGTAAAATAAGAGAGAATGAGCATAATTATTGTGACATAATGTGTAATAACATCCCATAATGCAATAAATATCGATATAAAAGTATGATGCAAAATGGACGTATAAGGAGACTTCATCCCATGAAGGGTAATGGTTGCGGGAGTCCATGAATGTTCCACGAAGCAACCTTCTCTACCCCACCATGGTCATCGCCCACGAAGGACTTGCCTCACTTGGGTAGATCTTCACGAAGTAGGCGATCTCCTTGCCCTTAAAAACTCATTGGTTCAACTCCACAATCTTGACGGAGGCTCCCAAGTAACACCTAACCAATCTTGGAGACACCGCTCTCCAAAAGGTAATAGATGGTGTGTTGATGATGAACTCCTTGCTCTTGTGCTTCAAATGATAGTCTCCCCAACACTCAACTCTCTCTCTCACACACACAGATTTGGATTTGGTGGAAAGATGATTTGAGTGGAATGCAACTTGGGGAAGGCTAGAGATCAAGATTCTTGTAGTTGGAATGGAATACCTTGGTCTCAACACATGAGTAGGTGGTTCTCTCTCAGAAAATGTTTGTTGGAAGTGTAGGCACATTCTGATGGCTCTCTCCATGAATGAAGAGTGGGTGGAGGGGTATAACTAGCCTCCATACAAAAACTAGTCGTTACACACATTTCACCAAACTCTATGGGATCGAATCGAGAAACCCGGTCATACCGATATGGTTCAAAATGTGAACGTTAGGAATTTTGGTGGGACCGATATGATCAACTCGGCGGGACCTATGTGCTAGGGTTAGGGTAAAACCTCAACTCGGTTTGACTGATTACACAAACTCGGTGGACCGATTTTGGTAATAAGCAAAACAGAGAGTTGGTCAAGCAAACTCGATGGGACCGATTGCATATCTCCGTGAGACCGAAATAATTACAACACGCAAGAGAGAGTTTGCAAGCCCGTCTCGGTGAGACCGAGATCCCATCGGTGAGGCCAACCTGATTAGGGTTTCTGGTAGTGGATATGTCAAGTGAACTCGGTGGCGCTGAATAGATCAGATCGGTGGGGCCGAGTTTAACTTTAGGTTTAAGACATATGTGGAAATGGTTGAGGGCTTTGGAGCATATCACTAAGCACTTTGAGCAAGCAATCCATTAAGTAGCACCTCATCCCCCTTTAATAGTATTGGCTTTCCTATGGACTCAATGTGATCTTGGATCACTGAAATGAAAATGAAGAGTCTTGAGCTTTGGCCAATCCTTGTCCTTATCTTCTTGAGGGGGTTCCACATCCTCTTGTCCATGCCACGCCACTCCAATGTTGACATTAATTACCAAAATCACCCAGGGAGCACTTGAGCTTTCAATCTCCCCCTTTTTGGTAATTTACGACAACATACATCAAAGCTTTAGATAAAGATATGAAGAATAACAAGTAAAGCTTTGGAAAGACATGTAACATGCATAGGTTCCCCATACATGTATGCAATCATGTAAATAGTGAATTTAAGATCATGTGAATGCATAAGCATGATAGAGAAAGTAATGAGTTACATGTATCTTGGCTATATGCATCAGAGCAAATGGTGTAGATACTGTAAATATACCTTCATGTTCATGAGTCCTTCTTGCAAACAATATGTACATTAGCAAGAGATCATCATGCACATGAGTGTGATGCATATACTTACCTTGTGGTCTTGAACTAGATTCGGAAGAGATGAACCTGAGTAAACAAGGTTAGATAACACAGAAACATCTACTAAACAGAGAAAGAACAGCAAACCACAAGAGTACCAACATTGGGATGACATGTAATGAGTGAGTACGAGGTACTCTATTCGATATAGACATGTCCCCAAAGGTAAAAAATATGCAATGAATTTGAACATTTCCTTCCCTTATATGTCTTTCTCCCCCTGAATCTTATATGGGATACTAGGAGAAGGTAGGGAAAAGAACAATTAGAGCAAAACAATCAGAGCACAAAAAGAATGTAACACAAACTAACATGTCTTTCCCCTATTAAAGACATGTGCCTTCTCTCCTCTTGAATACCAAGCATCTGGGGCTCTTTGATGTGATTAAGCACTCTCCCATTTTGAAGTCACTAAGCTTTGATGTGATCTCTCTCCCCCCTTTGACATCAATTTCCAAGAAGGGTCTTCTGGAGTTTGAGTCGAATAGGTTTGGTCCTTGAGTCACATAACAAAGCAGCATGTATAATGTGATGCAGGTAGAGGACAAGACTCATTGAATGGAGCTGGAACAAATATGCAGGATGAAAATGGCAAAGTGTCTTCTAAGCATTGAAATCGGTAGCACCGAGTTGTTTTCTTCGGTGGCACCGAAATAGTTCAGTTGGACCAAAAGAGACAGACCGGTGTGTCCAAGTTCAACACATAGAGTGAACAATTGTCATCTCAGCTCACTAGGTGAATAAGATCTCACAAAGATTTGCAAGGAATTAACTGAAAGATTTGCAATGAATTGGATGCAGAGAATGCAGAACATAACAGAGAAAAAGAAAAGAAATCTAGATGAAGTTCTTTTTGACAAAACAAGGGGAACAAGTATGCAAGAGACAAATGCAAGAAGACAGAGAAACACTAGAGAACTTCATCTAGAATTGGTCGGTGACAAAGTCACCTATGTTAGAGTACATTGACCAAGGAGTCAAGTGAGAACACTTGATCGTAGGTCATACTCATCGTTTAAGCTCAAAATGGGGTTACCATTTTTCGTTTAAGCATTTTGATGTATTCACATCTTGTTGAGCTTCTCTAAGATGGAATAACATACCTTGGGTGGTGGTGTTGATCTTGATCTTGTAGTTGAACTTGTGTGGGATGCTCAAAGTTGATGTAGCTCATCAACGAGTTAGGAGCACCACTTGCAGTTTTGAGTTCATCTACCTACATGGGTTAGTCTTGCAAGGAAAAGCACTTGTGTATCCAAAATGAAAATCATAAAGTTTGATACCAAATGAAATTTGATATAGAAAAATTGTCAAAGGATATGTTGAAAGGATTCAAGATTCCTTGTCTTCAACCACCATATTGTAGAGACTTGGTGATGTAGAGATTGCTCAAGATGTGAGTGATTTGCAATCTCATAGAATTAGATTCATCCAAGTACCTACAAGGGTTAGATAGCATGCAAGGGTACAAGTATATATCGAAGACATATGATCATCATCATAAGATAAATATCAAGGATTAGTCAAAGGCTCATGCCTTGCATGTATCCAAATGGAGTTTCTACTCCAAGTTTGAAGCATCAATGATGTTCCATTCACCTCTCAAAAACGGCAAAATACTTTCTCATCAAGAGGTTTGGTGAATATATCCACCAATTGCTTATCGGTATGAACATGCTTAAATCAATGTCCCCTTTAGCAACATGATCTCGAATGAAATGATGACGAACTTCAATATGCTTAGTTCGAGAATGTTGCACGGGATTGTGAGCAATCTTAATAGAACTTTCATTGTCACAAAGCAATGGAACATGTTTCACATAGATCCCATAATCTTTAAGAGTTTGGGTCATCCAAAGTACTTGAGCACAACATGAACCGGCCGCAATGTATTCCGCTTCGGCGGTGGATAAGGATACCGAGTTTTGTTTCTTGGAGGACCAAGACACAAGAGATCTACCAAGAAATTGACAAGTACCCGAAGTGCACTTTCTATCAACCTTATCACCGGCATAGTCTGAGTCGGAATAGCCAACAAGATCAAAAAAGGACCTCTTAGGATACCAAATGCCAAAATTTGGTGTATGGATTAAGTATCTCACTATCCTTTTCATAGCCTTAAGATGACATTCTTTGGGGGCCGCTTGATATCGTGCACACATGCACACACTTAACATAATATAGGGACGGGAGGCACATAAATATAACAATGAACCAATCATAGAGCGATAAACCTTTTGGTCAACCGGCTCGCCATCCTTGGTCAAGTCAAGATGTCCACTAGTAGGCATGGGTGTATTCATACCTTTGCATTCTTGCATGTTGAACTTCTTGAATAAGTCCTTGGTATAATTTGTTTGAGAAACAAAGGTACCCTCCTTAGTTTGCTTGATTGCAAACCAAGAAAGAACTTGAGTTCACTCATCATAGACATCTCAAACTTCTCCGACATTAGCTTTCCAAATTTTTCACTAAAATGAGGGTTAGTTGAACAAATATGATCTCATCAACATAAATTTGGCACACAAATAATTCACCATTAACCCTTTTAGTAAAAAGAGTGGAATCAATTTTTCCAATCTCAAAGCCCTTTCCAGTAAGAAACTTGGTCAAGCATTTGTACCATGCTCTAGGAGCTTGTTTAAGACCATAAAGAGCTTTGTGAAGTTTGTAAACATGGTCCGTTTTCTTAGGATTAACAAAGCCAGGAGGTTGTTTAACATAAACTTCCCCCTCAATTTCACCATTTATAAAAGCACTTTCAATCTCCACTTGGTACAAGGTAATATCATGGTGATTTGCATAAGGAAGTAAGATGCGGATGGACTCAAGTCTAGCAACAGGGGCATATGTCTCACCATAGTCCATACCTTTGACTTGAGTGTATCCTTGGGCAACGAGACATGCTTTGTTGAGAACGAACTGTCCATCTTCGTCATGCTTGTTGCGAAACACCCATTTGGTACCGATGATGTCGTGGTTGTTGTCGGGCTTCTCGACCAATGTCCACACTTGGTTCCTCTCAAAGTTGTGTAGTTCCTCGTGCATGGCATTTATCCAATCCGGATCTTCCAATGCTTCTTTAACCTTCATAGGTTCAATGCTAGAGATGAATGAATAATGTTCAGAAAAAATTTCCAAATGAGTTTTAGAGCGAGTGATTCTCCCGGTTTGGATATCATTGAAGATTTGCTCAATCGGATGGTCTCTTATGACTCTTGCTCTAACTCGTGAGAGCTTTTGTTTGGGTCGGGGTGGAACATCTTATTCAGCATCTTGTTCTTCTTCTTGGCCTTCTTCGTTGTTGATGTTGTCGTACTCTTGTCGAGGTGGAGAAGGAGGTTGATGAGGTTCATCTTGGTGTACTTCCTCGTTCTCTTCATATTGGTGTGTTCCACTTGTGGATGCTTCCATGTCAACTCTTGGTTCACCTTGTCGTGAGGTAGAAGCTTCCCCTTGGACGGACAAGGTATTGATACGTCTCCAACGTATCTATAATTTTTGATTGTTCCATGCTATCATATTATCTGTTTTGGATGTTAATGGGCTTTATTTTACACTTTTATATTATTTTTGGGACTAACCTATTAACCGGAAGCCCAGCCCAAATTTTTGTTTTTTGCCTATTTTAGTGTTTCGCAGAAAAGGAATATCAAACGGAGTCCAAACGGAATGAATCCTTCAGGAGCGTTATTTTTGGAACAAACCTGATCCAGCAGTGTTGGAGTGGACGTCAAGAAACAGTCGAGGAGGCCACGAGGCAGGGGGCGCGCCCTCCACCCTC
Source organism: Triticum dicoccoides (assembly GCF_002162155.2). Lineage (NCBI taxonomy): Eukaryota > Viridiplantae > Streptophyta > Magnoliopsida > Poales > Poaceae > Triticum > Triticum dicoccoides. The sequence goes on along the minus strand of NC_041380.1, from coordinate 190,066,951 downwards.
GTGGGCCCCTCGTTGCTCCACCGACCTACTTCTTCCACCTATATATATCCATATACCCCGCAAACATCCAGGAGCACCACGAAACCCTATTTCCACCGCCGCAACCTTCTGTACCCAAGAGATCCCATCTTGGGGCCTTTTTCCGGAGCTCCACCGGAGGGGGCATTGATCACGGAAGGCCTCTACATCAACTCCACGGCCCCTCCGATGATGTGTGAGTAGTTTACCTTAGACCTTCGGGTCCATAGCTAGTAGCTAGATGGCTTCTTCTCTCTCTTTGGATCTCAATACAAAGTTCTCCTCGATTCTCTTGGAGATGTATTCAATGTAATCTTCTTTTGCGGTGTGTTTGTCGAGATCCGATGAATTGTGGGTTTATGATCAAGTCTATCTATGAACAATATTTGAATCTTCTCTGAATTCTTTTATGTATGATTGGTTTATCTTTGCAAGTCTCTTCGAATTATCAGTTTGGTTTGGCCTACTAGATTGATCTTTCTTGCAATGGGACAAGTGCTTAGCTTTGGGTTCAATCTTGCGGTGCTCGATCCCAGTGACTGAAAGGGAAATGACACGTATTGTATTGTTGCCATCGAGGATAAAAAGATGGGGTTTATATCTTATTGCATGAGTTTATCCCTCTACATCATGTCATCTTGCTTAAGGCGTTACTCTGTTCTTATGAACTTAATACACTAGATGCATGCTGGATAGCGGTCGATGTGTGGAGTAATAGTAGTAGATGCAGGCAGGAGTCAGTCTACTTGTCACGGACGTGATGCCTATATACATGAGCATACCTAGATATTCTCATAATTATTTGCTTTTCTATCAATTGCTCGACGGTAATTTGTTCACCCACCATAATACTTATGCTATCTTGAGAGAAGCCACTAGTGAAACCTATGCCCCCCGGGTCTATTCTCCATCATATAAGTTTACAATCTATTTTATTTTGCAATCTTTACTTTCAATCTATATCATAGAAATACTAAAAATATTTATCCTATTATTATTATATTTATCAGATCTCACTCTTGCAAGTGGCCGTGAAGGGATTGACAACCCCTTTATCGCGTTGGTTTCGAGGTTCTTATTTGTTTGTGTAGGAACGAGGTGACTCGCGCTTGGTCTCCTACTGGAGTGATACCTTGGTTCTCAAAAACTTAGGGGAATACTTACGCTGCTTTGCTGCATCAACCTTTCCTCTTCAAGGGAAAACCAACGCAGCTCAAGAGGTAGCAAGAAGGATTTCTGGCGCCGTTGCCGGGGAGTCTACGCACAAGTCAAGACATACCAAGTACCCATCACAAACTCTTATCCCTCGCATTACATTATTTGCCATTTGCCTCTCATTTTCCTCTCCCCCACTTCACCCTTGCCGTTTTATCCGCCCTTCTTCTGTTCATTTTTCCATTTGCTTTGATGTCTTACTTGGCTCGTTTGCTTGTTTGGTTGGACTAGTTGTTTATTTATTGCTAAACAGAGAACATGAGATCTATGGATCCTCATCCGCTTGCTAATCTTTTTAAGAGATCCAATTATGATGAACCAATTGCTTGTGAGTTTTGTGCACTAGATTATCTGTATGAAGTTTTGATTGAAATTCGTGAATCTGGAAGTTGTGATAAAGTACTTTATGGAGTGATTCACGATGAATCTTTGAATAAAAAGCATGATTGTGTTTATAATATGCAAAACCCTAAGCTTGGGGATGCTAGTTTTGCTATGTCTACTACTTGTTGCAATGATCATGATTGGGGTGATTCTTCTTTTGATCTTGAAAATTTATTTAAGCCCCATGCTAAATATGAGATTGATAATAATGTTTGCAATAATATTGAAAGTGGGTTTGGAAGAGTGTCAACTTTAGATCCCACATATTTGGAGAATGTTCAATCTTATGAGGTTTTTGATAAAAGTGGGTTTGGAGAGGTCATGACCTTAGTTAATGTTAATCCCACTATTTTGGAAGAGTGTCAACTTTGCATGCATGTGGATCGTGTTGAAAATATTTTATGTGATAGCTATTTTCTTGAATTTGATTATGATCCTACATGTAATTATTATGAGAGAGGAAAATATGGTGGTAGAAATTTTCATGTTACTAAATTACCTCTCGTTATGTTGAGATTGCTATTGTTTCTTTCCGCCTCCTTGCATATGCTAGTTTTTGCTTGCCTTGATAATTTGTTTGCCTATAAGATTCCTATGCATAGGAAGTATGTTAGACTTAAGCGTGTTTTTCACATGTTTTATGATGCTCTCTTTGTGCTTTATTCTTGTCTTTTCATGTGAGCATCATTAAAATTTTCAATGCCTAGCTAAAAGGCTTCAAAAAAAAGCGCTTGTTGGGAGACAACCCAATATTTTTCCTTGCTGTTATTCAATATATAATTTATCTAGCCTATGTTTTGGTTGTGTTTTTTGTGTTTAATTAATGTTTCTGCCAAGTAGAACCGTTGGGAAGACATGGGGAAAGTCATTTTGATCTTGCTGTAAAAAACAGAAACTTTAGCGCTCACGAGAATTGCTGCCATTTTTACTGGAGAGTGCTATTTAGTTAATTCTTTTTGCAGATGATTAATAGATAAATTCCTCACATCCAGAAATTTATTTTAGAATTTTTTGGGGTTCCAGAAGTATTCGGAATCTACAGATTACTACAGACTTTTCTGTTTTTGACATATTCTGTTTTTCGTGTGTTGTTTGCTTATTTTGATGAATCTATGGCTAGTAATAGAGTTTATGAACCATAGAAAAGTTGGAATACAGTAGGTTTAACACCAATATAAATAAAGAATGAGGATATTACAGTACCTTGAAGTGGTGGTTTGTTTTCTTTTACTAACGGAGCTCACGAAGATTTTCTTTTAAGTTTTGTGTTGTGAAGTTTTCAAGTTTTGGGTAAAGATTTGATGGATTATGGAACAAGGGGTGGCAAGAGCCTAAGCTTGGGGATTCCCAAGGCACCCCAAGCTAAAATCCAAGGACAAGAAAAAGCCTAAGCTTGGGGATGCCCCGGAAGGCATCCCCTCTTTTGTCTACCTTCATCGGTAACTTTACTTGGAGCTATATTTTTATTCACCACATGATATGTGTTTTGCTTGGAGTGTCGTGTATGATTTGAGTCTTTGCTTTTTAGCTTACCATAATCATCCTTTCTGTACACACCTTTTGAGAGATATACACATGAATCGGAATTTATTAGAATACTCTATGTGCTTCACTTATATCTTTTAGAGCACGGAGGTGGTTCTATTTTATAGAAATAATTGATCTCTCATGCTTCACGTATATTATTTTGAGAGTCCTTTAGAACAACATGGCAATTTTCTTGTAGGCATTAACAAAACTTCGTATAAGTGCATTGAATACTAAGAGAAGTTTGATACTTGATGATTGTTTTGAGATATGGAGATGGTGATATTAGAGTCATGCTAGTTGAGTAGTTGTGAATTTGAGAAATACTTGTGTTGATGTTTTTGATTCCCGTAGCATGCGCGTATGGTGAACCGTTATGTGATAAAGTGAGTCCATGATTTATTTATTGATTGCCTTCCTTATGAGTGGCGGTCGGGGACGAGCGATGGTCTTTTCCTACCTATCTATCCCCCTAGGAGCATGTGCGTAGTACTTTGTTTCGATAACTAATAGATTTTTGTAATAAGTATGTGAGTTCTTTATGAATAATGTTGAGTCGATGGATTATACGCACCCTCAACCTTCCACCATTCCTAGCCTCTCTAGTACCACACAACTTTCGCCGGTACCATAAACCCACCATAAATCTTCCTCAAAACAGCCACCATACCTACCTATTATGGAATTTCCATAGCCATTCCGAGATATATTTCCATGCAACTTTCCACTGTTCCGTTTGTTATGACACGCTTCATCATTGTCATATTGCCATCCATGATCATGTAGTTGACATCGTATTTGTGGCAAAGCCACCGTTCATAATTTTTTCGTACATGTCACTCTTGATTCATTGCATATTCCGGTACACCGCCGGAGGCATTCACATAGAGTCATATTTTGTTCTAAGTATTGAGTTGTAATTCTTGAGTTGTAAGTAAAAAGAAGTGTGATGATCATCATTATTAGAGCATTGTCCCAGTGTGGAAAGGATGATCGAGACTATGATTCCCCCACAAGTCGGGATGAGACTCCGGGCGAAAAAAAGAGAAAAGAGGCCCAAAAAATGAAAGAAGGCACAAATAAAAAAATGAGAGAAAAAGAGAGAAGGGACAATGTTACTATCCTTCTTTCCACACTTGTGCTTCAAAGTAGCACCATTATCTTCATGATAGAGAGTCTCCTATGTTATTACTTTCATAAACTAGTGGGAATTTTACATTATAGAACTTGCCTTGTATATTCCAATGATGGGCTTCCTAAAATTGCCCTAGGTCTTCGTGAACAAGCAAGTTGGATGCACACCCACTTAGTTTCTTTTGTTGAACTTTCATGCACTTATAGCTCTAGTGCATCCGTTGCATCGCAATCCCTACTCACTCACATTGATATCTATTAATGGGCATCTCCATTGCCCGTTGATACGCCTAGTTGATGTGAGACTATCTTCTCCTTTTTGTCTTCTCCACAACCACCATTCTATTCCACATATAGTGTTATATCCATGGCTCATGCTCATGTATTGCGTGAAAATTGAAATTTTTTGAGAACATCAAAAGTATGAAACAATTGCTTGGCTTGTCATCGAGGTTGTGCATGATTTAATATTTTGTGTGATGAAGATAGAGCATCGCCAGACTATATGATTTTGTAGGGATAACTTTCTTTAGCCATGTTATTTTGAGAAGACAAGATTTGTTAGTTAGTATGTTTGAAGTATTAATATTTCTATGTCAATATTAAACTTTTATCTTGAATCTTTCGAATCTGAAAATTCATGCCACAATAAAGAAAACTTACATTGAGAAATATGTTAGGAAGCATTCCACATCAAAAATTCTGTGTTTATCATTTAACTACTCGAGGATGAGCAGGAATTAAGCTTGGGGATGCTTGATATGTGTCCAACCTATCTATAATTTTTGATTGTGCCATGCTATTATGTTATCTATTTTGGATGTTAATGGGCTTTATTTTACATTTTTATATTATTTTTTGGACTAACCTATTAATCGAAGGCCCAACCCAAATTGCTGTTTTTTTTCCTATTTTAGTGTTTCGCAGAAAACGAGTATCAAACGGAGTCCAAACGGAATGAAACCTTCAGGAGCATTATTTTTGGAACAAACGTGATCCAGGAGACTTGGAGTGGACGTCAAGAAACAATCAAGGAGGCCACAAGGCAGGGGGCGCGCCTACCCCCTGGGCTCGCCCTCCACCCTCGTGGGCCCCTTGTTGCTCCACCGACCTACTTCATACTCCTATATATATCCATATACCCCGCAAACATCTAGGAGCACCACGAAACCCTATTTTCACTGCCCCAACCTTCTGTACCCAAGAGATCCCATCTTGGGGCCTTTTCCGGAGCTCCACCAGAGGGTGCATTGATTATGGAGGTCCTCTACATCAACTCCATGGCCCCTCCGATGATGTGTGAGTAGTTTACCTCAAACCTTCATGTCCATAGCTAGTACCTAGATGGCTTCTTCTCTCCCTTTGGATCACAATACAAAGTTTTCCTCGATTCTCTTGGAGACCTATTCGATGTAATCTTCTTTTGTGGTGTGTTTGTCGAGATCCGATGAATTGTGAGTTTATGATCAAGTCTATCTATGAACAATATTTGAATCTTCTCTGAATTCTTTTATGTATGATTGGTTTATCATTGCAAGTCTCTTTGAATTATCAGTTTGGTTTGGCCTACTAGATTGATATTTCTTGCAATGGGACAAGTGCTTAGCTTTGGGTTCAATCTTGCGGTGCTCGATCCCAGTGACAGAAAGGGAAATGACACGTATTGTATTGTTGCCATCGAGGATAAAAAGATGGGTTTTATATCTTATTGCATGAGTTTATCCCTCTACATCATGTCATCTTGCTTAAGGCGTTACTCTGTTCTTATGGACTTAATACTCTAGATGCATGCTGGATAGCGATCGATGTGTGGAGTAATAATAGTAGATGCAGGCAGGAGTCAGTCTACTTGTCATGGATGTGATGCCTATATACATGAGCATACCTAGATATTCTCATAATTATTTGCTTTTCTATCAATTGCTCTACGGTAATTTATTCACCCACCGTATTACTTATGTTATCTTGAGAGATGCCACTAGTGAAACCTATGCCCCCCGGGTCTATTCTCCATCATATAAGTTTCCAATCTATCTTATTTTGCAATCTTTACTTTCAATCTATATCATAAAAATACCAAAAATATTTATCCTATTATTATCTCTATCAGATCTCACTCTTGCAAGTGGCCGTGAAGGGATTGACAATCCCTTTATCACATTGGTTGCGAGGTTCTTATTTGTTTGTGTAGGTACGAGGTGACTCGCGTGTGGTCTCCTACTAGATTGATACCTTGGTTCTCAAAAACCGAGGGAAATACTTACGCCGCTTTGCTGCATCACCCTTTCCTCTTCAAGGGAAAACCAACGCAGTGCTCAAGAGGTAACAGGTACTCTCCTTCACCTTCGTTGGATGAATCTTGCTAGTCAACAAGTCTTGGATTGCTTCCGAAGGGTCTTTATCTCCTACATCAATTGGTAATTGCTCTACTTGCGAGCCATTAAATTCATCAAACTTCACATCTACCGTCTCTTCAACCTTTCGGGTAAATTTGTTGTAGACACTGTAAGTGTGAGATTTTGAGCCATAACCAAGTAGGAAACCCTCATGAGATTTAGGAGCAAATTTAGAACGACGATGCTTATCAAGAATATAGCACTTTGAGACAAATACTTGAAAGAATCCAACTTGGGGTTTGTTACCGGTTAGAAGCTCGTATGTCGTCTTGACGAGTAGCTTGTGAAGATACAAGCGATTTGTTGCATGACAAGCTGTCTCAACCGCTTCCGCCCAAAAGTGTTTTGGCATCTCGTACTCATCAAGCATCATTCTTTCCATCTCAATAAGAGTCTGGTTCTTCCTCTCAACAACTCCATTTTGTCGAGGCGTGTACGTAGCCGAGAACTCGTGTGAAATCCCTTCTTCATCAAGAAAGGTATCCACATTTTCCTTCTTGAACTCCGTTCTGTTGTCGCTGCGAACCTTCTTGATCTTCACCTCAAATTGATTTTGGGCCTTCCTAGCGAAGTTCTTGAAGATCTTTTGGACCTGCGATTTATCATAAAGAAAGAATACCCACGTAAATCTTGAAAAATCATCTACTATGACTAGACCAATGAGTTTCCACCGAGACTTTTATAGGCATTGGGACGAAAGGGATCCATATGAAGTAGCTCCAGCGGTCTTCTCGTGGTCATGATGTTCTTCATGGGGTGACTTCCTCCAACTTGTTTTCCTGCTTGACAAGCACTGCACAATCTATCCTTGTCAAATATAACATATTTCGCTCGAAGGATATGATCACCTTTAATAAGCTTATCAAGATTTCGCATGCCCACATGACCTAAACTTCTATGGCACAACCAACCTTTAGAAGATTTAGCAATTAAGCAAGTTATAGGTTGAGCCTTTTCAGTGAAATCAACAATGTAAAGATCACCTCTATGTATACCTGTAAAGACCATTTTATTATTATCTCTACGAAACACTTGGAAATCTACTTCAGTAAATGGGACATTGAAGCCAAAGTTAGCAAGTCTAGATACGGAAAGTAAATTATAGCCAAGAGATTCAACGAGCATAACATTTTGTATGGAGCTATCATGTGAGATGGCCACCTTACCAAGGCCAACCACCTTCCCTTTGAGTTGTCACCAAAAGTGACATACTTTCGAGGGTCATTGTTTTCAGCAAGCTCACGAAACATGTCCTTGTCTCCAGTCATGTGATCGGTACATCCACTATGATGGACCCATTCCTTTCATCCAGCCATGTAACAGTGAAGATTATCCATAAGACCAAAGTGTCTCATAGACTCATCAAGATCAAAGTCACTATCATCATCCTCATCAAAGTATCCATTTTCAACATCGTCTTGTGATGGATCAATTCCTAGAGAGAGTGATTCATTAGACAAGTGATCATCACAATGTTCATCTTTATGAATTCTAATGGCTTTGGAGATGATGTTGCTAATGATTCGAACATATCCTTTGGCACGCATGAGGTTGGTAAGCTCAAATAAACAACCACCAAACTTAGGATCATTGAAATTCATCTTACTCAAAGCAATTGACTTGTGAAGAATCTCATCTAAGTTTTGCAAGGAATAATTTGGAAATCGTTCCTCAAGAAATCTCCATATGGTGTAAGCACAATCAAGAGTAGGCAAGCTAGCAATCAAGTTTCTAGGTAATCCTCTAGTGATTAAATTGATAGTTCTAAGATTACGGATCATGTCAATAGACCCATCAAGGGTAGGATGCAAGGGGTCAACAAGGCGCGCACAATGCGTAGTATGTACGTGTTAGAGTGATATTAATTGAAAATCTCAAGCATATCAATTTTCCACTCATGAAAGAACTCTCCTTCAAGTATAGGTACTCTATGTCTAACACTCCCCAACGTAGATTCATCCATCTTCTTCCAAAGGTGTTTAAACCAACGCAATGGAGACCAAAGCTCTGATACCAATTGTAGGATCGAGAAGAGGTGTCTAGCGGGGGGTGAATAGACTCTTAACAAAGAAAAGTAGCAGCTTTTAATTTCTTCAAGTTAAGGTGGAGTTTTAGCACAAGTTTTAAACATTCACAATACATTTTAAGCAAGAATGACAAGAGTATATGAGCAGCGGAAAGTAAGCATGCAAGTTGCAAGAATGTAAAGGGATGGGATTGGAGTGTGCAAACGCAATTGGAGACACAGAGATTTTTGGCGTGGTTCTGATAGGTGGTGCTATCTTACATCCACGTTGATGGAGACTTCAACCTACGAAGTGTAATGGTTGCATGAGTCCACGAAGGGCTCCACCCACGAAGGGTCCATGAAGAAGAAACCTTGTCTATCCCACCATGGCCATCACCCACGAAGGACTTGCCTAACTTGGGTAGATCTTCACAAAGTAGGCGATCTCCTTGCCCTTAAAAACTCCTTGGTTCAACTCCACAATCTTGAAGGAGGCTCCGAAGTAACACCTAACCAATTTAGGAGACACAACTCTCCAAAAGGTAATAGATGGTGTGTTGGTGATTAACTCCTTGCTCTTGTGCTTCAAATGATAGTATCCCCAACACTCAACTCTCTCTCTCTCACAGATTTGGATTTGGTGGAAATATGATTTGAGTGGAAAGCAACTTGGGGAAGCCTAGAGATCAAGATTCTTGTAGTTGGAATGGAATATCTTGGTCTCAACATATGAGTAGGTGGTTCTCTCTCAGAAAATGTATGCTGGAAGTGTAGGCATGTTCTGATGGCTCTCTCCACGAATGAAGAGTGGGTGCAGGGGTATAAATAGCCTCCACACAAAGACTAGCCTTTACAACCATTTCACCAAACTCGCTGGGACCGAATCAAGAAAGTTGGTTAGACCGATATGGTTCAAAATGTGAACGTTAGGAATTTCGGTGGGACCGATATGATCAACTCGGTGGGACCAATGTGCTAGGGTTAGGGTAAAACCTCAACTCGGTTTGGCCGATTACACAAACTAGATGGGAACGATTTTGGTAATAAGAAAAACAAAGAGTTGGTCAAGCAAACTCGGTGGGACCGATTTCATATCTCGGTGGGACCGAATTAATTGCAATAGGCAATAGAGAGTTGGCAAGTGCATCTCGGTGAGACCGAGATCCCATCGGTGAGACCAAACTAATTAGGGTTTCTGGTTGTGGCTATGTCAACTGAACTTGATGGCGCCGGATAAATCAGATCAGTGGGTCCGAGTTTAACTTTAGGTTTAGGACATATGTGTAAATGAGAAAGTGGTTGAGGGCTTTGGAGCATATCACTAAGCACTTTGAGCAAGCAAGCCATTAAGCAACACCTCATCCCCTTTTAATAGTATTGGCTTTCCTATGGACGCAATGTGATCTTGGATCACTAAAATGAAAATGAAGAGCCTTGAGCTTTTGCCAATCCTTGCCCTTAGCTTCTTGAAGGGGTTCCACATCCTCTTGTCCACACCACTCCATTGTTGAACTCATCTGAAATATACTAGATTAAAATATTAGTCCAACAAGAGATATGTTGAAATTGATTACCAAAATCACCCAGGGAGCACTTGCGCTTTCACCCGACCACCCACCGTAACCGGGAACTCCCTGATATTTTCCTCGCCCTCGCTTCTACCATGTTTTTTTCGTCATGGACGGCCCAAAGAATGTCATGCAGCTGCATCTCCGGCCACCTAGGACAAAAATCCCATTTTCTGTCATGATTGTTTTCATAGAAGTAGGAGTCCACCACATCTATGATGATACCGGATTTTGTCACAATTGTTGTCATAGAAGTGTCATAAGCTTGACAGAAAAAAAACGTTCGGCCCAAAATGCCATGGATGTGTCTTTTTTTCGTAGTGCCATGTTCCACCTCGAGGCGGCAGTGCTTCGTCCCGAAAGCTTCCTTTGATTTTTTTCCAAGTCAAAACACACCATATAGTAGAAGATGGGCATCAGGGGCCTGCCAGGTGGCCCACTAGACTAGAGGGTGCGCCCTCCACCCTTGTGGATGGCAGATGGCCCCCCTCTAGTGCTTTCTTCGCCCAATATTTTTTATATATTCGAAAAATATTCTCCATGAAGTTTCAGGACTTTTGGAGTTGTGCAGAATAGATCTCTAATATTTGCTCCTTTTCCAGTCCAGAATTCCAGCTGCCGGCATTTTCCCTCTTCATGTAAACCTTATAAAATAAGAGAGAAAAGGCATAAGTATTGTGATATAATGTTTAATAATAACCCATAATGCAATAAATATCGATATAAAAGCATGATTCAAAATGGTCGTATCAACTCCCCCAAGCTTAGACCTCGCTTGTCCTCAAGCGAAAGCCAAAATCGAAAAATATGTCCACATGTTTAGAGGTAGAGGTGTAGATAAAATAAAATACGAACATGAGGGCATCATGATCATCTTTAGAACAGCAACATATACTGTCGTATAATTTCTTATGCCAAAGTAACAATTCATTCACAAGGTAAAGTATGAATTAGGAACTTTATTAAAAACTGACAAACTATGATCTCAGTCATCGAAGCAATTGCAATTTATTATAACATCAGAAAGAGTCGATATAAGAGCTTTTCAGCAAGTCCACATACTCAACTATCATTTAGTCTTTCACAATTGCTAACACTCACGCGATACTTATGGGTACAAAGTTTCAATAGGACACAGAGAAAGATAGGGGCTTATAGTTTCGCCTCCCATACTTTTACCTCAAGGGTAATGTCAACAATAATATTTTATAATGACCTACATCTGAGTGGGTATATATATCTGGATCTCTCCAACACATGGTGCTTGCCAAAGGAAAAAGTGTTAAAAGGAAAGGTGAAGATCACCATGACTCTTGTATAAGGGTAGAAGATAAAAGTAAAAGATAGGCCCTTCGCAGAGGGAAGCAGAGGTTGTCATGTGCTTTTATGGTTGGATGCACAAAATCTTACTGCAAAAAAACACCACTTTATATTCCCGCTTGGGATAAGGAACTTTATTGTGCAGTCCATCGCTTTTATTTCTTCCATATCACAAGTTCGTATAAAGCTTATTTTCCTCACACTAATATATCATGTATATTTAGAGAGAAATTTTTATTGCTTGCACCAATGACAACTTACTTGAAGGATCTTACTCAATCCATAGGTAGGTATGGTGGACTAATGACCCACAAGTATAGGGGATCGCAACAGTTTTCGAGGGTAGAGTATTCAACCCAAATTTATTGATTCGACACAAGGGGAGCCAAATAATATTCTTGAGTATTAGCAGCTGAGTTGTCAATTAAACCACACCTGAAAGACTTAATTTCTGCGGCAAAGTAGTATGGAAGTAACGGTAATGGTGGCAAAACTAATAGTAGCAGTATTGTAGCAATCGCAACAATGGCAACGTAAAAGTAACTTAGCAAAGATCAATAAATGAAAAGCTCATAGGCAATGGATCAATGATGGATAACTGTGTCGGATGGCATTCATCATGCAACGGTTATAACATAGGGTGACACAGAACCAGCTCCAATTCATCAATGTAATGTAGGCATGTATTCCGATTATAGTCATACGTGCTAATGGAAAAGAACTTGCATGACATCTTTTGTCCTACCCTCCCGTGGCAGGTGGGTCCTATTGTTAACTAAGGGATATTAAGGCCTCCTTTTAATAGAGTACCGGACCAAAGCATTAGCACTTAGTGAATACATGAACTCCTCAAACTACGGTCATCACCGGGAGTGGTCCCGACTATTGTCACTCCGGGGTTGCCGGATCATAACACGTAGGAGGTGACTATAACTTGCAATATGGGATCAAGAACACAAATATATTCATGAAAACATAATAGGTTCAGATCTGAAATCATGGCACTCGGGCCCTAGTAACAAGCATTAGGCATAGCAAAGTCATAGCAACATCAATCTTAGAACATAGTGGGTACTAGGGATCAAACCCTAACAAAACTAACTTGATTACATGGTAAATCTCATCCAACCCATCATGTTCCAACAAGCCTACGATGGAATTACTCATGCATGACGGTGAGAAACATGAAATTGGTAATGGAGGATGGTTGATGATGATGATGGCGACGGATTCCCCTCTCCGGAGCCCAAAACGGACTCCAGATCTGCCCTCCCAAAGAAGAATAGGGCTTGGCGGCGGCTCTGTATCATAAAACGTGATGAATCCTTCTCTCTGATCTTTTTCTCCTGAATGTGAATATATAGAGTTGGAGTTGGAGTTGAGGTCGGGGGAGGTCCAGGGGGCCCACAAGGTCGGAGGGCGCACCCCCACCCTTGTGGGTAGGGTGTGGGCCCCCTGCTGCTGATTCTTTCGCCAATATTTTTTATTAATTCCAAAAATTATCTCCGTGAAGTTTCATGTCATTCCGAGAACTTTTTATTCTGCACAAAAACAACACCATGGCAATTCTGCTGAAAAACAACATCAGTCTGGGTTAGTTCCATTCAAATCATGAAAATTAGAGTCAAAAACAAGGGTAAAAGAGTTTGGAAAAGTAGATACGACGGAAATGTATCAACTCCCCCAAGCTTAACCCATTGCTTGTCCTCAAGCAATTCAGTTGACAAACTGAAAGTGATAAAGAAAAACTTTTACAAACTCGGTTTGATCTTGTTGTTGCAAATATGTTCTGACGCCCATATAATTAAGCTACAATAAGCCTCTACTAATGATGCCACGTCACCTCGATTTTCTATTAATAAACTCGCGTTAGTTCAAAACGATTCAAATTCAAAATTTAGTTAAAGGCAAACAATAAAAGTTTTCAAATATTAAAACTAAAATGTTCGGAGTGAGCCAAATAATGCATAGGTAATTATGGCGGCGAAACCACACTTTTATAAAATGTTTAAATCCTCTAAGATTATTTAAACCGTAGCAAAAACAATTATATAAATGCCTTTGGAATTTTATAAATTGGTAAACTATTTTAATTTGGGGTAAAACTTTTTATGATAGTGGGTTATTCTGGAACATTATCTTAGGGGCTATTGTCATATTTTACTAAACTAAAATTAATGTGTAACTCAAAGAAAACAAAAACAAAAATTAAATAAAAAGAAAAGAACAAAACAGAAAACAAAAGAAAGACCCACTTTCCCTGTTCCCGTGGGCCTCACCCCACCCGAGCCAAACCACGCAGCTGTTGGGATAAGACCAAGCCCCCCCCCACCCACGTCTCTCGACCTCGTCAGCACCCCCAGATCTTTTCCCTCCCCCTGCTCGTTCCCCCCTGGCTCGCGCGCTCGCTCCTCCCCGGACGCTATTGTCGCCGTGCACTCCGAGATCCTGCGGCCACCGTCGTTTCCTCGACCGCGGCTCGTGTCCACAAGCTCTGCCTCGCTCACCACCGTCAAGCTGGCGCCCTTCATCATCTCGAGGAGCAGCGCATCGACTTCGTTGTCTCGGTTAATGCCCGCGGCCACCAGAACCTCGTCGTCGACCCCCTTGACTCCAGCACCCCTGGCTCCCCGAGCACCTCATTCGAATCCGCTGTGAGCCTCCCCTTCAAACGTCCTTGCTTCCCCCTCGTTCAGTCATCGTAGCCGCCGCCCATTTCCTCCCGTGGCTGTGCCTGGAGCACTGCTCCCACCCATGCTTGCATCCACCCGCGCGTGCGTGCGTGACGCTGGCCGCCATTGCCATGCCCCGCGTCTGCCCCGCCCGCATCTGGCCGCGCCATGCCCTCCCCGGCTGCGCCTGAAGCTGCTTGCATTGCCACCTGCACAATCGCCACTTTGATGCTCGCCCGCGGGTTCTCCTGGTCGCGGTCGTGCGAGCGCAAGTCCCCGCCGCCTCCTGCGTGCTCAGGCGTGTTCCCTTCTGCCTTGCTTCTGCCTGTTCCACGCCGCGCACCGAGACGGCTGCCGCCTGCCACTCCTAACCGCTCCTGCCTACTATTACTTCATCACCGCGCCCCTAGCTCCGTTGTAGCTCTGCATGCACATGTCGTCGAGCCCACCACCACTGCTACTTCTCCACCGCCGCCCTGCCTTGCTCGCTTGCCTCGCGCCCTCTTGCTCCCTGCTCCCCGCCTCGCCTCCGATGCCACTCGTTGGTGCCATGCCACCACCGGCGACCGCCCTCGCCAGCCACCTTGCCACGCAGCTCCGGCCCATAGCCGTGGCCGTTGCCCTCCCGATGGCCTCGGGCATACATGCGAGCGCTCGTGCCCGTTCGCCCCGTTAACCGCCTCGGTCGGTCTGGGCCACCGACCAGTGGGGCCCACCCCTGAAAATAAAACAAAAGTGTTTAAAAATAATAATAAATTATCAATTAAATAACTTAATTAATTTGGTTTAATTTAACTTAATTACCTAATTAACTAGATGATTAACTAATGAGTGTATGACAAGGGGCCCCACCCCCTGTTGACCAGTCAAACGTTGACTGGTCAACTAGGTCCCCTGGCCCACATGTCATCCTCTGTGTACACTTATGTGTACATAGAGCTGGGTACACTTAGCAATTTGTTATTTAATTTTGAATTAAAATAATTTCAGAATATTGCTAAAACTTTAGAAATTCATTGAAATTAATCCATAACTCGGATGAAAAACTATTATATGTGAAAATTGCTCAGAACGACAAGACAAATCCGAATATGCTATCCGTTCGATTGTCACGCATCCCTAGCATAGCAAGCATGAAACCGTCCCCCTCCGTTTCGTTTGTCCGAAAATGCCAAACTCCAAGAAAACTTTCCCGGATGTTTCCCCCCTTCGCCGGTATTGCCTACTACTGTGTTAGGTCACCCCTAGCACCACATATTACCATGTTATGCTTTATGTTGCTTTGATTGCTCTATTATTTATTTGTGTTCGCCCTCCGTACATCTTTTCGGTAGACCTCGAGACTGATGTCGATACCCCCGTGATCGACTACGGTGTTGATGACCCCTCCTTGCCAGAGCAACCAAGCAAGCCCCCCCCCCCCCTTGATCAACCTGATATCGCCTATTCCTTCTCTCTACTGCTTGCATTAGAGTAGTGTAGCATGTTACTATTTTCGGTTAATTCTATTCTACTGCATAGCCTGTCATTGTTGCTACAGTTGTTACCCTTACCTGCAATCCTAAATGCTTAGTATAGGATGCTTGTATTCCATCAATGGCCCTAAATTCTTGTCCGTCTGCTATGCTATATTATCGGGTCGTGGTCACTTCGGGAGGTGATCATGGGTTTATACATACTACACTATTATACATGATACATGGTGGTGACTAAAGTCGGGTCGGCTCGTAGAGTACCCGCAAGTGATTAGGATATGGGGGCTGAAAGGACAGGTGGTTCCATCCCGGTAGTGGTGGGCTTGGGTTCCTGACGGCCCTGACTGTTACTTTGTGGCGGAGCGACAGGCAGGTTGAGACCACCTAGGTGAGTGGTGGGTCTGGCCCTGGTCGGCGTCCGCGGTTCCATCAATTAACACGCTCAACGAGATCTTGGTATTTGATCCGAGTCTGGCCATTGGCCTATATGCACTAACCAACTACATGGGAACAATTATGGGCACTCGACGTCATGGTATCAGGCGAAACCTTCTTGACGTTAGCGACTGAGCGGCACACGCCGGATTGGACTGGAACATCTGCTCTTGTATTAGGGAGGCTAGGTCTGCTTCCGGCCGCCCACACAACATGCAGGTGTGCAATGGGTGATGGGCCTAGCCCCCTATGCGCTTAGGATTTAGACCGGCGTCCTGACCTCTCTGTTGTGCCTAGGTATGGCTATGATGTGTTGATCTTCCGAGGCCTGGCATGACTCAGGAAGGTGTGTCCGGCCGGAGGGATCGAGCGTGTTGGGTTATGTGGTGCACCCCTACAGGGAAGTTTATCTATTCGAATAGCCCCGTCCCTCGGTAAAAGGACGGCCT
The DNA here is from genome assembly GCF_002162155.2 of Triticum dicoccoides. NCBI lineage: Eukaryota > Viridiplantae > Streptophyta > Magnoliopsida > Poales > Poaceae > Triticum > Triticum dicoccoides. Next base: position 190,050,350 of record NC_041380.1, on the reverse strand, counting down.
GGAGTTGTACCTTGACCTTATGACAACTAGAACCGGATACTTAATAAAACACACCCTTCCAAGTGCCACATACAACCCGGTGATCGCTCTCTCACAGGGCGACGAGGGGAGGATCGCCGGGTAGGATTATGCTATGGGATACTTGGTTAACTTACCATCTAATATCTTCTCTATGCTTAAAGATGGAGGCTGCCAGAAGCATAGTCTTCGATAGGACTAGCTATCCCCCTCTTATTCTGGCATTCTGTAGTTCACTCCACATATACTACCCATTTCATTGATACCAATGCATATATAGTGTAGATCCTTGCTTGCGAGTACTTTGGATGAGTACTCACAGTTTCTTTACTCCCCCTTTTCCCCTTTCTATACCTGGTTGTTGCGACCAGATGTTGGAGCCCAGGAGCCAGGCTTCACCGACGATGACTCCTACCACACCGGAGGTGCCTACTACTACATGCAGGCTACCAACGACGACCAAGAGTAGTTTAGGAGGATGCCAGGAAGGAGGCTACGCCTCTTTCGATCTATATCCTAGTTTGTGTTAGCCATCTTCTGGCAACTTGTTTAACTTATATCTGTACTCAGATATTGTTGCTTCCGCTGACTCGTCTATGATCGAGCACTTGTATTCGAGCCCTCGAGGCCCCTGGCTTGTATTATGATTCTTGTATGACTTATTTATTTTTAGAGTTGTGTTGTGATATCCTCCCGTGAGTCACTAATCTTAATAGTACACGTTTGCGTGTATGATTAGTGTATGATTGAATCGGGGGTGTCACATATGTAAAGCCAGCATTCAAGTTTTCAGCAAAGATTATGAACTAACCATATTAACGATAACTCCTAGGTCTCACATTTACTCATATCAATGGTATAATCAAATAGCGAGCAATAATAATAAATCTCGGATGACAACACTTTTCTCAAAACAATCATGATATGATATAACAAGATGGTATCTCGCTAGCCCTTTCTGAGACCGCTAAACATAAATGCATAGCACCCCTGAAGATCAAGGACTGACTAGACATTGTAATTCATGGTAAAAGAGATCCACTCATAGTCATACTCAATATAATTAATAACAATGCATACAAATGATAGTGGTTCTCTCTAACTGGTGCCTTGTATAAGAGGATGATGACTCATCAATAAAAGTATATAGATAGGCCCTTTATAGAGGGAAGCATGAATTTGCAGAGGTGCCAGATCTCGAGTTTTGAAATAGAGATAAATAATATTTTGAGCGGCATGCTTTCATTGTCAAAGTAACAACTAAGAGATCTCGGTATCTTCCATGCTACATACATTATGGGCGGTTCCCAAACAGAATGGTAAAGTTTATACTCCCCCACTACCAACAAGCACGCTCCACGGCTGGTCCAAAACAACGGCTACCGTCCAACTAACAACAATCCTGGGGAGTTTTGTTTGCAATTATTTTGATTTGATTTGCTTTGAGCAAGGGACTGGGCATCCCGGTTACCGGCCATTTTCTCGTGAATGATGAGCGGACTCCAATCATTGTGAGAATAACCCACCTAGCATGGTAGATATTGACAGCCCTAGTTGATACATGAGCGATTTGAGCAGACAAAACAGATTATTATTTGATGGTTTATAGTTTGGCACATGCAAATTTACTTGGAACGGCGGGTAAATAGCGTAAATTGGTAGGTATGGTGGACTCATATCAAACAACTTTGGGGTTTATGGAAGTGGATGCACAAGAAGTATTCCCGCTTAGTGCAAGTGAAGGATAAAAAGAGACTGGGAAGTGACCAACTAGAGAGCGACAATAGTCATAAACATGCATTGAGATTAACCAACATGGAACACAAGCATGAGCAGGATATAAATCACCATGAACATAAATATCATGGAGGCTATGTTGACTTTGTTTCAATTACATGCATGAACATGTGCCAAGTCAGGCCACTTGAATCATTCAAAGGAGGATACCATCCTATCAGACTACATCACAACCATTTTAATTTCCATGTTGGCATGCAAGGTAAACCATTATAAACTCCTAGCTAATTAAGAATGGCATGAGTAACTATAATCTCTAATTGTCATCGCAAACATGTTTCATTCATAATAGGCTGAATCAGGAACGATGAACTAATCATATTTACAAAAACAAGATAGGTCGGGGTCATACCAACTTTTCCTCATCTCAATCATTTCATCATATATCATCATTATTGCTTTTCACTTGCATGACCGAACGGTGTGGATAAATAATAATAGTGCACGCGCATCAGACTAAGCTGGAATCTGCAAACATTTATTCAAAGGAGAAGACAAGGTAATATGGGCTCTTTGTTAGATTAACAATAATGCATATTAGAGCCACTGAACATTTTCATCGTGGTCTTCTCCTTTCGACCCCCAAAGAAAAGAAATTCAAAGAAACACACTGAAATATTTTTGGAGTTTTTGTTTTTCTGAAGGAATTAAAACAAAAACGAGAAAAACTATTTATATGGGAAAGCTCCCAACAAGCAAAAGAAGAACGAGAAATATTTTTGGGTTTTCTTTTAATATTACTACTAAGCTTGCAGAGAAAGTAAACTAACTACAAGTAATTTTTTTGTTTTTTTAAGTTTTATCAAACACACAAGAAGAAAGCGGAAAAAGAAAATAAACTAGCATGGATAATACAATGATGAAGTATGAGCACCGACAACTAGAATGAGTGTGTGAACATGAATATAATGTTGGTGAGAAATACGTACTCCCCCAAGCTTAGGATTTTGGCCTAAGTTGGTCTACAGCCACTAGCCTGGTGGATATCCAAAGTTAGAGTTGGGGTTGTACTGAGACGCATCAGCTACTGCCTGAAGTGTTGCAGCATGGAGGCGAGCAGCCTCCGCTATTCTCTCATACTCGATTGTCTCCTCTCTACTTATAAAGTATCATCCACTCGCCTGAAAGTTAAAGAAAGCAGGACCGGGAAGAGTAACAAGGATGGCACATCATCTATCAAAGATTAGTCGGTACTGGAGGATCTATTCATTCCTCTTAAGAAACTGATATCGTACCATAACCTCTTAATTAGAAAAGCAGGTGGCAACTGAATATCGTACCCTCTAATGGGTACGCCCAAATATTTAGCTAAACATGTTGCATAAATCCCACCACATAAATCCCCATCTTTAGAATTAAGGTGTAACCTCCTAGCAATAATGGCCCCCAGATTACATCGTTTATCACCTAACACTGCACACTTGAGGACACTAAGATCTGGAATGAAAATGTGGCAATGCTTGTGTTTACCATTAATACACCTACCGATAAAGAGAGCAAAATAATGTATGGAGGGAAAGTGAATGCTCCCTATGGTTGCTTGTGTGATATTTCTAGTTTCTCCAATACTGATGCTAGCAAGGAAATCATTATATTCAGATTTATGAGGCTCGCTAAGACTACCCCATTGTGAGATTTTGCATGCATCACAAAAGTCTTCTAGGTCCATGGTATAATATTCATCATAAAGATCAAACAAGATAGTATGAGTATTACGTTTGGATAACAACTCAAACCTCTGCACGATGGAATCGGTGAGATAATAATACTGTAAGCACTGGTCCGATAAGAAGTCCTTGAGTCTGGCATTTTGTACGTACGCATAGAATTCATCCTTGAAACCTGCACAATCCATAAATTCATTCGACAGCCATACACACGGCTTCACTTGAGCTTCCCTTGGTGGTTCAAGGTCATGCTCACGAATCGCAGGCCTCGGTCCTTGCTTCCTTGATGAACCACCTTGGTATATTTTCCTGGAAATTTTTCTTCCTCTAAAAAATTTCTAAACTTTTTAGTAAATCAAAATAAAAGTGAACCAAACTCAACAAAATTGATAGCAACTACTCCTACAAGTTCCTAGAGGCTATATCATGCATCAAAACTAATTTGGACCATATAAATTTGACAAGCAAGCTCAAGAACAGGGTCACCACAGTAGCAAAAATTTGCAATAAATAAAGCACTAGAACAAAAACTATTTGGACCACTGGAGGAGTCACATACCAAAGAACAATCTCCCAAAGCAGTTTTGTGAATGGAGCTTTGAGCAAGGAGATCAAAAATGGCAGCAAGATGAGCAAGAACACGAGTTTGAGCTATGGAGTGATTTTTTGGAGGAAGAAGGACTGGATGGGTGCTCGAATAAGTGGAGGGGCCATGTGGGGCCCACAAGGTTAGGGGGCACGCCCCATGGGGTTGGGCGCGCCCTCCACCCTTGTGGCCAGCTACTGAGGCCCCCTGGTGTGTTCTTTGCACCAGAAATTCTAAAATATTATATAAAAATCATACTAAATTTTCAGGGCATTTGGAGAACTTTTATTTTCGGGACATTTCTATTGCATGGATAAATCGGAAAACAGACAGAAAATACTATTTTTACTTTATTTAATCTAAATAACATAAAGTAAAAGATGGTACAGGGAGTTGTGCCTTCTAAATTCATCCATCTCATGCCCATCAAAAGGAATCCATCAACAAGGTTGATCAAGTCTTATTAATAAACTTCTTCCGAATGACATGAAACCGGAGAACTTTCGAATAACACTAGGTTTCCTCAACGGGGCTACGCATTTCCCCAACAATAAGAATATCATATTTCTTTTTGACGGTAGGAAGAGGAAATTCAAAACCTTAGTATTAGTTGAACATTTTCCAATAGAATTGATACTATGAACTTGAGGTTGTTTCTTCGAAAAGTGTACTGTATGCTCATTGCCATTAACATGAAAAGTGACATTGCCTTTGTTGCAATCAATAACAGCCCCTGTAGTATTCAAAAAGGGTATACCAAGGATGATCGACATACTATCGTCCTAGGGAATATCAAGAATAACAAAGTCCGTTAAGATAGTAACGTTTGCTACCACAACAGGCACATCCTCACAAATACCGATGGGTATAACAATTGATTTATCAGCCATTTGCAGAGATATTTCAGTAGGTGTTAACTTATTCAATTCAAGTCTACGATAAAAATAGAAAGGCATAACACTAACACCAACTCCAAGATCATATAAAGCAGTTTTAACATAGTTTCTTTTAATGGATCATGGTATAGTTGGTACCCCTGGATCTCCAAGTTTCTTTGGTATTCCACCCTTAAAAGTATAATTAGCAAGCATGGTGGAAATCTCGGCTTCAGGTATTTTTCTTTTATTACTAACAATTTCTTTCATGTTCTTAGCACAAGGAGGCATTTTAAGCATATGAGTCAAACACATACGCAAAAATATAGGTCTAATCATTTCAGCAAAGCGCTCAAAATCCTCATCATCCTTTTTCTTGGATGTCTTAGGAGGAAAGGGCATGGGTTTATGAACCCATGGTTCTCTTTCTTTACCATGTTTCCTAGCAACAAAATCCCTCTTGTCATAACTTTGATTCTTTGATTGTGGGTTATCAAGATCAACAGCAGGTTCAATCTCTACATCATTATCATTACTAGGTTGAGCATCAACACGAACATCATCATTAAGATTAGCACTGGTTCATTTTCATTACCAGATTGTGTCTCAGTATCAGCAATAGAAATATCATTGGGATTCTCAGGTCTGTCTATAGCAGGTTCACTAGCATGCAAAGTCCTATCAGTTTTCTTTTTCTTTTTAGTACGAGGACTAAGTGCAGCAGTATTAGTTCTCTGGGAATCCTGCTCGATTCTCTTAGGATGTCCCTCGGGATACAAAGGTTCCTGAGTCATTGATACGTGTCCAACGTATCTATAATTTTTGATTGTTCCATGCTATTATATTATCAATCTTGGATATTTTATAATCATTTTATTGTCATTTTATATCATTTTTTGGTACTAACCTATTGCCATAGTGCCAAGTGCTAGTTGTTGTTTTTTCCCTATTTTTTACATCGCAGAAAATAAATACCAAACGGAGTCCAAATGCCACGAAATTTTACGGAGATTTTTTATGGACCAGAAGACATGTAATGGGCCCTGGTTGCGCCTGGAGGGTGCGCCGAGAAGAGCACAACCCACCAGGGAGCTCCAGGAGGCCCAGGCGCGCCCTGGTGGGTTGTGCCCACCTCGGGTGCTCCCCGGACCGCCTCTTTGGTCTTTAAATACCCCAATATTCCCAAAACCCTAGGGGAGTCGACGAAATATTCATCCAGCCGCCGCCGAGTCCAAAACCACCAGATCCAATCTAGACACCAGCTCTGATGGGGTTCACCACCTCCATTGGTGCCTCTCCAATGATGCGTGAGTAGTTCTTTGTAGACCTTCGGGTCCATAGTTAGTAGCTAGATGGCTTCCTCTCTCTCTCTCTCTCTCTCTCTCTCTCTCTCTCTCTGAATTCTCACTACAATGGTCTCTTAGAGATCCATATGATGTAACTCTTTTGCGGTGTGTTTGTTGGGATCGATGAACTTTGAATTTATGATCAAATCTATCTTTTTATATCCATGAAAGTATTTGAGTTTCTTTGATCTCTTTTATGCATGATCTCTTATAGCCTTGTATTTCTTTGTCAGATGTGGGGTTCCAACAAACCCTTAAGGTTCGAACACCGGGGTGCACGCGAAGTCTTTCCTTCCCACTGATCGACGCCCTAGCTCAGTAAGATCTCGCCGACGAACTCGACGAACTCGCAACCCATATATACACAAGATTTATACTGGTTCGTGCCACCGTTGCGGTGTAATACCCTACTCCAGTGTGGTGGTGGTGGATTTCCTCTAGGGGTGATGCTGAACAGTACAAGGGAAGAACAGTCTCCTGAGGTCGAGGTGTCCTTGTGAGTAGGCTCTCGATCCAGTTGGATCAAGCTAAGATGAGATGCCTCTACTATGGTGGCTAGCTCTACTTATATAGGCCCTGGTCCTCTTCCTAAATATCGAGCGGGAAGGGAGCCAACAATGGTGGGCTAATTCGATGGGGGATAGCTAGTACAAGCTATCCTGACAAAAGTGGTCTTCGCCTGCCAAAGGCTCTGGTGGTGACACCGTCTTGGGCTCCACGATGACCTCCATCTTGCCGTCCTCCTGGTCTTGGTCTCGTTGCACCAATATAGCAACCTTTGCCAGATGCCTCGGTACAGTTCACCTACACTGGCCTCCTTAGCATCAAAGAGGAAATAAGGACGCTACGCGCGCTGGCACCCGCCTTGTGCCATGCGTCATGGCTCACGTCACGAGGGCCTCGTGAGGTTTGCCCCGCCTTGATATCTCTGCTCCTCGTGAGCCTGCCTAGCTAGGCTACTCCCGAGGAGGTCTTGTGTCGTCTGCCTCGCGAGGCTTGGACCCTCGCGAGGGTCTTGGATGCTCTGCTGGTGAAGATGGGCCATACGGCCTGCTGGCTCAGCCACGCCGTGGGCCACAGGCAGGCAAGCCTAGGGACCCCCGTTCCCAGGACGCCAACAGTAGCCCCCGGGCCCAAGGTGCGCTCGGGCTTGGCTTCGCGGCGAAGCCAAGGGCCAAGTACAGAGCACCGCGGGCCCCAAAAGCCTGCGGCCTTGATTGACGCGTGGTGGTTGATTGGATGTGGGCGTCTCCGCTTCCCCACGCTGCCCCGGCAACTTCTTGACCTGACAAAAAGGCTGGCGCAGGCAGCACTTGCCTTTGTTGCTTCTTCCTTGCCTCGCTCCAGATCCCCTTTCTTGCTCTTCGCCGCTGCTACCTCCAGATCTGCCCCAGCCTTGCTCTGCATCTGCCGCTCATGGAGCTGCGCAAGGTCAAGACCTCCTCGGCACCAGCTTGGTACGAGCCCACTCTCGAGGCGCCCACCATCACGGAGAAGACCCTCGCCTTCGTGCGCCTGCTGACAGCGGAGGAGAGCAACGAGTGGGGGAAGACGGAGCTCTGGCTTGCGTCCGATGAGCCGAAGCCTGAGGGGAGCACCTTTTCTTCCCCTTCTTCTCGAGCAGCATCGATGTTGGGTTGGTTCCTCCCTTCTCTAATTTCTTTTATGAAGTCCTCGACCACTACGGGCTGCAGGCGTTGCACCTCCATCCCAACTCTGTCCTCCTCCTGTCCATCTTTGCCTACTACTGTGAGGCGTACCTGGGCGTGATGCCGTCCATGGCGCTCCTATGCCATTTCTTCTTCCTTCGCATCAGCGAGGGTCACATCTCTGGATGCGCCAACTTCGCTGCGTCCGGCAAGGCCAACTCGATATCAAGCACCGGGAAGAGGGCCAACAATATCCGATCCAAATGGGTCATGATGGATGCCAAGATCTCACATCCGCGCCTAATGTTGCCGACGGAGGCGCCCCGACAGGGAAAGGAGTGGCCCAGGGCGGAGCTTGTCGACAAGTGGGCATCGTCGGTGCTGGGACAGATGATGACTAGCCTGAAGCCGGGTAATGCGAGGGCGGCCAAGATAATGGGAGCGATGTTCTTGATGGAGTTCTTGACACTTCGGGTTGCCCCACTCCAGGCGCGCACGCCCCCCTTCTGTCAGGACCCCGACTCAATGCCACATAGATCTAGCATGTAACACTTCATATCACTTTGCGGCCTCACGCACGGTATTCCCACGGGTGTCGCCTTACTTTTACCCGGGACCGTTTGCGCCTTTTGGCACACGTATATGACAGTGTCGCTAGCATCCATATGATAAGGAGCCCGGGCTGACATGGCTAGTCGTAAACCCAAAGTGGCACAAACTTACAGGGGCAGGCATCCATGACCCAGCATCGAACGTGTCGGTCATCAGCGAGTGAATCCAGGCTGTAGCACTGGGCTAGCAGGACTCCGGTGAACCGGGCTGTAGCGGGTTAACAGGACTCCGGTATTCATCGCGTGACATTTCCCGAAGGGACAGACACAGGAACGAAGAAGGACACATGCCGGCCAGCCTAAGTGTTCCGGAGCAGTAGCAAGCTACCATGGCTCGGTGGAAACACTAGGAGGCATTTCCCGGTAAGAGAGGCTACTAAAGATAAACAACTAGATAGTCAGATCCCACACATACCAAGCATTTCAATAACATACACACAATATGCTCGATATGTGCAATACAACATGGCATCACAAAATGACTCTATGACTCAAGTAGTTTATTCAATAGGCTCCGAGGAGCGAGATATTACAAACAGGGGTCTCATGACCCAACATTCAGAGCATACAAATCAAAGCACAAGCGGAAGCTATCATGTCTGGGTACAGACATCTATAAATGAAAAAGGCTGAGAAGCCTGACTATCTATCAGATCCTGCCGAGGGCACAAGATCGTAGCTGAGGTATCAAGCTAAACGTCGAAGTCCACGTGAAACTACTAGCGAGACCGAAGTCTCTCTGCAAAAACATAAAATAGGCAAATGTGAGTACAAATGTACCCAACAAGGCTTACATCAGAACTATCTACATATGCATCATTATCAACAAAGGGATGGTGGGGTTTAACTGCAGCAAGCCAGCTTTGACTCGGTGGCTATCCTAAACTATGACTGCAAGTAACTCTTTTGAGGTGGCGCACACGAGTCCACATATTCACCATATCAATACACCACTATGGATCCGCTCCCGTCTCCCTACGAGAACGCCATCCATAGCACTCACACTTATCTTGCGTATTTTAGAGTATCCACTTTCACTTGTCTATGAACTCATATAAGCAACCCAGAAGTCCTTTTCCGCGGACACGGCTATTCGAATAGATGATATTAACCCTGCAGGGGTGTACTTCTTCATACATGTTTCCACCACTTAGCGTCTGCACACGACATGTGCTCGGCAGACTTCAAGCGAAAGCCGACGTGGGTGTAGACCACGACCTACCTAAACACTCAAGTCTCTAGTCCAGGTTTATCGCCTATTCGGGTTCCATCCATGAGGAGATCCGGCCGGAGTTTCGCTCACAGCCCCAAACGATGTGAACAGGGTTCCCGAGATACCAAACGGGCATCCGGTACACCGTGCCACGTACCTACCGCATCACAGCCCACCCCTACGGTCAGCGCTGTCCACGGCCTCCAGTAAGCTACAAACACCAGAAACTACTTGCAACTCCTGGACAGAGGACTAGGGTGAATAAGAAGTCGAGCGGGGTCATATTTCAGGGCCCAATGCATGGTAGTAGCTGAATCATGGATCACAAACACAGAACTCAGTTCCTAAGGACGGCTTCAATGAGACAACCCACCATGTACTCCTACATGGCCTCTCACCGACACCTTTTACCAAATCGTGTTCACACACTTAGCTCACACATAGTAGGACATGTTCACACACCTCTGATTCATCCTCGATGAATCAGACCTGACTCAACTCTAAGCAGTAGCAGGCATGACAAACAAGCATGAATGATTAGGCACAACAGGGCTCAAACAACTCCTACTCATGCTAGTGGGTTTCATCTATTTACTGTGGCAATGACAGGTCATGCAAAGGATAAAGGGGTTCAGCTACCGCAGCAAGTAACAAATATGTCGTTGTTGTCCTAATGCAGTAAAAGAGAGCAGGAGCGAGAGAGTGGGATTTTATCGGAATGAACAAGGGGGTTTTGCTTGCCTGCCACTTCTGAAGATAATATAGCTCTTCATCGGTGTCATCGATCACATCGTCGGTACACGTCTATCGAGAGGGGACAAATACCGGCAATACAGAAAAAACACGATCAATGCAATGCACAATATGATGCATGCTATGACATGGCAATATGAATGTGTTTTGGGCTAATGCACCTAAAACCATATTAAATGAAGTTGGTTTGAATCCAAGATTCAAATTCAAACTCCATATGTGGTTATTTAATGCCATTCACTTCATTTGCCCTAAACAGTAGTGATAAGTTGTTCTAACATGCATGAAAATGGTACAGATGGATTCCTTGAATTTTTCTGATAATTTTTCATATATAAATTATTTAATTTGGAGTTACGGTTGAATTTCTATGATTTTTAGAAGTTTATACAATTTTCTGGAATTTATAAATTATTTCCTAATTTATTTTAATTCCAGAAAGGAATTATTGCGTCAGCATTTCCTTATCCTGACGTCATCAGGTCAACAGGGCGGGTCCAGCTCAAACCTGACGTGTGGGGGCCACACGTCAGTGGCATAGGGCTAGTTAGTGTCAATGACAGGTGGGGCTGGGTCAAAGGCCACGTCAGCACGGTCAAAGCTGACGCGTGGGGCCACTACAATTAGATTAAACCTAATCTATTTTAGTTAGCCGGTTAGTTAGGCGGTGGGGCCCGGCTGTCTGTGACACGATGCGGTGGTTAGTGGCTAATTAAGCCAGCCACGTCAGCTGGCCGGAGATTAGCCGACGACGACCACAGAGCACGGCGGGGGCACGCCAGACTTGCGCTAAAGGCGACGGAGGCGGCGGCTGAGGGCACCGGGGCGTAGCCCGGGCTCTCCCGCATCTGATGGGGTAGGTGGGAGGCTACGGGAACGCCGGGGCTCGCCGGAACGGAGCTCGCGGCGGCGCCGGAGTTCGGTGAGTGCGGGGTTGGCGCTGTGGTGCACGGGAGGGCGAGTTAGGATATGCGTTAGGCTCCTGGTGGCTTCCTGAGTGCGGTGACACGCTCCGAGACGAGCTCAAGCGGCTGTAGTGACGGCGGTGACGAGGTCAGCGGCGGCGGCGAGCTCTCGGGTCCGGCGGAGCTATGGCCTAGAGCTCGCAAACGCGAGGGGAGAGAGAGGGGTTCTGCACGGAGGCTCACCGCGGAGCTGTAGGGAGGGTTAGTGGGCTCGGGGGCGGCCGGAGTGCAGCGAATCGACGGCGACGATCTCCGGTGGCCGAGGAGGGGAACGGCGACGTGGGCGGCGATGCAGGGCTTCCGGAGGGCCGTGGATCGGTGGGGAGGAAGAGGGGGTCGAGGCGGAGCTCGCAAGCACAGCGAGGGGTCGAGGGGGAGACGGTGGCCGCGGCGTTACGGTGGCGCGGCTGCGGCTGCGCTCGGCGAGTGAGAGAGAGAGGAAGCAGAGGAGAGATACAAGGGAGAGGGAGAGAGCGAGGGGGTCCAGGGGGGTCGGGGCGGCGCTGAGGAGATGACGCGCGGCCTCGCGGTGGCCAGGCGATGCAGACGAGCAGGGTGGTGGCGTGGCGAGCTCGGGCGCGCGCGCCGTGTCCCTCCTCTGCCTACTGGCGCGAGGAGGAAGGCGACAGGGAGGAGGAGGTGGGCTGGGCCACACAGTGCTGGACCAGCACAGGAGCTGGGCCGGCTCTGGTGGGCTGCACGGGTGAGGCCGGGTAGGCTCTGTTCTTTTTATTTTTTTCTTCTGTTTTGTTTTTATTTAATCTTTTGCCACTGTTTTGAAATAAAACAAATTCAAAAACAGTGACAAAATTCCCCTGAACATTTTATTTAGCACAATGGAATTATACCAAAGCACATAAAAATGTTTCAGTTATTTGAACATATATTCAGTAATATTTGGATATAAGTTCAAATTCAAAATAGTATTGATTTAAATTCAAAGTCCCAAAAATAAATCCTTAAAAATGTTCAATATTTTGGTTGGGACCAGAACCCTTGCCAAAAATTATCAAACATTTAAGAAGAGCATTTTGGAACAATGAATGAGATTTTTAGGGTTTTTGCCCTTCTTTTATTTAGGGTTTTGAGGCTTCTAAATTCCTCAGTTCAGATTTCAAAAATTTAAACATGATGCTCAGATGGAAGCAAGCATAGGACAGGCCAGAACTAGGGATGTGACAACTCACCCCCACTAAACAAGAATCTCGTCTCGAGATTCAAGCGTAGGGTAGGATGAAGGGGAAACGCAAACTAGTATAATCTTCACGATCCAGGGTGCACCTCAATGAACGTTGATTTGAACACCATCTTTGTCATGTCGTCTTGCTCTGAGAATTCCAACTAATCATGGCAAGAAGAGGAAAGGAAAACTCTGGAAGGATCGGTCTTCTCGAAGGTCGAACAACTCAGGATTAACTCCCGGAATGTGACATAGCAACATCTCTCAAGCTGAGAGACGAAGCATACCTCTAGAGGGACGGAGTGGAGCAGGTGACGAGGTTCACTAGGTAGACAGCAATTCCAGACTTAAGAATGTGGTGCTCGGTTGTCAACATAGCGAGGAGTTGAATTGCCATGATACCACGACGAAACATCCTGGAGAAGGGTGATTCGTAGATTATCCCCTTAAGTGGCAAAAAGAATTACCTTTGATATAGAGATCATTTAGACTCTCTATATCAGCCTAAGGCAAATCACAACAATCGATTAGCGGGGGTCGGTAGAATGGCATACTCGGACTTGGATGATGTGGATTACCTTGTTGAAGACAACGTAATGGATGAATTTGCTTATCACCGGAAATGGAAGAGACCCATGGTAGAATGGCACAATGGCGGTGCAAGCTGGGAACAGAATGCAAATGCTGGGAATGATTCTGGTAACTGGGGAAGAACCCAACAATAGAGAGTGAATTCACTGTTTGAATAGGTCATAGCATTGCCGAGGAAACTGAGAGCAAACCCAGTTAGTGCCGATGATAACACGTAGCGCTTGTGCGTGCTCTCAAGAACTTGAGCATTTCCATATTCATCAGGGTTTTACCAATATCCGTGTCAAGGATCCTGGCAACACAACTTGCTACCACGATGAATGATGATGGATGATGCAGATGCAAAGGAAGATAACACTTCTCAGATTTCGTCTTAGCGAGGCCAAGGAAATAAAATCTGGATGATCGACCGAGAGACATTTAGCACTCCGCTTCTAATGTTCTCCTTGATGTGCTAGTGTAACCCATTCATAGATATGGTTTGATATCTAGAACATCAAGTAAAAGGTCGGACTTCGGGAATACAAAAATCCATAGGGGCAACTAGGGAGTAAACCCTACGAAATCCCTATGGGGAGGTGGCCAACTTCCTCAATCAAGATATTATAATAACAGGTCTTCCGGCTGGGTGTGTTAGCCACGACATCCACTTTACCGGTTTTCGAGGGACCAATATTATAGTTCTTGGAAAATGTTCCAACCATCATATCTGCCTGAGATTCAGATCTGGTTGGTGTCAGGATATTCCAGACTCATCGAGTCTAGGAAGAAAAATGAAAGTTTGCAACACAAATCGACGAGATGACGTTGCGGGATTCTCGGGGAGATGAACTACGATAGCAAGCTCCAAAACATGAGCTGGTTCCGCTACAAACATGTGAACACGTTGTCCCATACAAGCATGACCACAAAGTAGTCTTATAATAAAACACTACCGAGTTCAGGAGGGGGAAACATCAACGAGGGTATCGAAGTCCTTACATAAGTCCGGATTAGCTCTTATGAAGAAACTCCTTCTCCTTGAACAAATCAATCAGTGGCTTGGTGTGCTAGGGATACATATAGATTGAAGGTTGCAAGTCTTCAAACCACAGCATTCTTCGCACGTGTGCATGACTGATTTGGAATGATTCCAAAGAAAGCAACATTGACTTTCTCGAGTCCACGGCGGCAACTTGCATCAGATGCACATGAACTGGAGGAAGTCACTTCTTACATCCGAACATATGCTTCATGAGCTAGCATGAACAAATGCTTTCAAAAGTTTCCAACACTAGCTTAATGTTTAGCAAAATTATGGAGAAGACAAGGATGTTGTCAATGGGCACAACAACAATTCATCCGGGTTTCCTTTTAAAAGGAATTCCATAGTTAAGTGAACAAGTGATAGCATTGGTCAGACCCAAAAGATATAATGGTGTATGCTCGAGGGATCAACCACGAATAAGACAACATTACGAGCATCGTTGGTACTGATTTGATTTGACGATAGCCCACACTCAAATCAAAGGATTGATAAGACAATAGGTCCAGCAACTGATCACAAGGACCAATCGATGAAGATATCATCTTTCTTCAACACACACACACACACACAAAAAGATATCCCTTAACATGAACTAAGTCGGACAAGCTTTTATCTTCCAGCTCTCCAAGTTGTTGTTTAGCTTATCCAACTAGCTCAGGGTATCCAACACGGATTCTTGGAGAAGGGGTGGTTTACAGGAATAAACCAACTTGATCACGAACTCAACATAGCGGTCAGGTGACAACTTGGTAATACTTCTGAGAAGATATTCAGAAAATCACGAACCACCGGTATGTTACTAAGCTCAAGAACAATCTCACTTTTGAGGGCAAGACGATATAATCAAATGAGTGAGGACTTGACAAGATCCTAACTCATCAATCGAAGGGTGCACCGGAAATAAGGACTAGGTAGCACGATCAGTCTTAGAAGGATGATTCAAAAACCAACATGCTAAGAATGAAATTATTATCCTTTAACTACCAAGCAACGAGGTTGCTGGGAGTATTGATTTCACACACCATGATTCATTTGTCGGCATTCCAGTGACAATAACACAGGAACCGAGGAATGAACAATGATGGCAAGAAGTATCACTGTACCAAGAGTTCATAGGATGGTGTGCAATTCCTATAACAATCTCGATATAAAATATGTAATACTCCAAGGTAGAGCAGAACAAAAGCTGGATTAGCAATTTGTTCTGCGGAGCACAACTTCTTTGACCCAATACTGGATATGGAAGAGGTACTGGAGTTTGTTTCTCCAAGTCATTCAGGACAGAATGGCTTGACGGACCACAAGAGTAATAGGCCTCGATACACGAATGCACGCATACTCTTGACTATCAATTGACAGACGAAGGTCAGTAGACAACTAAAGCGGGACAACTCAAAGGAACATATAACTTTCTGAGTTGTGGATGCATAGATTAGTATGTCGAATCAGGTTCAACAGGTTTCTTCCGGATAATCCATGCGGAAAGGTAGAACTGGCAGAGTCATAACATAGAATCGAGAACTCATCAAGAGCTCTGGTTGTGATCTTTTGGTTCAAAGAACTTCTGCCATAAACGGTTCATAGTATTTGGAAGAAGGAAAAATACCATGGACCTCGAGGACTAATGCAAAAGTTAATAATATCCTAAAGGAACTAGCAAACCCTATCAACATGAAGTAAGTAGAGTGAATCTCGGGTTCAGAACCCAGGAGTAGAATGCCTACTACTAAGTAGCACCACGGGATGCTTTCGAGAATGATGGCCAGAATCTTCACACTGGGAACACAAAACATTGCTAGGTTACTAGGTGACTCCCTAAAAACACCTAGGGTCATAATAATAATTCCAACATATATGTCGAGGTAATAATTACCTCAACACACCGATTAGTGTGGTTAATCTTGCCCAAAGGAACATCGAAGCGGGAGGAAGGAATTTGCAAATGCATCAGACTACTTAGAAACCTGGGATGACTCGGACAGCATAACGGCTGTAAATGCTCAGAAGAGATTTGAGACATTCACAAAAATGGTGGCATAACCACTCAGAAGCACAATATCAAGGTTTCGAGATCAACAATTAACATACGGAAGTAGTAGGAACTGAACTGAGACTTAAACCCAACAATCTTATAAGTCCACTGATTAGTAACACGTGATCCTAATAGAAAGAAGGGATAGCCTAGTTCTTAATCCCCGTAGAAGAGAAGATGATGACTCAGATCAGAAGGGCATGAGGTAAAGGAGTAAAAAGAGCCTTACGTTCCATCCCACAATCAATTCCCTTATATAACTAAAGAATTTCTAGACTCAACTTCGATCAGTTTGGCTTGGTAATCCTACAGGCAGTCAAGCTCTGATACCAACGCTGTCAGGACCCTGACTCAATGCCACATAGATCTAGCATGTAACACTTCATATCACTTTGCGGCCTCACGCACGGTATTCCCACAGGTGTCGCCTTACTTTTACCCGGGACCGTTTGCGCCTTTTGGCACACGTATATGACAGTGTCGCTAGCATCCATATGATAAGGAGCCCGGGCTGACATGGCTAGTCGTAAACCCAAAGTGGCACAAACTTACAGGGACAGGCATCCATGACCCAGCATCGAACGTGTCGGTCATCAGCGAGTGAATCCAGGCTGTAGCACTGGGCTAGCAGGACTCCGGTGAACCGGGCTGTAGCGGGCTAACAGGACTCGGTATTCATCGCGTGACATTTCCCCGAAGGGACAGACACAGGAACGAAGAAGGACACATGCCGGCCAGCCTAAGTGTTCCGGAGCAGTAGCAAGCTACCATGGCTCGGTGGAAACACTAGGAGACATTTCCCGGTAAGAGAGGCTACTAAAGATAAACAACTAGATAGTCAGATCCCACACATACCAAGCATTTCAATAACATACACACAATATGCTCGATATGTGCAATACAACATGGCATCACAAAATGACTCTACGACTCAAGTAGTTTATTCAATAGGCTCCGAGGAGCGAGATATTACAAACAGGGGTCTCATGACCCAACATTCAGAGCATACAAATCAAAGCACAAGCGGAAGCTATCATGTCTGGGTACAGACATCTATAAATGAAAAAGGCTGAGAAGCCTGACTATCTATCAGATCCTGCCGAGGGCACAAGATCGTAGCTGAGGTATCAAGCTAAACATCGAAGTCCACGTGAAACTACTAGCGAGACCGAAGTCTCTCTGCAAAAACATAAAATAGGCAAACGTGAGTACAAATGTACCCAGCAAGACTTACATCAGAACTATCTACATATGCATCATTATCAACAAAGGGATGGTGGGGTTTAACTGCAGCAAGCCAGCTTTGACTCGGTGGCTATCCTAAACTATGACTGCAAGTAACTCTTTTGAGGTGGCGCACACGAGTCCACATATTCACCATATCAATACACCACTATGGATCCGCTCCCGTCTCCCTACGAGAACGCCATCCATAGCACTCACACTTATCTTGCGTATTTTAGAGTATCCACTTTCACTTGTCTATGAACTGATATAAGCAACCCAGAAGTCCTTTTCCGCGGACACGGCTATTCGAATAGATGATATTAACCCTGCAGGGGTGTACTTCTTCATACATGTTTCCACCACTTAGCGTCTGCACACGACATGTGCTCGGCAGACTTCAAGCGAAAGCCGACGTGGGTGTAGACCACAACCTACCTAAACACTCAAGTCTCTAGTCCAGGTTTATCGCCTATTCGGGTTCCATCCATGAGGAGATCCGGCCGGAGTTTCGCTCACAGCCCCAAACGATGTGAACAGGGTTCCCGAGATACCAAACGGGCATCCGGTACACCGTGCCACGTACCTACCACATCACAGCCCACCCCTACGGTCAGCGCTGTCCACGGCCTCCAGTAAGCTACAAACACCAGAAACTACTTGCAACTCCTGGACAGAGGACTAGGGTGAATAAGAAGTCGAGCGGGGTCATATTTCAGGGCCCAATGCATGGTAGTAGCTGAATCATGGATCACAAACACAGAACTCAGTTCCTAAGGACGACTTCAATGAGACAACCCACCATGTACTCCTACATGGCCTCTCACCGACACCTTTTACAAAATCGTGTTCACACACTTAGCTCACACATAGTAGGACATGTTCACACACCTCTGATTCATCCTCGATGAATCAGACCTGACTCAACTCTAAGCAGTAGCAGGCATGACAAACAAGCATGAATGAGTAGGCACAACAGGGCTCAAACAACTCCTACTCATGCTAGTGGGTTTCATCTATTTACTGTGGCAATGACAGGTCATGCAAAGGATAAAGGGGTTCAGCTACCGCAGCAAGTAACAAATATGTCGTTGTTGTCCTAATGCAGTAAAAGAGAGCAGGAGCGAGAGAGTGGGATTTTATCGGAATGAACAAGGGGGTTTTGCTTGCCTGGCACTTCTGAAGATAATATAGCTCTTCATCGGTGTCATCAATCACATCGTCGGTACACGTCTATCGAGAGGGGACAAATACCGGCAATACAGAAAAAACACGATCAATGCAATGCACAATATGATGCATGCTATGACATGGCAATATGAATGAGTTTTGGGCTAATGCACCTAAAACCAGATTAAATGAAGTTGGTTTGAATCCAAGATTCAAATTCAAACTCCATATGTGGTTATTTAATGCCATTCACTTCATTTGCCCTAAACAGTAGTGATAAGTTGTTCTAACATGCATGAAAATGGTACAGATGGATTCCTTAATTTTTTTTGATAATTTTTCATATATAAATTATTTAATTTGGAGTTACGGTTGAATTTCTATGATTTTTAGAAGTTTATACAATTTTCTGGAATTTATAAATTATTTCCTAATTTATTTTAATTCCAGAAAGGAATTATTGCGTCAGCATGACCTTATCCTGACGTCATCAGGTCAACAGGGCGGGTCCAGGTCAAACCTGACGTGTGGGGGCCACATGTCAGTGGCACAGGGCTAGTTAGTGTCAATGACAGGTGGGGCCGGGTCAAAGGCCACGTCAGCGCGGTCAAAGCTGACGCGTGGGGCCACTGCAATTAGATTAAACCTAATCTATTTTAGTTAGCCGGTTAGTTAGGCGGTGGGGCCCGGCTGTCTGTGACATGATGCGGTGGTTAGTGGCTAATTAAGCCAGCCACATCAGCTGGACGGAGATTAGCCGGCGACGACCACAGAGCACGGCGGGGGCACGCCGGACTTGCGCTAAAGGCGACGGAGGCGGCGGCTGAGGGCACCGGGGCGTAGCCCGGGCTCTCCCGCATCTAATGGGGTAGGTGGGAGGCTACGGGAACGCCGGGGCTCGCTGGAACGGAGCTCGCGGCGGCGCCGGAGTTCGGTGAGTGCGGGGTTGGCGCTGTGGTGCATGGGAGGGCGAGTTAGGATATGCGTTAGGCTCCTGGTGGCTTCCTGAGTGCGGTGACACGCTCTGAGACGAGCTCAAGCGGCTGTAGTGACGGTGGTGACGAGGTCAGCGGCGGCGGCGAGCTCTCGGGTCCGGCGGAGCTATGGCCTAGAGCTCGCAAACGCGAGGGGAGAGAGAGGGGTTCTGCACGGAGGCTCACCGTGGAGCTGTAGGGAGGGTTAGTGGGCTTGGGGGCGGCCGGAGTGCAGCGAATCGACAGCGACGATCTCTGGTGGCCGAGGAGGGGAACGACGACGTGGGCGGCGATGCAGGGCTTCCGGAGGGCCGTGGATCGGTGGGGAGGAAGAGGGGGTCGAGGCGGAGCTCGCAAGCACAGCGAGGGGTCGAGGGGGAGACGGTGGCCGCGGCGTTACGGTGGCGCGGCTGCGGCTGCGCTCGGCGAGTGAGAGAGAGAGGAAGCAGAGGAGAGATACAAGGGAGAGGGAGAGAGCGAGGGGGTCCAGGGGGGTCGGGGCGGCGCCGAGGAGATGACGCGCGGCATCGCGGTGGCCAGGCGATGCAGACGAGCAGGGTGGTGGCGTGGCGAGCTCGGGCGCGCGCGCCGTGTCCCTCCTCTGCCTACTGGCGCGAGGAGGAAGGCGACAGGGAGGAGGAGGTGGGCTGGGCCACACAGTGCTGGACCAGCACAGGAGCTGGGCCGGCTCTGGTGGGCTGCACGGGTGAGGCCGGGTAGGCTCTGTTCTTTTTATTTTTTTCTTCTGTTTTGTTTTTATTTAATCTTTTGCCACTGTTTTGAAATAAAACAAATTCAAAAACAGTGACAAAATTCCCCTGAACATTTTATTTAGCACAATGGAATTATACCAAAGCACATAAAAATGTTTCAGTTATTTGAACATATATTCAGTAATATTTGGATATAAGTTCAAATTCAAAATAGTATTGATTTAAATTCAAAGTCCCAAAAATAAATCCTTAAAAATGTTCAATATTTTGGTTGGGACCAGAACCCTTGCCAAAAATTATCAAACATTTAAGAAGAGCATTTTGGAACAATGAATGAGATTTTTAGGGTTTTTGCCCTTCTTTTATTTAGGGTTTTGAGGCTTCTAAATTCCTCAGTTCAGGTTTCAAAAATTTAAACATGATGCTCAGATGGAAGCAAGCATAGGACAGGCCAGAACTAGGGATGTGACACCTTCTGGGAGCTTGAAGGAGGGGAAAACAAGGCCCGCCTGAGGCCAGGTGACCTGCCTGACAATGAACTGGACGCCGTCCTGCGTCTCATAGTCGGAGACAACCAGGAGTACCCGCCTAGCGCCTTCATTCCCCTGTTCCAACGCAGGGACCATGAGGAATTCGTCGCCTCCAGGCCGACTTTTGATGCGCGCGGGCTAGTGCCGCCGGTGTTTTTGGGAGCTCCTATGGCATAGCAACCGTTGGAGGTGTCTTCTGGCGAGTCCTGCGGAGAGGGGGGAGAGGAGGTGGACTCGGAGAAGACCCCGGAAGAGGCAGGGGAGACTTCCACTCTGAGCAAGGCCGAGATTCTCTGCGCCCTTCCTGATGATGCCAAAGCCGACGCCTACCAAGGGGAGAGGGAGCAACCCCTCATCCCGATGAAGGATACGTCGTCGCTGGTGGTCCACTGTGCCGCCTCCACCCCGGCGCCTCCTGGGGCTGGATCCGGTTCCGCCTCCACACCGCCTGGCGCTGTCAGGCCTCAAGCTTCACAAGCGAAAGGTGGAGTACTTCGCGGTGGACCGGTAGGTGTTTCGAGCTTCACTTTATCCCTGCCGGTACTTGTCATTTCCTGACGCTCGCCCTTGGTTGATTAGGCTGGCATCTTCGGCGAAGAAGAGGAAGGAGTTTACGGCGGCCGTGCCTCCCTCCACGGAGAAAGGAGGCAGCAGCGCCCGCATCTCCCTAGCCCGGTCCTCCTCGCGGGACCAAGAAGAACATCACCACATGGAGTCAGCCCCCATGGCCCCGCTGGCTCCGGAGGCGCCGGTGCTTGGCGCGGCTGACGAGATCCCAGCTGCTTCGGAACCCGCGGTCTCCCGAGCCCTAGTGACTGTGCCACTTCATCCCTCCGCAGCACCTCCACTCCCTGGTTCCTCTTCTCCTACTGTTGTCTTGGGGCGTGCCCTTTTGGAGATGACCCGGCTGTAGGCGGATCTCCTGAGCGCGGACCTGCACCTGGTGTCCGGGCGTCTAGAGCTGGCCTCTGGCTGGCTTCACTCCGACCTGGCAGTTCGTGCAACGCTGAGCCAAGCTGCTGCGGCTTCCAAGGAGGAGAAGCGAGGAGCCGCCAGTGCTGCAGTCGATCATGAGGCAACGATGAAAGACACCAAGGCCGCCCATGACCGCTGCCAAGTGCTGGAGGGCGAGTTGCAGAGCCTGCACAACAAGCACGCCGAAGAGGTGCGCGGCCGCCAGGCAAAGGAGGAGGGGATGAAGGCCCGGGAGGAAGCCGTCAAGAACCGTGATGCTGAGCTGGCGGAGCTGGGGAGGAAGCAGGCCGCCGAGCGCAATCGGTTGGAAGAGTTGGAGCAGAAGATGGGGACGAGGGAGGCCGATCTGAATGCCAAGGCGCGAGTCCTGGCCGAAGACCACGTGGCCTTCGCCAATCTCGAGAAAAGGTCTCGCAAGGCGCTGAATACACTCTACAAGTATGACCTGGAGAGGCCGCTGGACACCGATGAGGACGGCCCCGCTCGGCTGCTTCCTCTCGTGGTGAAGGCGCTTGAGGAGGTCGTCGATGGTCTCGGTCCCATGGCGGAAGTAGAAGCTCGCGTCCTGTCTTCAGCCACACTGACTCGCGTCCTCAGCCATCTGTACCTCCGCGACCCTAACGCCCGCCTTGACGAGCTGCTGGAGCCTGTCGCTGAAGATCACTGCGAAGCCGCCGCTGCGGCTGTTGAAGGTCAAGTGGAGGCTTTGCTGGGGAAGTTTCGCGGCTTTGTCTCCAATCCTCTGTCTGGCGATGCAACGGATCCTGCGGCTGAAGGTGAGAACATCGTCGCCGACGGGGGAGCACCTTCCGCGGACGATGGTGATATCCAGGGGTGACCTGCGGCTACTCTTCCCATTTCGTTCCTGCGACATGTATCAGGCCTCGTGGATGCGTTTAGACTTTTTATTTGGTGTTGTGAGAACAATATTCTTGTAATATTTGCTTCAAGATTTGGTGATTTCCTTCCTATTTGCTTTACGTTCTGCGTCGGCACAGCCCGGCCCCGCGCATACCTCAACCGCCATTGGGCCGATCGGAGACCAGGACGGACCAAGGAGTGAGGAGCTATGTGACCAGGTAGGCTCTTGAGTCACAATGCTCAAGAGTCCCCCTTGACGTGCAAACAACATATAGGGAGAGTTCGTGAGGATTGATTAATGTTCTACGTCGGCAGAGCCCGGCCCCGCGCATACCTCAACCACCGTTGGGCTGACAGGAGACCAGGACGGACCAAGGAGTGAGGGGCTACATGACCAGTTAGGCTCTTGAGTTGTGATGCTCAAGAGTCCCCCTTGACGTGCAAACAATTTCCATACCTTCCCTCGCTGAGGCCTAGAGAGGGGCATGCGCTTGGGCGTGACCCGAGCGCAGCCCCTGTGCCCAGCCCCCTCGTGCGGCTCTTTCGAGGGGAGGCATTGTGGCGAGGCTGGGCGCTGAGCTATTGGCTCCCTGAGGATGGTACGACCGTGGGGCCGCCCTCAGTTGTTTATCACCAGTGTGAAGCATAGTGCTTCCGCTTGTGCACGGGCATAGCCGCTCCTCGGCAGTGTCATCAGCCAGCGCGGAGCATGGTGCTTCCACTTGGGCGTGGGATGGGGGCCCCACTCCAGGAGGAGCCCCCGGGGCATGTACAGCCCCGCCCTAACACGTGGCTTGCACGGCAGGGCTGCAAGGTGTATATGGGCACTCGTGAACCAGTGCGGGACTCACGAGGCCCTACCTCAAGGCGGGTTGCGCCTGGTCTTGAGTCTTGGTGATTGTTTGTTCCTGCAAGGCAGTTAGATGCAAGCACTCTACGTCCTCAGGTCCCGGCCCTCGAGCGAGCTCAGCCGCCGCTGGTATGCCAGGTCGCGATGCTGTGGTCAAGGCCAGGGGGTGAGGGCTGGAGAGCCAGTAAGAGCTCTTGAGTCGCGATGCTTAGGAGACCCCCTTTTAACATGCAAGCAGAATGCATAGGATGAACAGACCCATGGTGGGCAGCAATCGAGCAGGTGATAGCAGTTGGCAGGTTAAGCATGGAGAGCAGATCAACTTGGATAAATGCAAGAAGATACATGGCACCGGGTCCGGCCAGAGCGGCTTGGGGATGATGCATCCCGAGGGGCACCCCCAACAAGGTAAGCTGAAGACATAAGCAAAAGGGGTACACGCCGTAGGGATGGACCCATGCGGCCTGGGACTAATGCAGCCCGAGGGGCGCTCCCAGCTGAACGAGCTTGGAAGATATCACCTGATTCTGTAGACGAAGTAGAGTTGGTGCAGCTGAAGGCGTGCGTTGGAGAAATGACTCCTCATGAGCCACCAGGACCCTAAGCCTCGGGAGGCTCTGGGGGCTCCGCAGGTTCCCTGAAGACCGTCTCCATCTCCTCCAGAAAGGCGTGGTACCTGGCTTCCTGAGCCGCCAGGACACGTCGCATGTTGCGCTGATAGGCCGACGCCATGCTCGGCAAGCCAAAGGGCATACGAATGTAGCTGTGCGGCAGGCCCTCACAGCGGCCCACACGCGAAGGACAGAAATGCTCCTAAGATGCGGCCCTGTTGAGCCCTAGGACGTCGATGCAGACACGCAGCTCAACATCCTTGCCAGGATGCGGAGCTGCGCCTTGTGGGCGGCCGTCGCCGCGCATGGCTCTTGCTTCTTGCAGTTCCTGGATGGTCTTGTGATGAACTCCTGGGTGGTGGGCACTCCTTGCCCTGTACTCTCCTGAGGGTCGCATGCCGCAAAGCACGCTTCCAAGTGGTTCCCAAGCGCCTTCCTCGTGAGGTTGGCAAGGTCTGAGGCCCTCCAGAAGAGAGCCCCTGAGCCCTGCCTGAGGAGGGCGCCGGGCGTGCCTTCCTATGCAACGGAAGAAGGCGCCCCTGGAGCGGGCACTGGTCCTGACGTGGCTTCTGCCGCGACGCCGTCCTCCTGAGGTCCTGCGCGGCGCGACTTCTTCTTGGGGATGGTCTCCAAAGGGCCCTCGTTTCTGCTGTCGGGGTCGTCGATTGCAGCGGCTTGAAAGGCACGCTCAAGGGAGCACACTGCGTCTCTCTCTTCACACGGGACCGTGATGATTCCTCCGGTTCCTGGCATCTTGAGAATGTTGTAGCCGTGATGAGTGACTTCCATGAACTTGGCCAGGGCTGGATACCCGAGGATAGCATTGTACGGCAGGCGGATGTGCGCGATGTTGAAGTCGATGAGCTCAGTGCGGTAGTTCTTGCGCTCCCCGAAGATGACAAGAAGGCAGACCTGCCCTTTCGGCGTGGTGGAGCTGTCAGTCACTCCTGAGAAAGGCTTGGTGGGCTGGAGCTGCTCATATGGAACTTGGAGGTTATCGAAGGTGTCGACGGACAGGACATTGAGCTCTGCGCCGCCGTCTATGAGTGTCTTGATGACCTGCACATTGCTGATGACTGGGGAACACAGCATAGGGAGGGTGCCAGCGGTGGCTGCACACTTGAGCGAACCGCCGTGTTGAAAGTGATGGCGCATTGGGACCACCTGAGCAGGCGCGTAGCCTCTAGCTTGGGGAGCGCCGCGTTCACCTCGCAAGCAAACTGCTTGAAGATGCACTGAGAGGCTGGGGTCTGGGCGCCACCCAAGATGCAGGCGATCGCACGCGGCTCCTGGAAGCCCCCAGCCCCCTCGTCCTGGCGGTGGTCGTCGTTCCTTCTTGGTGGCGGTAGTGGGGGAAAACCGGCGTTGCCCTGGGGCGATCTTCACGAGGTGGGTCCCTCCATGCGCCCTCACGAGGTTGGTCCTCCCAACGGTCCTCACAAAGTCGGTCGCACCACTCCTGGCGCGGGCCACGGTCGTCCCAGCGTCCGCCTCCATGTCCTCCTCCGTGGCCATAGCCCCGATCATTGCGCTCGGGGCGTCGACCGTAGCGTCCTTCTCGTATGGCTCTGAGCTCTTGACAGTCGCTGGTGTTGTGGGTGTTCAGGTTGTGGAACGCGCAAAATGGTCGGCCGTTTTTGGATGACTCGGGCTGATCTCTGCCCCGCTTGATGTCGGGCTCCGCTGCGAGCACAACTCCCTCCTTATGCTTTACGTCCTTGGCCTTGGCCTTCTTCTCCTCCGCGCCCTCGGCTGGCGGCTCAAGGAGAGAGAGGCACCCCTCCTTAGCTCTTGCGCACCTGTTCGCCAGGTTGAACAGCTCCTGAGATGTGCAGAGCTCCTCGTGGATGGCGAGCTTTTCCTTCATATTCACGTCACGAATGTCGTCGGAGAACGCAGAGATGATGGCCTCATCCATGACCTTGGGGATCTTGAGCCGGGTGTTATCGAAGCGCTGGATGTACTTCTGGAGGGTATCTCCTGGCTGCTACCTGATACGGCGCAGGTCACCCGCGGCCGGTGGACAGTCGCGAGTGCCCTGGAAGTTGGCGACAATGCGGTCGCGCATCTCGTCCTACGAGGAGATCGAGCCGTGCTGCAGGTTCAGGAGCCAGGAGTGAGCTCCATCCTTGAGAGCCATGGGAAACCAGTTCGACATGATGCTCAGCTCATAGAGCTGCAGGAACTTCGCGGGGTCGGCGGTACCGTCGTAGTGAGGAGGCAGATCCAGCTTGAACTTTCCCGGCCAGGCGACGCTACACAGCTCGGGTGTGAAGGCGCGACAGCGAGACGTGGTTGCCGGGGCCCGAGTCAGAGGTGGAGCTTGGTCCTGACGAGGTGCGCGCTGCGCCGCTGCGGGTGGTGCGCGGTCTTGACGAGGTGGCGCGGGGAGCATAGGTGCGGCTTCTCATGGCCGCGGAATTTCTTGGCAGCTTCTTTCTTCCCACGCGGGAGCCGGGCGTGGCGGATCACGCCGTGGAGCCGTGCGCCTTGGTGCTAAGACGATGTCTTGGGGCTGAGGTGGTGGAGGTGCGCCATGAGCCCCATCACCCGCGGCTGGTTGAGGGGGTATAGAGTGGGACGGCGCCGGAGAGCCCCCCGCGGCGCGGACGAGCTCGGCGACGCGTTCGAGCCACTCCTCGTAGAGGTCGTCGATGGGGCAGTAGCGCAGGAGCTCATTCCCTGCGAGGAGCGCGGCCCGTGCCTCCATGGGAGCGCGGTGCGTGTGAGACGAAGAACTAGCAGGGGTCAGAGATGGAGTGGCGATGCGGCCGTCCTGCCGCACTGAAGGATGCAGCGAAGACGCCTGCTGCTCATTCTCCGCCGGGCCGGTGGCGGTGTTGGCGGCGGGGGACGGAGAACGGTGATGTAGCGCACCAACGGGAGCCGTCTGAGCGACACGGGCGGTGAGGGCAGCCCGATGCTGAGGTCGAGCACGGCGTGCGTCCGCCATGGAGACGACGGAGCGCCGGAGGGACGAACTGATGGAGGGGAAGCTACGGCGCACACCTACCTAGCGCGCCAAATTTCGGATGTGGGGATCCGGCAAACCCTTAAGGTTCGAACACTGGGGTGTGCACGCAGTCTTTCCTTCCCACCGATCGACGCCCTAGCTCACTAAGATCTCGTTGACGAACTCGAGGAACTCGCAACACAGAAAGACACAAGATTTATACTGGTTCGGGCCACTGTTGTGGTGTAATACCCTACTCCAGTGTGGTGGTGGTGGATTGCCTCTAGGGCTGATGATGAACAGTACAAGGGAAGAACAACCTCCTGAGGTCGAGGTGTCCTTGTGAGTAGTCTCTCGATCGGGCTGCATCAAGCTAAGATGAGATGGCTCTACTATGGTGGCTAGCTCTACTTATATAGGCCCTGGTCCTCTTCCCAAATATCGAGCGGGAAGGGAGCCAATAATGGCGGGCTAATTCGAAGGGGGGCAGCTAGAACAAGCTATCCTGAGAAAAGTGGTCTTCGCCTGCCAAAGGCTCTAGTGGTGACGTCGTCTTGGGCTCCACGATGACCTCCGTCTTTCCATCCTCCTGGTCTTGGTCTCGTTGCACCAATATAGCAACCTTTGCCTGATGCCTCGGTACACTTCGCCTGCGCTGGCCTCCTAAGCACCGAAGAGGAAATAAGGACGTTGCGCCCGCTGGGGCCCCCCTGGCGCCCCCCTGGTGCCGCGTCATGGCTCACGTCACGAGGGCCTCGTGAGGTTTGCCCTGCCTTGATATCTCCGCTCCTCGTGAGCCTGCCTAGCCAGGCTACTCCCGAGGAGGTCTTGTGTCATCCGCCTCGTGAGGCTTGGACCCTCGCGAGGGTCTTGGATGCTCTGCTAGTGAAGATGGGCCATACGGCCTGCTGGCTCAGCCACCCCGTGGGCCGCAGGCAGGCAAGCCTGGGGACCCCCGTTTCCAGGACGCCGACATTCTTCTCCGAAATTTGGGTTTTGTTTGGCCAACTTTATCTATTTATATTGCAATGGGAAGAGGTGCTTTGTAGTGGGTTCGATCTTATGGTGCTTGATCGAGTGACAGAAAGGGAACCAACACGTATCTATTGTTGCTACTAAGGATAAAACTATGGGGTCCATCTCTACATAGATAGATCTTGTCTACATCATTTCATCGTTGTTATTTCATTACTCTGTTTCTCCATGAACTTAAAACACTAGATGCATGCTAGATAGCGGTCGATGTGTGGAGTAATAGTAGTAGATGCAGGCAGGAGTCGGTCTAATAATCTTGGACATGATGCCTATGTAATGATCATTGCCTAGATATCGTCATGAGTATTTGAAGTTCTATTAATTTCCCAACAGTAATTTGTTCACCCACCGTTTTGCTATTTTTTCTCGAGAGAAGCCACTAGTGAAACCTACGGCCCCTGGATATCTTTCTCATATTATTTGCCTTTGCGATCTATTTTATTTGCCTTTTATTTTCAGATCTATTAAACTAAAAATACAAAAATACTTTGCTGCACTTTACTTCATTTGCGATCTATTTATTCTATCTATTACAACATTCTCCCGTCAACGCACCAATTTCAGGCACCGTTACCCGAATGGGATTGACAACCCCTTTAACACGTCGGGTTGCGAGTATTTGTTATTTGTGTGCAGGGGCTGTTTACGTTGTGTTGCTTGGTTCTCCTACTGGTTCGATAACCTTGGTTTCATATATGAGGGAAATACCTATGGCCGCTGTGCTGCATCATCCCTTCCTCTTTGGGGAAATACCGACATAGCTTCAAGCGACGTCAAAAGGAATTTTTGGCGCCGTTGCCGGGGAGAATCTTCAACATATACCAAGTTCCTAATCACAAATCTCATATCCTCGCAATTTACATTATTTGCCATTTGCCTCTCGTTTTCCTCTCCCCCACTTCACAACAATTTGTCATTTTATCCGCCTCTCTTTTTGTTCGCTCTTTTCTTGCTGGATCTATCCATTTTCTTGTTTTCTAGTCTTAATGGCTAGTGTGCCTACTCCTCCTTTGTCACCAGATTTTGAAGTGCTTCACTTCAAGCAAAGACAAGGAGAAAATTTGAAAGATGCTTGGTATAGGCTTATGGAATCTTGTCGTATTTCCAATTTAAAGGGGGACGCTAAGGTCTTGCTTCTTCATTTTTACATAGGATTGGCTTTGCATCATAGACAACTCCTAGATTTTGCTGCTAAAGGGAATTTTATTGAGCTCGATGCCAAAGCTGCCTATGAAATTTTAGAAGGAATTTTGGGGATTCCACCTCAAAAGAAGGGGTTTACTTTCACCCCGGAGGGAGTTCAAATGCTGGACAAACTTGGTGATTTGCATAAACACGTGGTTGAATTTCAAAAATATAATGAACCCCTCAAACATCTCAATGGTAGTATCAATCGCATGAATACCTAGATTACTCTTTGCAACAAGCGATTGGATATTTTGGATCTAAAGATGGTTTCTTTTACAGAGAATTTAGGCAAGTGTAAAGAACCTCCCCGATTTGATAAAACCCTTACAAAAGTTGCCAAAACTTCGGAAGACAAAACTTAGATCCTTGCTTTATGCCTAGCTAAGGTCGTAAAACTATAGAGCTTGTTGGGAGGCAACCCAACGAATAAAATTTATTTTTCCTTTTTGCTTTCTGTTCTTGAGTGTTTGGACAATTATGCTATTGTTATGATTGTGTTTTTTATGTTTTAATTAGTGTTTGTGTCAAGTAAAGCCTTTAGGATCTTGTTGGGTGATAGTTGTTTGATCATGCTAAAAAAACAGAAAATTTTGCACTCACAAAAATAATTCTCGTATTTAACCAGAGAGCGATAAAATACCCATTCCTTTGGCAGTAGATCAATATACAAAATTTTTAGGTCTTCCTAATTTTTAGAATTTTTGGAGTTACAGAAGGATTTGAAATAGTCAGATTGCTACAGACTATTCTGTTTTGACAGATTCTGTTTTCTTTGCATTGTGTGCTTGTTTTGATGGCTCTATGATTTTCTTTGATGAGTTTTTGCCATAGAAAAGTAGGAATACAGTAGATATAATGCAAAAATAAAATATGAATTGGTTTGATACAACACTTATAGTAGTGATTTACTTTTCTTATACTAACGGATCTCACGAAGGTTTTGTTGAGTTTTGTGTGATTTAAGTTTTCAAGTTTTGGGTTATCTTACGATGGATGAAGGAATAAGGAGTAAGAAGAGCCTAAGCTTGGGGATGCCCCGGCATCCCCCACTATTATCCAAAAGAGATCAAGCAACTAAGCTTGGGGATGCCCCCTGTCGGTGGGAAACGACACCTATGGGGTCACTAGGATCCCTTCTACGGTTGGCGGGCGCGGGGTTGTGCGAAGAGAGGGTCTGGTGGTCAGCACACAAATCGTTTACCCAGGTTCGGGCTGCAGAGATGCGTAAAACCCTAGTCCTTCTTGTATGTGTATTGAGGTGTTCTTGTGTTCTTGAACTAGCTGCCCTGGCTTTCTAGTCCAAAAGATCTGAATCCCCCTCCAGTATGCCTTGGTCCTCCTTTTATAGACAAAAAGGGGTTGCCACAGTGGCACACAGGAGGTGAAAGGTAGATAGGGGCCGAGTCTATCCCCTGGCACCATCGGACAAAAGAATTTAATGTGCTGCCGACGTGCCCCTCTCGCTTTATTGGGACGAAAAAGAAGCTCGTCCCAGCTGTCGTCGCCTCGCCTGGCTCCGACGCGCGTCTAAGCTGACAAGGCATTGTAGCGCCACGTTGGCTGGCCGCTGGGCTGGCGCGATGGTGGAGCCTTCATGAAGATCTGCATGCCACCACGGAGGTGCTTGCTGAGTTGGTGTAGAGGCCGCATGCTTCCACGCAGGTGCCTGCTCAACTAGTCGAGTGATAACCCACAAGTAAATGGGATCACAACAGTTTTCGAGGGTAGAGTATTCAACCAAAATTTATTGATTCGACACAAGGGGAGCCAAAAAATATTCTCAAGTATTAGAAGCTGAGTTGTCAATTCAACCACACCTGGAAACTTAATATCTGCAGCAAAGTATTTAGTAGCAAAGTAATATGATAGTAGTGGTAATGATAGCAAAAGGTAATGATAACAAAAGTAATGTTTGTGGTATTTTGTAGTGATGATAGCAACAGCAACGGAAAAGTAAATAAGCGAAGAACAATATATGGAGAGCTCATAGGCAATGGATCAGTGATAGAGAATTATGCCGGATGCGGTTCATCATGTAACAATCATAACCTAGGGTGACACAGAACTAGCTCCAATTCATTAATGTAATGTAGGCACGTATTCCGAATATAGTCATACATGCTTATGGAAAAGAACTTGCATGAAATCTTTTGTCCTACCCTCCCATGGTAGTGGGGTCCTAGCGGAAACTAAGGGATATTAAGGCCTCCTTTTAATAGAGTACCGGAACAAAGCATTAACACATAGTGAATACATGAACTCCTCAAACTACGGTGATCGCCGGGAGTGGTCCCGATTATTGTAACTTCGGGGTTGCCGGATCATAACACATAGTAGGTGACTATAGACTTGCAAGATAGGATCAAGATCTCTCATATATTAATGAAAACATAATAGGTTAAGATCAGAAATCATAGCACTCGGGCCCTAGTGACAAGCATTAAGCACATCAAAGTCATAGCAACATTAATCTCAGAACACAGTGGATACTAGGGATCAAACCCTAACAAAACTAACTGGATTACATGATAAATCTCATCCAGCCCATCACAGTCCAGCAAGCCTACGATGGAATTACTCACGTACGGTGGTGAGCATCATGAAATTGGTGATGGATGATGGTTAATGATGATGACGGCGACAGATTCCGCTCTCCGGAGCCCCTAACGGACTCCAGATCAGCCCTCCTGAGAGGTTTTAGGGCTTGGCGGCGGCTCCGTATCGTAAAACGCGATGAATCTTTCTCCTTTTTTTTTCTCCCAAAAAGTGAATATATAGAGTTGGAGTTGAGGTCGAAGGAGCTCCAGGGGGCCCACGAGGTAGGGCGCGCCCAGGGGGAAGGCGCGCCTCCCACCTTCGTGGCTAGGGTGTGGGCCCCCTGGTCTTGATCTTTTGCCAGTATTTTTTATTATTTCCAAAAAGACGCTTTGTGGAGTTTCAGGTCATTCCGAGAACTTTTGTTTCTGCACATAAATAACACCATGGCAATTCTGCTGAAAACAGCGTCAGTCCGGGTTTGGTCCATTCAAATCATGCAAGTTAGAGTCCAAAACAAGCGCAAAAGTGTTTGGAAAAGTAGATACGACGGAGACCTATCAACTCCCCCAAGCTTAAACCTTTGCTTGTCCTCAAGCAATTCAGTTGACAAACTGAAAGTGATAAAGAAAAACTTTTACAAACTCTGTTTGCTCTTGTTGTTGTAAATATAAAAAGCCATTATTCAAGTTTTCAGCAAAGATTATAAACTAACCATACTCACAATAACGCTTAGGTCTCATGTTACTCATATCAATGGCATAATCAACTAGCGAGCAATAATAATAAATCTCGGATGACAACACTTTCTCAAAACAATCATAATATGATATAATAGGATGGTATCTCGCTAGCCCTTTCTGAGACCGCAAAACATAAATGAAGAGCACCTTTAAAGATCAAGGACTGACTAGACATTGTAATTCATGGTAAAAGAGATCCAGTCAAGTCATACTCAATGTAAACTAGCAGTAATGAATGCAAATGATAGTGGTGCTCTCCAACTGGTGCTTTTTAATAAGAGGATGATGACTCAACATAAAAGTAAATAGATAGGCCCTTCGTAGAGGGAAGCAGGGATTTGCAGAGGTGCCAGAGCTCTGTTTTGAAATAGAGGTGAATAATATTTTGAGCGGTATACTTTCATTGTCAACATAACAACCAAGAGATGGCGATATCTTCCACGCTACACACATTATAGGCGGTTCCCAAACAGAATGGTAAAGTTTATACTCCCCCTCCACCAACAAGCATCAATCCATGGCTTGCTCGAAACAACGAGTGGTTCCAACTAATAAGAGTCCCGGGGGAGTTTTCTTTCCAATTATTTTGATTTAGTTTGCATAAAGCATGAGACTGGGCATCTCGGTGACTAGCCATTTTCTCGTAAGTGAGGAGCGAAGTCCACTCCTCTTGAGAATAACCTGCCTAACATGGAAGATACGGACAACCCTAGTTGATACATGAGCTATTCAAGCATACAAACCAGGATATTTATTTGAAGGTTTAGAGTTTGGCACATACAAATTTACTTGGAACGGCGGGTAGATATCGTATATAGGTAGGTATGGTGGACTCATATGGAATAACTTTGGGGTTTATGGGATTGGATGCACAAGCAGTATTCCCGCTTAGAACGGGTGAAGGCTAGCAAAAGACTGGGAAGCGACCAGCTAGAGAGCGACAATAGTCATGAACATGCATTAAAATTAATCAACACCAAATGCAAGCATGAGTAGGATATAATGCACCATGAACATAAATATCATAGAGGCTATGTTGATTTTGTTTCAACTACATGCGTGAACATGTGCCAAGTCAAGCCACTCGAATCATTCAAAAGAGGATACCACCCTATCATACCACATCACAACCATTTTAATAGCATGTTGGCACGCAAGGTAAACCATTATAAGCTCCTAGCTAATTAAGCATGGCATAAGCAACTATAATCTCTAATTGTCATTGCAAACATGTTCATTCAGAATAGGCTAAATCAGGAACAGTGAACTAATCATATTTACAAAAACAAGAGAGGTCGAGTTCATACCAGCTTCTCCCATCTCAATCAGTCCATCATATATCGTCATAATTGCCTTTCACTTGCACGACCGAACGATGTGGATAATGATAATAGTGCACGTGCATTGGACTAAGCTGGAATCTGCAAACATTCAATAAACAGGAGAAGACAAGGCAATATGGGCTCTTTTGTTAGATCAACAATAATGCATTTAAGAGCCACTTCAACAATTTAATTATGGTCTTCTCCTATCGACCCCCAAAGAAAAGGAAAGAAATAAAACTATTTACACGGTAAAGCTCCCAACAAGCAAAAGAAGAACATGAAATCTTTTTGGGTTTTCTTTTTAATTACTACTACAAGCATGGAAATTAAAACAAGCTAAAAGCTACAACTAATTTTTTTGGTTTTTCTTAAGGTTTATTAAGCACACAAGAAGAAAGCATAAAAAGAGAAAATATACTAGCATGGATATTACAATGAAAAATTATGAGCATCGACATCTAGCAATGAGTGTGTGAACATGAATATAATGTATTTGACCATAGTCGACATCTAGCATCAACATCTAGCATCGACATCTTCCCTTTTATTCAAATTTGACCATAGTCGGTCTATGAGTGTATTTTGGATGATGTATGAATTATTTATGTATTGTGTGACATGGCGAGTGTAAGCCAACTCTATTTATCCCTGTCTTATTCATTACATGGGATGTTTGTGAAGATGACCCTTCTTGCGACAAAACCACTCTGCGGTTGCATCTCTAAGTCGTGCCTCGACATGTGGGAGCTATAGCCACAACATGGGTGTTACAAGTTGGTATCAGAGCCGACCCTCATGGTTACACAGATGTTTGCGGACAGGTGCGCTGTCATGTTGTGCATGACGTTTGTGACCTATCGTGGCACACGGCATGGCACATGTGCCAGACTGGAAGCACAGACGTATGTGCCAAGAGGGAACGTTCCTATGGCCCGACGAGGACGTCGGTTCCTCTGAGTGTGGGTGTATGTGATAGCCTGGCTTATTAGGGATGATAGACTACTCATATCAATAAGGAATTCCTTCTTTTCCGGAAGCCCATTCGGACAAAACTCCAAAGTTAAGCGTGCTCAGCTTGGAGTAGTTTCAGGATGGGTGACCGACCGGGAAGTTTCTCCCGGGTGCGCACGAGTAAGGACCAAGTGCGTAGAAAAGACTAGTATTGCTCTGTGGGGCCAGTCTAGATCCCGCCAGGAGTAATGATCACTGGCGGGTGTGTCCGGGGCATTACATGTAATGATCATTGCCTGCATATCGTCATGAGTATTTGTAGTTCTATCAATTGCCCAACAGTAATTTATTCACCCACTGTTTGCTATTTTTCTCGAGAGAAGCCACTAGTGAAACCTACGGACCCCGGGTCTCTTTCTCATATTTTTTGCCTTTGCGGTCTATTTTATTTGCCTTTTATTTTCAGATCTATTAAACTAAAAATACAAAAATATTTTGCTGCACTTTATTTTATTTGCGATCTATTTATTCAATCTATTAGAACTTTCTCCCGTCAATGCACCAATTTATGGCACGGTTACCCAAAAGGGATTGACAACCCCTTTAACACGTCGGGTTGTGAGTATTTGTTATTTGTGTGCAAGGGTTGTTTACATTGTGTTGCTTGGTTCTCCTACTGGTTCGATAACCTTGGTTTCATATCTGTGGGAAATACCTATCACCGATGTGCTGCATCATCCCTTCCTCTTTGGGGAAATACCGATGTAGCTTGAAGCGACAACAGTCATCTTACCACCTCTGGTCATAACCCTAACAACATTATCATTGTTCTTACTATTTAACTCATCAAGCAAATCATCCTCAGCTTTAAGTGCTTGTTCTACTTGATTTGTAACCATGGAAGCATGTTACTAATAAGCTTAAGATCATTATCAGTTCTGCTGATATAATCACACAAGTGGTCAAGCATGTAAGCATTACGTTTCAATTGTCTACTAACATAAGCATTGAAACTTTCTTATTTGACAATAAAATTATCAAACTCATCCAGGAATTGACTAGCAGACTCATTATGAGGAATATCACATTCATCAAATCTATGGAGAGAGTTTACCTCTACTACTTGTGTAGGGTTATCAAGACCATGCATTTCTTCAATAGGCGGTAAATTTTTAACATCTTTAGCTTTAATTCCTTTTTCTTTCATAGATTTCTTCGCCTCTTGCATATCTTCAGAACTGAGAAATAGAATACCCCTTTTCTTCGGAGTTGGCTTCGGAATTGGTTCAGGAAGTGTCCAATTATTTTCATTACTCAATATATTATTCAATAGCAATTCAGCTTGCTCAATAGTTCTTTCCCTGAAAACGCAACCAGCACAACTATCCAGATGGTTTGTGGAAGCATCAGTTAGTCCATTATAAAAGATATCAAGTATTTCATTTTTCTTGAGAGGATGATCAGGCAAAGCATTAAGTAATTGGAGAAGCCTCCCCCAAGCTCGTGGGAGACTCTCTTCTTCAATTTTCACAAAATTAAATATTTCCTTTAAAGCAGCTTGTTTCTTATGAGCGGGGAAATATTTTGTAGAGAAGTAGTAAATCATATCCAGGGGACTATGCACACAACCAGGAGCAAGAGAATTAAACCATAACTTAGTGTCACTCTTTAATGAGAAAGGAAACAATTTGAGAGTATAGTAATAGCGGATTTTTTCCTCATGAGCAAATAGGGTGGCTATAGCATTCAATTTAGTAAGATGTGCCACAACAGTTTCAGATTCATAACCATGAAAAGGATCAAATTCAACTAAAGTAATTAACTCAGGATCGAAAGTGAATTCATAATCCTTATCAGTAACAAAGATAGGTGAAGTAGCAAAAGCGGGATCATATTTCATTCTAGCATTCAGGGATTTTTCTTTCAGCTTAGCTAACAATTTCTTAAGATCTTCTCTATCATTGCAAGCAAAGAAGTCTCTAGCAATTTCTTCGTCCATAACATAACCCTCAGGAACAACAAGCAATTCATATCTATGGGGAGAATCATAATCATCATTTTCAATAATATCATCAGTTTCAGTAATTTCATTCCCTCTAACCCTAGCAAGTTGTTCGCCAAGAAATTCACCTAGTGGCACAATATCATCAAGCACAGAAGTAGTGTCATCATAAGCATCATGCATAGTATAAGTGGCATCATCAATAACATGCGACATATCGAAATCAATAGCAGGTGTAGGTGTCGCAAGTTTACTCAAAATAGAAGAAGAATGAAGTGCAAAGCTAGATGGCAGTTCCTTACCTCCCCTCGTAGTTGTGTGAAAAATCTTGGTTCTTTGATCTTTCAAATTCCTCATAGTGATCAACATATATAAATCCCAAGTGACTCAAAGAATAGAGCTACCCTCCCTACAAACGACGCCAGAAAAATGTCTTGATAACCCACAAGTATAGGGGATCGCAATAGT
Organism: Triticum dicoccoides; assembly: GCF_002162155.2. Taxonomy (NCBI): domain Eukaryota; kingdom Viridiplantae; phylum Streptophyta; class Magnoliopsida; order Poales; family Poaceae; genus Triticum; species Triticum dicoccoides. The sequence continues at coordinate 190,012,932 of NC_041380.1, read as the reverse complement.
TTTTGAGGGTAGAGTATTCAACCCAAATTTATTGATTCTACACAAGAGGAGCCAAAGAATATTCTCGAGTATTAGCAGCTGAGTTGTCAATTCAACCACACGTGAAAGACTTAATATTTGCGGCAAAGTATTTAGTAGCAAAGTACTATGGAAGTAACGGTAACGGTGGCAAAAGTAATAGTAGTAGTATTGTAGCAATCGGATCAGTGGCAACGAAAAAGTAACTTAGCAAAGATCAATAAGTGAAAAGCTCATAGGCAATGGATCAATGATGGATAATTGTGTCGGATGGCATTCATCATGCAACGGTTATAATATGGGGTGATACAGAACTAGCTCCAATTCATCAATATAATGTAGGCATGTGATCCGAATGTAGTCATACGTGCTTGTGGAAAAGAACTTGCATGACATCTTTTGTCCTACCCTCCCATGGCAGCGGGGTCCTATTGGAAACTACAGGATATTAAGGCCTCCTTTTAATAGAGTACCAGCCCAAAGCATTAGCACTTAGTGAATACATTAACTCCTCAAACTACGGTCATCACCGGGAGTGGTCCCGACTATTATCACTCCGGGGTTGTCGGGTCATAACATGTAGTAGGTGATTATAACTTGCAATATGGGAACAAGAACACAAATATGTTCATGAAAACATAATAGGTTCAAAACTGAAATCATGGCACTTGGGGCCCCATTGAAAAGCATTAGGCATAGCAAAGTCATAGCAACATCAATCTTAGGACATAGTGGATACTAGGGATCAACCCTAACAAAACTAACTCGATTACATGGTAAATCTCATCCAATCCATCACGGTCCAGCAATCCTACGACGAAATTACTCACGCATGGTGGTGAGAATCATGAAATTGGTGATGGAGGATGGTTGATGATGACGATGGCGACGGAATCCCCTCTTTAGAGCCCAAAACAGACTCCAGATCTGCCCTCTTGAGGAAGAACAAGGCCTGGCGGCGGCTCTATATCGTAAAATGTGATGAATCCTTCTCTCTGATTTTTTTCTCCCTGAACGTGAATGTATGGAGTTGGAGTTTAGGTCGGTGGAGGTCCAAGGGGCCCACAAGGTCGGAGGGCGCGCCCTGCACCCTTGTGGCTAGGGTGTGGTCCCCCTGGTGCTGATTCTTTCGCCAATATTTTTTATTAATTCCAAAACTTATCTCCATGAAGTTTCAGGTCATTCCGAGAACTTTTTATTCTGCACAAAAATAACACCATGGCAATTCTGCTGAAAACAGCGCCAGTCCTGGTTAGTTCCATTGTAATCATGCAAATTAGAGTCCAAAACAAGGGCAAAAGAGTTTGGAAAAGTAGACACGACGAAGATGTATCATGGACTGTCGTGGCAAACCTGGTTTAAGGGATGTTTGGAAGCACAAGTAGTATCTCTACTTGGTGCAAAGAATTTGGCTAGCATGAGAGGGAAAGGCAAGCTGAACATGTTGGAGAATCCATGACAATATAACTTCTATTAAGATATAAGCAAACATAACTCATTATGTTGTCTTCCTTGTCCAACATCAACCTTTTACCATGTCATATTTTGATGAGTGCTCACAATTACAAAAGATGTCCAAGATAGTATATTTATATGTGAAGCCTCTCTTTATATGTGAAGTCATTACTATCCATAAGTCATTACTTCCTATTAATTGCAACTATGACCAAAACTATGTTTGTCAACTGTCAACCAATTTTATTCATCATACTCTTTATATGTGAAGTCATTACTCTCCATAAGATCAATAAATGATCTTTTTATTTCTTTTTATTCTAGCTTTTATTTTATTCCCTCTAGATCATAGCAAGAAAGCAAAACCCTCAACTCAAAACTATTCTTTATATAACTCATGGACTCGATTACACAGAGGGA